>NC_044035.1:102489611-102816722 GCF_901765095.1 Microcaecilia unicolor
GGTCTTTGGTCTGGTTCTTTCCAACATTTTTGTGATATTGTAGTAGAGCTGCCAGGAAAGGTTTAGTTTTTGGCAGATGACACTAAAATCTGTAACAGGATTGGCACCTGGTGTGGAAAACATAAAAACATAAGAAAGATGTAGTGAAGCTTGCAGAAAGGTTTCGAATCTGCGCCTAAGATGTAATACAACAAAATTCAGGGGCACATATTTTGGGCTGAAAAACCAAGGAAGCAGTACAGTATAGGGGGTAAAGTTGATCTGTGCAGAAAAACAAGATCTGGGGGTTATAGTACCTGAGGATCTTAAAGTGACTGAATAGGTAGATAAGGCGATGGCAAAAGCAAAAAGGATGTTTAAGTGCATAGGGAGAAGAATGGCCAGCAAAGAAAAGTGATATTGCCTCTGTATAAATCTCTGGTAAGACCTCATTTGAAGTACTGTGTGCAATTCTAGAGAATGCAGCTACAAACGGATATAAACTGGATGGAGTCATTTCAGATGGCTGCTAGTAAAATGTTCCATGTTCTATAACATAAAACATATGTGGACAAACGTAAAGATCTAAACATGAAAATCCTGAATGAAAGGTGAGATATTGGAGATGTGATAAAGACATTTAAATACATCCAACATATGAATGAATAGGAGGCAGGCCTATTTTAATGGAAAACAGGCCCTAGGATAAGGGACATAGGAAGAAGATAAAATATTTATTTATTTGTTACATTTGTATCCCACATTTTCCCACCTATTTGCAGGCTCAATGTGGCTTACATAGTACCATAAAGGCGTTCGCCAATTCCAGTGTGAACAAATACAGTAATGTTGTGGTAGAATAAGGTTCATGTTTACAGACACATTAGGGAATCATAGAGAGGATGAGAATCGTACAGAGGAAGAGTTATTATATGTCCATTACGAGCTTTGGTTTCGTTGTGTTACAAGTGTGCCCATTTTATGGAACATTCTGCCAGTGGAGGATGTCAAGACTAGCTGTGAAAACTTGTCATTTATGCAACAAATGATAGATTGAATAAATATGATTTCAAAGTACCTTTGAATTAGACCTTAATGCTTCAGCACGTAAGGAACAAGGTAAGAAGTTCCACAGGACTAGGAGAAGGTAGAAAAATGCTGAGTGTCAAGTAGAAACCAACCATAAATGCCAGGTACAAAGGGATACCTTTGAAAATTGTATTGTGTATCAAGATAAGAATTTTAAATCGGAGCCAAACATTTACAGGAAGCCACTGATATAATAGGGGAGAAATGCGGTCTGATTTCTCAGCATGGCAAAGCATTCTGATTGCTTCATTCTGAACTGATTGTACACACTTGAGAAAATATGGAGGAGTCAGGCTAAGATCATATTGAACAGGCTGATTGAATCTGTCAAAGGGCAAAGAAACATTTTACAATAGAAGATACATGAAGGTCAAAACTTAATTGATATTCAATAAGAACTCCTAAGTATTTGAATAGGGGAGCTTAGTAGTGTAGTGCCAATGAATTTCGTGGGATGAGGCCTCAACAAATCTACATTACTTGTAACTCCAGCTAAAGGTTGCCTTTGAAGACTGT
This sequence comes from Microcaecilia unicolor, assembly GCF_901765095.1. Classification (NCBI taxonomy): domain Eukaryota; kingdom Metazoa; phylum Chordata; class Amphibia; order Gymnophiona; family Siphonopidae; genus Microcaecilia; species Microcaecilia unicolor. Next base: position 102,491,196 of record NC_044035.1, read on the forward strand.
GTGAATGTCATAGCATATCTAGAGCATCACTTCCAGACCTAATGGTCACAGTAGATAAGGCTTTTCTGGATCACATAGTATAGGCAGGGGTGGAATAATGTCACATATGTGATGTGTTTTGCATCGCATAATGAACTCAATTGTCTGAGATATACATGGACCTGCCTGCTTGCATGCAATGATGTCCTCGCTGGTGACCACAGACAGATGTTACAAATCTGTGGCTTCATGGAGTATGTGGTCTGGAATATGCGAGGCATAATCCATCAGGCATCAGAGCTTTTGCATGCTGTGATAGATGTTTCAGGAATGACACCCTCTGAATACCCTGGTAGAGTGGAGCATTGGGATTGGGGCATTTATGCAGTAATTGTACAAGGGAATAACTGTGTGCTATTGTTTCCTACCTGCAGCAAGTGACAAGGTGTCCAAGGAGACCTGCAAGGAGGGTGGGACACAGCAAGTGCAAGTAGCTGAGAAGGAGCACTGTGTGGGGCTAATAAGGAGGCTGCTAAAGCTTGCTTAGAAAACCATCCAACCCCATTACCCTATCTTGACCATTCAAAGTCAACTAAAAGTTCCCCAGGTGCCTATTTCATCACCATTTGTAGTTAAGGCATTTCATATACAATATTAGTAGGCAACACTTTTCATTAGCCAGCAACACCATGGCAGTAAATTCATCTATAGGGATCCCCTATAGACTAGAAAAACATTAGGTGCATTTGGTTATATCCCTTTGCCCTATGAGTATTTACCAGATGCTCAATCAGGTTCATGACAGCATGAAAGTTTTCTTATCTTACTAGTCATCTGGATGAATTCCCAGGCCTTTTTTGCTGCAGTGTGGTCTAACCTCTGGCCCTTGGGATGTATAGAATGCCCTTTTTGGAGAGCATTAGGTGTGCCTGGTGGTTGCTCTCTGTCTCATAGGTTTCTCTCCCTCCTAGTTGCCATGTTGATGTTCTCTAAAAAGGGCACACTAAAGGCCACTATATAATGTGTGACCAGAAACATATCATTGTATCTCCGCAGAGCAAGCCGTGCCATGCACATGGGGAGTACAGGAAAGCACATGCAAGTAAGTGGCAGACAAAGAGGGGCATAATCGAAAGGGGCGCCCAAGTTTTCCTGAGGACGTCCCCAGACAGGGGCGGGGAAACCCGTATTATCGAAACAAGATGGGTGTCCATCTTTCGTTTCGATAATACAGTCGGGGAAGCCCAAATCGCAAAATTTAGGTTGACCTTAGAGATGGTCGTCCCCAATTTTCGGCAATAATGGAAACCAAGGACGCCCATATCAGAAATGACCAAATCCAAGCCATTTGGTCATGGGAGGAGTCAGCATTCGTAGTGCACTGGTCCCCTGACTTGCCAGGACACCAACTGGGCACCCTAGGGGGCACTGCAGTGGACTTCACAAATTGCTCCCAGGTGCATAGCTCCCTTACCTTGTGTGCTGAGCCCCCCAAAACCCACTCCCCACAACTGTACAACACTACCATAGCTCTAAGGGGTGAAGGGGGGCACCTACATGTGGGTACAGTGGGTTTGTGGTGAGTTTTGAAGGGCTCACATTTACCACCACAAGTGTAACAGGTAGGGGGGGGGGGGCATGTGTCCGCCTGCCTGATGTGCACTGCACCCACTAAAACTGCTCCAGGGACCTGCATACTGCTGTCAGGGAGCTGGGTATGACATTTGAGGCTGGCTTAGAGGCTGGCAAAATATATTTTTAAAGGTTTTTTTTAGGGTGGGAGGGGGGTTGGTGACCACTGGGGGATTAAGGGGAGGTCATCCCTGATTCCCTCTGGTGGTCATCTGGTCAGTTTGGGCACCTTTTGAGGCTTGGTCGTTAAAAAAATGGACTAAGTAAAGTAGTCCAAGTGCTCGTCAGGGACGCCCTTCTTTTTTCCATTATTGGTCGAGGACGCCCATCTGTTAGGCACACCCTAGTCCTACCTTCACTTCCGACACGCCCCCGTGAACTTTGGTCGTCCCCATGACGGAAAGCAGTTGAGGACGCCCAAAATCGGCTTTCAATTATGCCTATTTGGGCGCCCCTGGAAGAAGGACGCCCATCTCCCGATTTGTGTCGAAAGATGGGCGCCCTTCTCTTTCGAAAATAAGCCTGCAAGTGTTATTTACAGGTACAACTTACACAGGGAGCCAGTGAAAAATGCTGCCACTTGCATGTGGCTATGACCATGTGCCGCCCCAGCTCTTTTCCATATCAGGACATTGCTATATTAAGATGACATGTGCATCCCAATCCTTGACTTGCCTTAAATGTGCTGATGTCTCTTTGGAGCATGTGTATTATACTGATGGATAAGGGGGTTATTTCAAGACATTTGCTCATGCATTCCCCCACTCTGTGGTTTTGGGTTTTTTTCATTGTTGTTCTATGGGGGTGGAGTCATACGTGTTTTAGATTGGACTCCACATTAACAACCACGTTTATTCAATTCTGCCTTCCTCCTCCATATGCTCACCAAGATGTCTCTTTCCTCACAAATGTATCTATCTAAAATGGGGCTTCTCACGTGGTAACCTAAAACTAGCAGAGCAGTGTTTCCATGGCTGCACTGTCTTTAAGACAGCAACAGTAACATTGCCATGTCCTGCCTCTCATTACTTGGGTGTTAAAGTTTCATTTCACAGATGTTAAATTAGGCAATTCTGGCACATCTCTAAGTATATTTTGTTACAGAGTGGTAGGTATTAGCATAAATGTTGCCATGAAAGAATGTGGCAGGTTGAGACCAGAAATCACTATTCCCTGTAGAAAAATAAACATCCAGTATGATAATGTAAAATTGCATTTCACTGAATTTTGTGGCCTGCACTGTACTCTGGTTTGCAGCTTGCATTAAAAACATGACAAAAGATATATTTTATCTGAAAACACCTCACTGGAGGTGCTCGGGTGCTAAGTCATGCTACAACTGTCAGGTAATTTGTATTACTGTGCTGGTTTTTAATATTTAATATATTTTCAAAACGTGTGTATCTTTCCTTATTTTAATGCAAACTCCAAATCTGATAAAGCATACTACACAAAGAATTATGCAGCATTTGTACATGTAAATAGGTTTACATGTGTAAATGGATCTTCATTTGTCCCAAGCAGTTAGAAAAGCACCACTCACATGTATATATCCACAGCAAACAGAAGGGCCCTTTTACAAAGGCATGCCAAAATGTGGTCAGCAGTAGTGTGGGCGCATGTATTGGACGCTTGCTGGACCATTTCTCCAGAACAGGTAGAGCTGCAATTTACACTTATGGATAGGGAGTGGGGGGAGTGGGGGCAATTCTATAACTTGAATCTCCAGTGAGATGTATCAATGCCATGCACCGAGTGCCAATCCTATAACAGCATTTGCTCATCAAGATGCTGTTATAAAATACTGGCATAAACCCAAATTGGTGCACCAAAATTTAAGTATGACCATCTATGCCAGCTTTATGACAGGTGTAAATGGGCACACTTAAGTGTGCCGTGCAAAGTGTATAACTTATAGCATTCTATAAGTTAGACATGTAAGTTGGAGCCAGGTCCATAGACCCTCCAAGCTCTGCCACATATATTCCCCCTTGTAGTCACATGTTATGGAGCTCATTTTCAAAAGAGGAAAACGTTTAACAGGTGGCATAAATGAGCATTTGGATGTTTTCCTTGCCAAAACGTTCAAAACGCTATTTTTGAAACCTATTTTTTTAAACATTCAGAGCATTCAAATAACAAGGGGGCATGTGTGGACATTTTGGTGACAGGATTTTGGCATTCCTAAGACTTGGACGTTTTTCTACCATAATGGAACAAAACAAAAACGTCTGGGGCTACAATTTCAATGCTTTGATCTAGACCTGTTTTTATCATAACGTGGAGGGGCACTTTCGACAGGGACGTCCAAGTTGCGATCTGGACGTCCTTGCAAAATGGTGAAATCCAGGGGCAGGGAAACCCGTATTTTAGATACAAGATGGACGTCCATCTTTCATTTCGAAAATACTGTCAGGGGCGTCCAAATCCTTAAATTTGGACGTTCCTAGACATGGACGTTTCTGACTTTCAGCGATTTTCGAAACCAAAGACATTCATGTCAAAAACATCCTAATGCAAGCCATTTGGTCGTGGGAGGAGCCAGCATTTATAGTGCACTGGTCCCCCTGACATACCCACTACCCACAACTGTACACCACTACCATAGCCCTTACGGGTGAAGGGGGCACCTAGATGTAGGTACAGTGGGTTTCTGGTGGGTTTTGGAGGGCTCGCTGTTTCCTCCACAAATGTAACATGTAGGGGGGATATGGGCCTGGGTCCGCCTGTCTGAAGTGCACTGCACCCACTAAAACTGCTCCTGGGACCTGCATCTGCTGTCATGGACCTGAGTATGACATCTGAGGCTGCCATAGAGGCTGGCACGACACATTTTTAAAGATGTTTTTTGAGGGTGGGAGGGGGTTAGTGACCACTAGGAGAGTAACAGGAGGTCATCCCCGATTCTCTCCAGTGGTCATCTGGTCATTTCGGGCACCTTTTTGTGCCTTAGTCGTAAGAAAAACAGGTCCGGGTAAAAACATCCAAGTGTTTGTTAAGGACACCCTTCTTTTTTTCTATTATGGGTCGAGGACATCCAAGTGTTAGGGACGCCCAAGTCCCGCCTTCGCTACACCTCCGATACACCCCCTTGAACTTTGGCCGTCCTTGCGACAAATTGCAGTTGGAGACATCCTAAATCGGGTTTCGATTATAACGATTTGGACGTCCCTGGGAGAAGGACATCCATCTTCCGATTTATGTCGAAAGATGGACGTTCTTCTCTTTCAAAAATGAGCCCATAAGTGGAGAAGTAGCCTTGTGGTTAGTGCAGTGGACTTTGATCCTGGGGAACTGAGTGCAATTCCCACTGCAGCTCCTTGTGACTCTGGGCAAGTCACTTAACCCTCCATTGCCCCTAGTACAAAATAAGTACCTGAATATATGTAAACCGCTTTGAATGTAGTTGCAAAAACCTCAGAAAGGCGGTATATCAAGTCCCATTTCCCTTTCACTTAAAAGGTGCCCTAAATGACCAGACAACTATTTGAGGGACTAAGGCATCACTCCCCTTACTTTCCCAGTGTTTACTGACCACCTGCCACCCACCCCCCCTCAAAAGATATAAAAGAAACAGTACATAACAGCCTTTATGACAGCCTCAGATGTTATGGCTAGCCCTATTAGAGCAGCAAGCAGGTCCCTGAAATAGTCTACTGGTTGGTGCAGTGCACATTTAGAAAAGGGGACCAAGGCCCATAATCCACTCTAACTTTTACACTTGTGGTGGAAAGTGTCCAGCCCCCCCCCAAATCCACCAAAAATCTACTAAACCCACATATAGGTGACACCTGCAGCCATAAGGTGCGCTAGCATTTTTAACGTGCCTGTAAATTTAACATTAAACGCTAACACACCTATACATTTCTATGGGTACTTTAGTGTTTAACGCGCGTACACCATTTAAATGTGTTAAAAATGCTAACGCACCCATAGCGCCGCTTAGTAAACATAGCCCCTTGGAAAGGGTTTCTTTTTTTTTTCTTTCCGAAAATGGTCCAAAAAGATAAATGCATTGAGTACAGCAACATCCCAGAAAAAGATAATTTTTGAAACATTATAGAATAGTATCTAGTGCATTTAAACCCATACCTGACAATTTTGGTGCCTTGGACGCACGTAAATGTTGGCACTAATTTACAGAATTATACAGAAGGAATGGATCCTCAGGAGCTTAACCGAGATTGGATAGCAGAGCCGGTAGTGGGAGGCGGGGCTGGAGGTTGGGAGGCGGGGATAGTGCTGGGCAGACTTATACGGTCTGTGCCAGAGCCAGTGGTGGGAGGCAGGACTGGAGGTTGGGAGGCAGGGATAGTGCTGGGCAGACTTATACGGTCTGTGCCCTGAAGAGCATAAGTACAAATCAAAGTAGGGTATACACAAAAAGTAGCACACATGAGTTGTCTTGTTGGGCAGACTGGATGGACCGTGCAGGTCTTTTTCTGCCGTCATCTACTATGTTATTATGTTACTATATGTTAACGAATGTCCACAATCTAGCAGCAATTTCTGCTGATTTACCCCCTAGTAATTTGTAGACATATAGGTGCCACGTGTTTTTATAAAATAAGTTGCAAATTGGTGCTATTTAACATATTTATAAATGATCTGGAAATAGGAACATTTGAGGTGATTAAATTTGCAGATGATACAAAACTATTCAAGATTGTTAAAACACATGCGGACAGTGAAAAATTGCAGGAGGACCTTAGGAAACTGGAAGACTGGGCATCCAAATGGCAGATGAATTTAATGTGGACAAATGCAAAATGATGCATATTTTTTTTGTTACATTTGTACCCCATGCTTTCCCACTCATGGCAGGCTCAATGTGGCTTACATATTGTATACAGGTACTTATTTGTACCTGGGGCAAGGGAGGGTTAAGTGATTTGCCCAGAGTCACAAGGAGCTGCCTGTGCCTGAAGTGGTAATTGAACTCAATTCCTCAAGACCAAAGTCCACCACCCTAACCACTAGGCCACTCCTCCAATCCAAACCATAGTTATCTAATGTTAGGTGTCATACATAATATGCTGAAATCATCTGCCCTGTGTGTGGCAGCGGCGAAAAAGCAAACAGGATGATAGGAATTATTACGAAAGGGTTGGTAAATAAAACTCATAATACTATAATGTCTCTGTATCGTTTCATGTTGTGACCTTATCTAGAGTATTGTTCAGTTCTGGTCTCCGTATGTTAAAAAAGATATAGAAGAATTAGAAAAGGTTCAAAGAAAAGCGACCAAAATGATAAATGGAATGGAACTCCTCTCATATGAAAAAAGGCTAAAGAGGTTAAGACCCTTCAGCTTGGAAAAGAGATGGCTGAGGGAAGATATGATTGAGATTTATAAAATCCTGAGTAGTGAAGAACAAGTAGAAGTGAATTAATTTTGTTACTCTTTCAAAAAGTACAAAGACTAGGGGACTCTCAATGCAGTTACATGGAAATACTTTTAAAACAAAAAAGGAGGAAATACTTTTTCACTCAACAAATAGTTTGCTGGAAGATGTAGCAACAGTAGTTAGCATATCTGGGTTTAAAAAAGGTTTGGACAAGTTCCTGGAGGAAAAGTCCATAATTTGATAATGAGATAGACATGGGAGAAAACACTGCTTGCCATAGGATTGGTAGCATGGAATGTTGTTGCTATTTGGGTTTCTGCCAGGTACTTGTGACCTGGATTGGCCACTGATGGAAACAGGATACTGGGCTAGATGGACCAGTGGTCTGACCTATTATGGCTATTCTTATGTTCTTATGTATTCCACCCCACCCCCCTCCAATATTTATCCTATCTAGACAGTGGCTGAAATTTTCTTCTATCTGGATAACTTTTTGTTCCTCCCTTGCTGCCCTCTTCCTCTGCCGTTTCTTGTACATATAGTATTGGGACATTCGGTTAGATTTTCTGCGAAGTGCTATTTATAAAAGCACTAAAAAATCATGAATAGGCCAGCTATATGTTCACCAGTGGCCGAAGGACATGATTAGTTGACATTTAAGTGAGAAACACTTAAGTGTGTGACAGTTAAGCGTGCAACACTTCAGCAAATGTGACATTTAAGCTTGAGTCGGTGCAGCATGGAGTCACTTAAGCAACTGTGCCATTTAAGCAAGCGTCAGTTAAGTCTGAGTGTTCAGTATCTGATATTTAAGCACTACTGGTTTGCTTATAAATTTTTTACCCCCTACTTCTTATCCCAATATCATTGTGGTAGTCTCAACAAGAACAGCTGCTCTGCAAATAAAATATTGAAAAGTATGCACTAACAATGTCCCTTTGTAGAGAAGTAATCCTTCCATGTTCCTGGCTATTAAAGGGCCCAGTTTACTAAGGCGCGTTAGCGTTTCTAATGCACCTACAATTAGCACACACGCTGTTTAGGCAACTATAAGGATATTGTAGGCGCATATACTGTTAAAGCGTGTACATAGCTAACGCGCGTAAAATGCTAATGCACCCATAACCCAGCTTAGTAAACAAAGCCCAAAATGTTTTCCCTACAGGTCAAGTGTCATTTCATTCAGTTAAACTTTTGTAGAATTATTATGTCCCTAGACAGACATTATGGACCTATTTTGTAGAATTTTTCTTACTGTATGAGGACACTTTTGGTTTTGAAAGCTCATATATCATTACATCATTAAAGTAGGCCAATTAAGGGGAGAAGTTATCAATGTGGGCTACCGTTTAAGTGAGTTATTTTACCACGTGTGTCCCATTTTATGCAATGAGCTTGTGGTAAAATAACCTGTCGTAACAGTAGCCCACATTGATAACTTCCCCCTGAAGAGTATCATTACGTACATTTTGTATCCAGTAGACTGCCAAAAGTGGATAACCCCCAAAAATATAAAATATGAAATCCATCTTAAGGTATATACATTAGTACCAAGAGAACATGAGTTTCAAAAGCAGCTGAATTACAGAGCCAAGCATTACAGCCTTTTATTAATGACTGGTACAAAACATTAGCTGTAGATTTTTAATTATGAATGACATAGCTGTACCCTGTAGCCTTTCTGCTGCTGTTGCTAATGATTTATGAGGTATTCTACTCTACCTTGCCTACCTATAAATCTCTAGTTTCTTTTAGACAACCAGCTGCGGGTAACAATGAAAGAGACTGTAAAGCTATAGAGCTTCCTGGGTAAGCTCCCTGGTAATTTCCATAGTATAAACATTTAATGACATTTGCTCCCAACAGAGTACTTGTTGCATCTATTTATTTCCCAGCTGTGTATTTGCAAGAGCAGGATAAAACAGAGGTTATTTTGGCTCTCTAACCAAAAAACAACATTCTGTAAATAAAAGAATGTACAACTATACAATGTATGATATCATTACAGAGGTTAAATGCCCAGTAAACACTGCTGTCTAGAGTAGACCACACAGACTTGCATCTGCTTAGTTAACAAGCAGATTTAGAACTTTCTCGATATATGTTATAATACCTTGGTAAGATCAAACATTTTGCTACACAAAAATATAGCCATTGTTCTTTTATCTACTATTATAAAGAAAGAATATTTCAGTTCTTGCAATTATCACAGCTTTCTGCATTTCCAGCTTTTAAAGATGATACAATTAAGTCATCACACCCTCTCAGAAGACAACTATCTTCTTTTCCAGATCATGCTACAATAAGCATTTACATAGAAATGTTCCACCTGATATTCAAAAGTATTTATGGAGGTGACGGCAGGATTGCCTGAACCTTTTTATTTTAATTTGGGCCACTTGAACAGGTAATTTTGAATGTATAGGTTATTTTATGGCCAAAATTAATCATCCAAAAAGGAGTGATGCAGGGGGTGGAAACTTAGGTGCCCTCTTACTAAGGTGCTTAGGCGCCTATGTACATCCAATGCGTGCGAAATTGGAACAACCGCCCGGCTACTGAGTGCCCCGGGCAGTAATTCCATTTTTGGCATGCATGGTGCTTACCCAGCGGTAATCTGCAGTTTACATAGGCTGGTTGCTTACCGCCCGGTTAGTATGTGAGACCTTACTGCTAAGTCAATGGGTGGCGGTAAGGTCTCAGGCCCAAAATGGACGCGCACTGGTTTTAATTTTGCCACGTGTCCATTTTCAGCCACCAAAAAATGCCTTTCTTCCAGGCTAACTGAAAAAAAATGACCTGCACGCTTCCAAAACACGTGCCTACACCAGCGCAGGCCACTTTTAGGCGCATCTTAGTAAAAGGGCCCCTTAGGGGTCCTTTTAGTAAGCGGTGGTAAGTAGTAACGCGTACTTACCGTGCGGGAAAATTCACTAAGGTGAGCCACGCTCAGGTATCCCACAGTAGTTTGGGTATCTGTGCACACTTCTCACGTACTAAAAAATGCTTTGTATTTTTTAGCACTAGGGTGTGTTTGGGAGCAGAGAGTAGGCATGCCCAGCGCTAATCAATTAGTGCAGCTACACTGCTGCACACCAAACGATTAATGCATGGTTAGCGCGGTAGCCCTCACCACTTAGTAAATAGATGTGGGTAAGGAAAATTGTTGGAAAATGTTGGAAAATTAGTGCATGGCCATTAACTGAAGAAATGAAACACTGGCCATTTTACAGCCACGCTAAAAGTGGCCTCAGCATGTGGAGAAACCCACGTGTTATTCATAGCACATCTTAGCAAAAGGGCACCTTATTTAACTTATCTATGTGACAACCGTTAGTTGTTAAATTCCTGAATTAAACACTTAAATTGACCACACAAACAGCAGGTATTTGATTTACTGTCTTACACTGAAGTTTTAAAGCAGTATACAATAAATTAAAAAAAAAGCATAATATAAATAAACAGATAAGACAACTGAAATTAAATCCCACTCATCAATATTCATAATAAAACCTGTCAGAAAAGGATGCAATTAAAAATCACCAAAGGTATTTTGAAACATTCGGGTTTTCAAGGCTTTTCGAAAACTGAGGTAGCCACTTAAATTGCTAACTACATGAGACAGAAAAGTCCATAAGGATGGACCCACATAACTAAAGGCCCGGAAACTAGTCGAAGCCAATTTGACTGTCTTTAATGTAATGATTTCATCTTTGAGAGGAATTAATTTACCCTGCATCATTGACTAAGTAACAAGTGGTTTAGTTTTCCGAGATAGCAATGTAGCAAAAGATTTAACATTTAGAATCAACTCATGGTCTCTCAACCAGTTTTCCAATTTATAAGTCAAATCAAACATCACTTGACACTGATTGTCTTGTACTAAGTCAAGTAGTTGAATATCATCTGCGAAAATAGGAAATTTATCATTTTACCTGTCCAAATGCTCTGCCAATGGTGCAAGATATAAATTGAAAAGCAGAGGTGAAAGCAAGGAACCCTGAGGGGATACCTCACCTCAGTTCCTTAGGTGGCAATAACATCTTATTCCAGCAATCTAAGATCGGTTATGACTCAAATCACTTCAATACAGTGGAACGAATCCCCACGTTATACATCAAATTGAGCAATTTTATATGGCAAACAGTATCGAATGCAGTGATCAAATCAAGCTGAAGCCACAAGGTATCATAACCTTGATCCAGGGCCACTGAGAGACAGAGCCGGGTCCAGGGCAGGACTGGACTGCCTGCTCTCTCCGCCATCCCCACCTAGGCCACTGCCATACCGTTCCCCACCCCTTGACCTTTTTGTCTGAGTCACTGCTGTGCTGCTCCCTTACTCTGTCCTCTCCTGCTCCAGTGCTCCTGTGTGCTGTGAGGAGTTGGAACCCGGATTATTGCATTAACTCGATATCACGTTAATGTAATCATTTGGGTCCTGGGTGGCACGCAGGAGCAGGAGAGGACGGACCCAAAAGCAGGCAGAAAGAAGCTTGCTGGTGCAGGGCCCGAGCCCAGTCTCCCCTCCCCCCTTTGAGGCTAGGCCTGGGGAATTTTGCCCTTCTCAGCTCAGCAGCCCTGCCTTGATCCCCCATCAATAGCACATCATCCACTATCGAGCACAAAAGGGACTCTGTACTATAATGATGTCTATAGTCTGACTGGGTTTTATGTAATAATTGTTTTTTCATAACAAAATCAGTCAGTTGTACGAGGACTATCCTGTCAAGCACCTTAGACAAAGATAAATTATAAATTGGACGAAAGCTAGCATATCCATCTTCAGCTTTTTTTTCCATTCTTCAGAATAGGAGTAACAACTGCCTCTTTGAGTTTATGAGGAACCTTACCCAAACAAAGAACAGTTAACCAAATATGCAATTAATGACAAAAAAAAAACATTGATACATTGTGACAAAACAGAAAAAAGGGATCCTTTCTAAAGCTACAGCAAGTTAAGTAGATGTTTGGCTATAGCAGTGTCAGTCACAGGTGAAACTTCTGATAAAAACTCCCCAGTTCTCTCAACACAAACATCTTGATACAACATATCAATCAGATTGAAAGATTCTTTCACATTAGGAGTATTAGTAGCCAGACCAACAAAAACCATGAAAAAATGCAAAAAAAGAAAAAAAAAATCCAGTCTGTAAAATATGTACTGCTCTTAGATCTCTGTCTAGGAACACCAACAAAAAAAAGGGACAGAAAAAGCTGAGCAAGTCCAGGCTTCCTTTTACTACAAATACATTTTTAACATTTTTCTTTGCACTTGGTAGAGTTACTTACCTCAAGGTCGTCCAGTGCACTTCCCAGAGTCTCTGAGCATGATGCTGACTGAACTTTTTGATCTTCCACTCCTTGGGAAGCATTAGAAATAACACTGAGAGCCTTCTGTATTTCACTGCATACAGCATCCTTGCTGGCCTTGAGGGATGTGACATCAGAGTGTTCCAAATAAGCTGAACAAACCGAACGCAGAAGAGATGAATTTTGCTTCAATGATGCACGTGCCCCTGCTATTTCATCACGTTGATCGTTGGATTTTAAGTCCTATTATGAGAAAAAAAGGGTTTATTACACACTTCGCACTTAAAATAAACCTTTCTAAAACCACAGCGGAGAGATTACTGGTGACAGGATAAAAATAGTGCTGATATATTTTACAGCTGTGTTTATCAATCTTTCTGTGACCATGATCCCATTATATACATTTAGGAGAACGAGAACTCTCCGTTTCTCTCATGCGCCAGTTGGTCTCACTGATGGGGCTTCTCTTTTCATCTTGTGCACAGACTGTAGAGCTATATGCTTCACCTATGACTCCACCAGCTTGGCTCCACCTTTCTATTACCGCCTTTTTATTTCTTTTAATCAACTTGTATTCTGAGTATGTGCTTTTAAATTTCTGATGCAGATTATGTCCAACACCTGATTCACAATTCCAGGCACAGGTTCATTTTATTTTATTTCTACTTGATTCATGTATTCCGATGACCATGTTTCAAAATAGCCTTTATTCATTCACTTCACTACCCGCTGCACACCTTTTTGAATATCTTCTGCAACCACACATACTTCATTTCAATAAATGTTATTCATTTTTACTTACGTCAATACGTATTACAAAACATATGTAACAAATGTCCATTATATAATATAGATTTAGTATAAATATGAAAATGGACATTTGTTATTATACAACAAAACCAAACAACAACAGAAGAGAAAATTCTTGTGACAGGTTACTGGAGTTATAAATGCACACCTTTCACTTTGAAGTAGAGATTGTGCTTGTTTTTATCTGTCTTGGTACCATACTCAATTGATTCCCAATTGTGTATGGTGGAAATTATCAAACACACCATTTATTTTTTTGGTGATGAAGATTGCAGTATAGCCCCTGACTCAGTGAAACACGGCCTGTGTCGGACATCTTATTTGATTGAGATTCTGCAATAAAGAGTGGTTTGGACTTATCACTGATCTGCTTGGCTTATTTCCACACTGGAGTTTGCGGATCGTTTGCCTTGTTGTTTCTTGGTACAAAAATCATATGAAAGATATAGGAGATAAGGTACCAAGATTAACTGGAAGTAAATTCAAGCACCGGGGGTCCAGATCCTATCATAGGCTTTCAAAGACCTCTTTTTTTCCTTAGCCACTCGTTCATATTTTGCAATTAAACATAAATAGCCAGGTGTATTAATATTGTGAACAATTTGGCTCTGTGGTCATTAAAAGGAGTAGCCAATGCCTCTGTGCCTAATAGTAGTATGTCATATCTTAAGGGCTCATTTATTTGAAATAATTGACAAATACACTTCCATATTGAGCCCCAGTAATGTTTTAATACACACACTCATCGATTAAATGATGTAACAAATCAGTTTCCAATTTACAAGTCCAACATTTAGCTTCTGTATCTTTTCTGAACTTTGCAATTTTAACAGGAGTCCAATGAGCTCTATGTAGAAAAGATTGATTGTAGCATTTAATATCTAAAAGATTTAGGCCATAGTGATTTCTATAAGTCTGGTGAGAAAGGTATACTCAGATCTTTGGACCAAGTTTCCTCAGAATTAGTTACATCAGAAAATTTAAATAATTGAAAAAATTTATACCAATTAGAGGCAGCTTTACGGGATGCAGATGTGGTATGGCACAAAGACCAGGTGCTAGGTTGGTCTTGGGTAATCTCTGAAACCTTAAATTTAGAAGATACACAATGTTTTAGTTGTAACCAATGAAAGTATTAGTGCTTTGGCAGGTTCTAACGAGAGACTAAAATATCAGTAGGTAACAAGGAGACATAGAGGGGCATAATCGAACTGGGTGCCCATCTTTAAGGGCGCCCATCTCTAAGGATGTCCTGGAAAAGGGGCGGGGCATCCCGTATTATCGAAACAAGATGGGCGTCCATCTTTCGTTTCGATAATATGGTCGGGGACGCCCAAATCTTGACATTTAGGTCGACCTTAGAGATGGGCGACCTTGGTTTTCGCCGATGATGGAAACCGAGGACGCCCATCTGAAAAACAACTAAATCCAAGGCATTTGGTCATGGGAGGAGCCAGCATTCATAGTGCACTGGTCCCCCTCACATGCCAGGACACCAGCTGGGCACCCTAGGGGGCACTGCAGTGGACATCACAATATGCTTCTGTTATGGTATAAGCCAATTGTCAGAATTATTTTATCAATATAAAAAGGCAGCTTTTAAAAGATGTACCTTCTTTCCCCTTTTCCTTGGGAATTTCTGGTAGTAGGACTAGTTAATTACAAAGACATTTAAGAGGCAAAAGGGTACTGTGCTTCAAAGAGAAATAAAACTCTCTCTGCCCTCCCACCTAAAAAGACTGAACAAAAGCATGACTAAGGTGGCTACTTGAAGAATCACATAGACATCTCCACCAGCAGACAGATAGTCTGGAGAAGGCATAACTCCAGCTATTGATAACAAAGACTTCAGAGGGGAACCATAAACAAGACATTTGCTTGTCAAAGGTATACCTGCCCTTCCCATCAGCTTTCAGACATGTGCAGAAAGGAAGGACTTGTAATGTGTATCTGCTCCAGAGCCTGAGCAGGAAGCCTTTTTCACATCAAAAGACCATTTGTCAGCAAGATCCAGACAGCAAGTCTTGTGATGTCATAAGACATGAGACCAAGATACCACAATGCTTTGCAAATGCCCAAGGGTCGTGTAGAAACCAGGAAACCAGGACAAAGATCCACATGGCATATCCTCCTGCAGCTTGCAAGATATAAAAGCAAAAGCTGTTTCCCCAAGATTCAGATTCTCTTCAACTGCAAGCAACTCAGATCCACTCACTGCAAAAGCCCTCCTGTCCTGAACATGTGCTTACTTCATGCTGTTCATACTATGTAACAAGGACTTGTAAGTAACATAACTTTTGATCTACCTGCTACTTTGCCTTACTTAAGCACAGATTATCTGTAAAGATCTCTTAAAACCTACCTCTCGTGTGCAATTGTATATTAAATCAACCTTTTTGAAGCTAAAAATATGGTCTCTTTGTGTTCTGAGTATATGGTATCTTTTATATATACTTAATTTATTTAATTTATTGCAATTATCACCTTTGGTGATTGGTGGAGAAATTAATATCCTAAAACTTACAAATACAGCGCCTGCTCTTAAATTATAAACAGTAGCGAGTGCTCTAGAGCTCTTTCCCCCAAGATAAATCATTTCTTGTAACACTTCCAGCTGCATAGCTCCCTTACCTTGTGTGCTGAGCCCCCCAAAGCCCAATACCCACAACTCTACACCACTACCATAGCCCTTAGGGATGAAGGGGGACACCTACATGTGGGTACAGTAGGTTTCTGGTGGGTTTCGGAGGGCTCCCATTTACCACCACAAGTGTAACAGGTAGGGAGGGGGCCTGGGTCCGCCTGTCTGAATTGCACTGCACCCACTAAAAACTGCTCCAGGGACCTGCTTACTGCTGTGATGGAGCTGGGTATGACATTTGAGGCTGGCATAGAGGCTGGAAAAATGTTTTTTATTTTTTTTTTAGGGTGGGAGGGGGTTGGTGACCACCGGGGGTGTAAGGGGAGGTCACCCCAATTCCCTCCGGTGGTCATTTGGTCAGTTCAGGCACCTTTTCAAGGCTTGGTCATGAAAAAAAAGGGACCAAGTAAAGTCGGCCAAATGCTCGTCAGGGACGCCCTTCATTTTTCCATTATAGGCAGAGGATGCCCATCTCTTTACCACGCCCCCATCCCGCCTTCGGTACACTGCCAACACACCCTCTTGAACTTTGGTCGTCCTTGCGACGGAAAGCAGTTGAGGAAGCCCAAAATCGGCTTTCGATTATGCCGATTTGGGCAACCTTAGAAGGACACCCATCTCCCGATTTGTGTCGAAAGATGGGCGTCCTTCTCTTTCGATTATGCTGCTGATAGTGGACACCCAAGGAGTTTGACATAACTCCTCTCACATTTGAACTCCAAAATTTAATCAATAGTAAAGCCTTCTTTCAACACCCCGCAAGGAATCTATTCCATCAGGTGTTTAATAGAGCTCAAAGACCTGTAAATGTTAATCCACTCACTAATCCTGAACTGCCTGTATTCCTACAATTTTCTTCACAATGGACTGAAAGATTCATCAATTAAATGATTCCAGCAACTACAGAACACTGCTGTGAAGCTCCTTTGCAACAGGCACAAATTTGATTATATTACTCCACTCTTGGCAGATAAACTAGCTTCCTGTACCTTATCAGCTTAAATTATTGCTATTAATATACTGACCAATCATGCCCTACTTTCCAGTTTTCCAAGGTATTTAGCTACTTCTCTTGTCCTATGTGTTCCTCCTCAACTATTATGTTCCTCTCAGAATAATTTCCTAATTGTGTTTCTGCCAGTGGCATATCAACAAAGAGGTCAGGAGAGAGCCACAACCCCAGGCACCAGGCTAAGGGCCCTGTTTACTAAGATGCACTAGTGTTTTTAGTGCACACTACAAATTAGTGCTAACGCTTGAGGTCGCCTCTAGCATTAGCGCATGCTAAAAATGGTAGCTCGCCTAAAGCACAGCTTAGTAAACAGGGTGCTTAGTGAGGATGCTAGAGGAGAAGAAGCTCCACAGTAATAGAATTCACCTCCAGATAGCATCAGAAATGAATCAGCTTACCCAAAGCAGTGCTAAAACCTTCAGCTAGGCATTCCAGTGATTGAGGGGCCCTTTTATTAAGCTGTGTTGCACATGCCTAATGCAGCTTAACATAGCATAAATTACTGCATGCTAGCTAGTTTGCACAGAAATACCATGGGAGCCTTTGCCACCTACAAAATGGGCGATGGTAAATGCTCACATGGTAATTTTTAAAAATGGCCACACAATAATGACAACATTAGCACATGGCCATTAATACAAAAAAAAAAAAAAAGAAAATAGGGCATTTTATGGCTGCGGTAAAAGTAGCTTTAGCATGCAGGAAAGATCCGACTAAGGGTGCACTGTGACCACTTTTTTGCCATAGCTTAGTAAAAGGACCACTTAGTTCTCAGAGTGACGTTTAGCACAATCTCAGGATTCAATACCATGGCTAGTTTTCTTTATTTCCTTTGAACATAAAGACATAACAATAGCCATACTGGGTCAGACCAATGGTCCATCTAATCCAGTATCCTGCCACCACAGGTCCTTCTTCCTGCCTCGTCCTGCTTCCTCCTGTGTGAAGTACTTCATGTTTCCACATAGGCGGGAGGGGACGTGGCAGTAAGAAGGACCTATGGTGGCAGACATGTGGTAGTGTGATAACTCGGGTCCCTGCATACAGGAGCAGGAAAGAGACAGACCAAGGGAGAGAGCAGATGCAGTAAGTGATGGGGGGGGGGGGGCTGCGGCAGCGACGGCGCTGGCCTGGTGGGGGGGTGGGGCAGTTGTAACAGCAGTGATGATGGCGGTGATGCAGTAAGTGACGGGGGGGCTGCGGCAGTGACGGCGGTGGCCTGGTGGGGGGGTGGGGCAGTTGTAACAGCAGTGATGATGGCGGCAGCCTGTTGGAAGCAGCAATGGTGGCCCAGGTGGGGGGGCAGCTCAGGTAGGGAATGGCTCTGCCCTTGGCCCAGCTTTGTATCTCGGTGGCTCTGCATCTACTGCATCTAGTGAGACCCAGCATAAGCACACAACACAAAGAACTCACTCTCCCAGCAACAGAAAACAGTCCTCACACACACAGAAGCAGCAAAAAGCACTCTCCCAGCAACACCACAGAACCCTCACACAAACAGCAACAGCACACAACACAGTGACAAACCGGGACAGGACAAACACAGCAACAATGAGAGACAGATGACAAGCAGGTAGGTATGTAGAATGGGAGATGCTGGCATTTGGGGACAGTGAAGGTTTGGTGGGGGAAGGGGGCCAGATGCAGAGCAAGGGATGGGTGTGGCTGAGGGGCTAGCATGTGTGGGTAAGGACTTGAGGAGGTGAGGGGGGGGCAAGGCAGGAAATGTGAGGGTCAAAAGGTTCAGATTGGGGCTAACACACAAAGGTAAGAAATCACTTAGCAACTCTCCACTCTTTCTCAGAAACAACCACTTCGAGCTCTCCACTCTCCAACTCAGCAACTTCATAAATGGGTCCAAAAACAGGTTTGGCTTTGACCTAGATGCTTTTAAAGCAGGTTTAAATTATGACGCTTTTATTTCCAGCACCAATAAATTATTTTACTGTTATCACAATAAATGTCCATCAAGTAACGCCACCCATCTCGCTCCCACGACACACCCTTGAACGTCCCTTCTGAAAACATGCTTTTTTCGGCAAATATCAGACTTAAACGGGGTTTTGGGGGGTAGGTTTAATTATATACTTTAAATGTTTTCCTTTGAAAAACATGTCCATTTGTGCTTATATCATGTGTTGGATTTTTTTTTCTTTTGATTATGAGCTCCTTAATTTATCTACTATGCACTTTCAACTATAAAATTAGAATGATAGCTGTATAACAAAAATTGTCTTGCAACACTATCAGCTGAACAAATTTGGAAGTTCACATAACTTGGGACATAATGCATCAGTCCAAAGTTATTTATATTCTAGCACACCCATTGAATAATGAGTCGTGTAGCTCATTCCAGTCTAACCCATTTTCAGCGTGCACTAATTCTGTTCACTCATCTCCCTACTAGCCTTATTTCCCTTGGCTGCAGGGAAATGAAATATACTTTAATCTTTTAATTTTCACAGTTCCTTATCTTGCCCATACACACTTTTAACTTGTTCCTGCTGCTTCCTTCAAATAATTGGAAGTTTTGTACTCTGCAAACTCCCCAGGTATTACCTAGTAAATCAACTACACAAAAGATTTGCTACAGCCACAAAATATAGATAGATACCTCACCAAAATTAATGATCAAATGCAAGCTATATATTCACATGTATGGCATGGGGTTCAGTCTTACTGAGGATTATAATGCTCCTATTGTAATAGTTCCACTAACTAAATGTCACTATTAAATGTTCTCTTACCCTCACATTGTACTTCCAATCAATTTTCATGATGTCTGTACATTAGAAAATTAATACATCCCCTACTATTTTCAGTAGATTGATCAAACTCACAAAGTAAACATGTCTGTTTCTCTTGACAAGGTATTTCCTTTGCCAATCTAATCATGTGTTTCATATGACATGTGAAGGCAGAACATGGAGAGGGAAATTAACATGTCCAAGTTAGGACATGAGGAATTCTTGTCATTTTACAACAGGTTCTGCCAAATGTGGAGTCTCTTGTAAAATAGGTACAGACTGGACATCAAAGTCACTGCCCATCTGGAGGGAGCAGCAAAATTAGAAAGTTTCAAGAGGGGAAAAAATATGCAAGTCACCCCCCCCCCCCCCCCCCACACACACACACATACATGTATAGATATGTGAGCAGATTTTAAAATTGTTACTCCCTCTACAAAGGGCCACAATTAGTGGCAGCCCCTCCACAGCACTGTCCCCCTCATGCCACCAACTTCTCCATGTGTCAACCTCCTCGCCCTCTGATGACACCCCCTGCCAATGGAAACGCCCCTCCATGATTGCAACGCTCCTCTCTATATGGCATGCATCTTTGCCTGTATATTACCCCCTCCCAATGGCTCCCTACCTGTTGATTCCCCTGATTTCAGGCCCCACAAGGATTTCCCCCTCCCCCAAAGCAGGCTACCATGCAACCCCCCTCATATGGGCAAATGCCTACTATGCGATACCCTCTCCCTGAGATGACCACCCCCCATAGTCAATGTAACCTCAAACAGACCTCACTGGCATGCCTCTCACCCACAATCCCAGCCACAACCTTACCGGGGAGTTCCAGGGGTGTAGTATGGTGGAAATGAATACCCATATATAGAAGCCTGACCCCTAGCAGTAATGCCACAATATTACCAATAGAGGTCCAGAGGAGCATCATGGTGAGAGTGAGTTATCTCTCCCACTCCACTGAACCATTGCGGGTAGTGGCAATTGAAAGGTTGGTTGCCATTGGGGAATGTCATGGGGGGAAGAGGTGTTTGACATGGGAGGGTTAGTGGCATAAGGTCTCCTGCTACCTGGGGCTTGGGCTGGAATTGGGGAGGGCCTGTTGCCTTTGGGGGTGGACACAAGGGGGATGCAGACTTTGGAGGATGATCAACAAGATCCAAGACATTTATTCCCTATGTGAAATGGGGTATGTATATCTACATTGTAGGCCCACCAAGACTACACTCTCTCCCCACCCTGCCTACGCCCTCTGACATCTAAATTTACTGAGCTTCTCTATGTGTAAGTGGCTCCTGTTCTGAAATGGCATTTAAACATCTGGGCCTCCTCTCATTGTTGTGCAGGAATCACTAGCATGGCTTTGTAAAGAAGCCCTAAGTTATGATATTGTTCTATTCATTTAGGGGTCCTTTTACTAAGCTGTGGTAAAAGGGGGCCTGCGCTAGTGTCAGCAAGTGTTTTTGACACACACTGAGGCCCCCTTTTACCGCAGCAGGTAAAAGGCTGTTTTTTTTTTCTCAAAAAGAAATGGCCATGTGATAAGTGAACCACTTGTCAGGCAGCCATTTCGGGGACAGCACTTACTGCCACTCATTGAGGTGGTGGTAAGTGTTTCCACGCTAACCTGGTTGTAACTGGGCAGTGCACGGCACTGCCCCATTACAGCTGGGTAAGCACCAGCACTACAAAAATTTTAAAAAAAATTGTAGTGCCAGAAATGACACACGCTGGGGTGGGAACTACCACCTGGCTCCTGCGGTAGCCTGGCAGTAGTTCCAGATTCGTGCATGACAAGCCTGTTGCCACGTGCCAACCCTTTAGTGAAAAGGCCCCATAAAATGTTTTAATCATTTTGACATACTTTTTCCCCCTATCTCGACAGTCACCAAAAATTGTGCGCACAAATTTAGGTGCACCACAGATTTGCGAACACAATCAGTGCCAATAATTAGTTTTTTTAAGAATCAATTATTGGCATTAATTAGATTTAATTAGGACTAATGCACGTAAACAGGCACGGGATCCACATCTAAAATTTATGTACGGACTTATGCATGAATATTTTTGGCACTGATTTTTTTAGGCACCATTTACAGAATCTATCCCTTTATTTTTGGTTGATTTTTTTTTTCTTCTTTCCCTTTTAGGTATGTGGATCTATTGCCTCTTAACTATTTTCCTTTTCATAAAAAGGTTGGCATGCTGTGGTACTATTCTGGCGCCCATAGCCGTTCCCATAATTTGTAAGTAGGAGTCATTATTGAAGCTGAAGTAGTTGCAGGTTAGGATGAATTCAATTCGTTTTGCAACAACTACAGTACAATAAACTCATGGCCCAGGAAAGTTGACTTTAAGAATCTGTAACATACTACTACGTGATCTGCATAGAAGATGTTTCTGTACAGTGATTTGACAACCACTGTGAGAAGGAAAGTATCAGATGGCAACTGATCAATGTTCCTTAATGTGTTCAGGAAATCTGTGGTATCATGTAAGGAGCTATTTCTCTTTTTCACTACGAGCTTGAAAAAAATTTTTCTCTGAGTTTTTGCCTCAATAGCAAACTTCTTTTCAAATTAGACTGGATAATCCTCTCTGTATGTCAATACCAGATATTATCGGTCTCAGGGTTCCAAGGTTTCTGAACTGTAGGTAACATGTGAAAGATTGTATTATGGCGTGGCTTGGGATAATGTTTTCCAGCTGAATCTGTACCCACTTTGGAGATGTATTGATTACATTTTTCAATTGTTTTGTATATTCCTGTATTGGATTCTTGCTAAATTTCTTATAATATGTATTATCAGAAGAAACTTCAGGACCACACAATAATGGAAAGCATTTGAATATAGAATGATCAGATACTTTGAAACTGACACAAAAGGATTCAATAGAGATATTGGCTTTCTTACCCATTATCACATATAGAACCTATTAACTGTAGAATGTTACTGTCACACCATATTGTCTAACCCTACCCTCTTTTAGTGAGCTATGATGACATTTGCAGACAGCCTAAGACCTAGATCACTTTGTACTATTTAAACTCAGTACAACTGTAGTTTCTTTGCCCAGGGATTCATTATTATCCTGCCACTGCCCTGCCTTTTTGAATACAGTATCTACGTTAAGTGACATTTTCCCTTGGATAAAGTATACATTGCCCAAATTTGAATGCCCAAATGTGGGCATGGATCCCAGGTCTACATATAAACTAATTAGTCAATTAGGAACTAACAATCAATAACTCGCGTTAAGCACTTAGGACCCTGTTTACTAAGCCGCGTTGTAGGCATGCTAACTTTTTAGCAGGTGCTAAAAATTAGTGCATGCTAACAATAGAGACACCCATTATATTCCTATGGGTGTCTCTATTCTAAGTGTGCACTAATTTTTAGCATGCACTAAAAGGTTTGTGCGCCTACAGTGTGCCTTAGTAAACAGGGACCTTAATTAGCAGTAATTAGGAGTTACGCACAGATCTGCCCTGTGCTATAACATGCATGCCTAAATTTCATAGCATGTAATTCCAAAGGGGGTGTGGCCATGGGAGGAGCATAGGTGGGTCAGGACATTCCCAGAATTTAGGCGTGATGTTGTAGAATACCTGGATTTGCATATCTAACTGCTATTTCAATTGGGTGCCAGCATTTACACCAGCCTTTAGCAGGCTTAAGTGCTCACATCCAAAGTTAGGAATGAACCCCTGGATTCTATACAGAACAACTTAAGTTGTGTGTGCAAATCCAGTCATATTCTGGATTTTCGTGCACAACTGAATTAGTTAACAAGTCAATCGGTGCTGATAACTGCCAATTAACAAGTAATTATTGACACTAATTGGCATTAATTAGAATTTACAAGCACAACTGTCTAAGTGTATTCTGTAACATGATGCTCGTAAATTCTAAGTTGCACATTTGAAAAGGGGCATGGTCATGGGCATTTCTGTAGAAAACACCCAATCCATGCCTAATTTATGCTTGGAATTTACACAAACCTTTCTTGGCGTAACTGCCCGCAACTAAATTTAGTCACATGGATGGGCATTTGGTGTATTCTATAAACCACACAGAAATTTAGGAGTATTCTATAAAGTACATTTAAATGTAGGCGTACTTTATGGAATACATCTAGGCGTATTTTTTCAGTGTTGATTTTTTAGGCGTGATATATAGAATCTATTCAGAAATGTGTACTTAGCTAGTATTATATAAAGGACTCTCCACGCAAGACACCTTTTACAGAATACCAGCTTAGCATGCATCATTTCAGTGCCTACCTATGGACACCATTTACAGAATCAAGACCTTTCTGCCCAACTTATTTTAAATCATTTTTTTTTTAATTTCTCAAAAAAATCTGTACGCTCCAAGATGTCCTTAATTTTTTTCTCAACTAGAACTAATCTAAATATTAACTTTAAGAAGATTACTTCAGTTCCAGCATTCTAAACTTATTTAAGAAGGTATGAAGGGGCATTTTCAATATGACATCTAAATTCAACTTTGGATGTTTTGCTGAAAACATCCAAAACTCAAGTGGTAAATATGGCCATTTTCAAACCTGAAAAATGTCTATATTTTTGTGTTGAAAATGGACATTTCTTAGATGTTTTTAAACAAACACACAAACAGTGGATCCAAAAATAGTCCTCTCACAGTTGGTGTCTCTGTCAAACGCAGTGTGCCGGTTCAAAAAACCGGCACACTGCATTTGACAGAGATAGTTGCAGCAGCACATTGCACAAGATATCTCTGTTAACAGATATTTGACTGTGAGTCATCTGCTTTACAAGCTGTTTTGCATCAAAGATCAATAGACCCCTGACACAGGCCTTCACGGCCGAAACACGTTACGTGTCGGGTTGTTTTTATTGATTTGAATAAAGACCTTGTTTAGGAAGACACCAACTGTGAGAGGACTATTTTTGGATCCACTGTTTGTGTGTTTGTTAGATGTTTTTAGACATTCTGTGCGCAGTAGTTTTTGTTTTTTTTGTGTGTGTGGCCATTTTTGCAAAAACAATACCTCCAAAGGAAAAACTCACAAAAACAACTCATTGGCATGTAAGGGGGGGGGGGGGCAGCATTCTTAGTAGACTGGCCACACGGACATCCCAACAGAGCATTGGAGTACCGTAGAAGACCCTCTAGTGAACTTTACATAAAAGGTCAAAGGTACACATATCACCATTACTCCCTTATATTGTATGGTGAGCCCTTCAAAACCCACCAAAAACCTACTGTTTCCAAATGTATACCTCTACAATAGCCCTTACGGCTGCAGATATCACCTATATGGGTTTTAGAAGCTCACACTTTCCACCATAAGTGTAATAGTAGAGTGTGATATGGGCCTGGGTCCCCTTCTCTACAGGCTACTGCACCAACCACTAGGCTACTCCAGGGACCTGCTTCCTGCTCTAATAGGACTGGCTATAACATCTGAAGCTGTCATAGAGGCTGGTATGTACTATTTCTTTCACATCTTTGGAGGGTGAGAGGGGGGTCTGTGACCACTTAAGAAGTAAGGTGGGGTCATGCCCTAATCCCTCCAGTGGTCATTTGGTTATTTAAGGCACCTTTATTATGACTTAGTTGTGACTGAAACAGGTCCAGACCAAAACGGCCAACTTTTAGCCCTGGATGTTTACGCTTTGTTCCATTATGGCAGAAAAATGTCCAAGTTGTGGGAATGCCCAACTCTCGCCCTTAACACGCCCCTGACATGCCCCTTTGTGATCTGGACACCCTCCAGATGAACTGTATAGAAAAACGTCTTAACAATGTGTTTCAAAAATAGCTATTTCATATTTTTACAAGAAAATATTCATCTACCACTTTGTGCCACTTTTTGGACATTTTCCTGTTTTGAAAATGAGCCCCATAATCTCCTTATTTGTAGAATGATTTTTTTTTTGTTCTTGGAATGTTTGTTATTTCTAAATACAATAGAATAGCACTGGTTGCCAAATTCCAAGCCTAACTTTGGGGCACGAGGACTTACACCAACTGAAACCAGGTGTACATATTTTTTCACAAGTTAGGCGCATATCCACGGTATTCTACAGTACTGTGTGCAATTTTACGGAATGCCCCTGACCCGCCCATGCCCCTCCCATGGGAACATCCCCTTTGCAGTTGTGTGCAGATACACACCCAATTATAGGATAACACCTAAGTGTAAGTGTATATCTGCGCCAATCTGCCATTTCAGCCCTGCTTTGGGGCCTTCTATCTGTTAAAACGCGTTTCCATGTCAAAAGTTGGATTTGGAATTAGTGCCTAACTTTAGGTACCATTTATTGAATTTCCCCAGAATGATTAACAGTTTAGTAAATGAAGGCTTTAGTTTGCAGGTCATCACGTGTCTGCAAGCATTGCGGGCACATTATGCTTTATTAAAAGGGCAAGGAATTTGGATTTAGCTCACACCTTTCCAGTAATAGCTCAAGCTGTTAAATTCCGAGCAGTGCAAAACATCCATCTTATATAGCCATAATTGAACAGGAAATCTAGACGGTTATGACTTTGAGATGGATCAGATCGGGAGGTTTGAAAGTTATGAGCAGGATGTTTTTTTGGGACGTAGACATTTTTTTTTCAAACTGTCCCTCTAGGTATTTCTCTTTTCCCAATGGGCTTACAAACTAAGGTTTATTCCTGAAGCAATGGAAGGTTGTGTCTTCCCCAAGATTTGAATGCTAACTTCCCTGGTTTTCACCCTGCTGTGGTAACCATTCTAACCCTTAGGCTACTCCGCCACTCTTTAAAAAATAAGCTATCAGCTGATTTATTTAACACTGATAATAGCCTGTACAACAGAGTGATTTTTCTTGACAATTCTAGCAAATGAACTGTTTGAAAACTACTATAAATATTTAAATTTTTATAAGATTCAGAAAAATTAAATTATTATGCATACTAAGAAAAGTCTGCATGGGTTTGACCACAAAATTACATTGGGCGTGATCTAATTTAAATGACAAGTACTTTTCTGCATCTCTTTTGACAACATTATTTATCATTAGAGTGCCAATATATGAGAGTTCAGGAAGTTCAGTGCTACAGGTTAAATAAATGCTACTGTAGCTTTACAAACTTCAGTTTTACTGAGAACACTTTAATAAATTACAAACTTGAATGGCATTGTATTTAAAAGCTAGCTATTCTTTAGAAAACACTGGAAATTTTGATCTCAGGCATTTTCCTTTATAAGTTTCCTTTTCTTCCTTTCCCAAGTCTTTCTTTTCCAGTCCTCTCTTTGTATTGATTCAAAAAGAAAATCTAGTTTATTAAAGTTACACATTATCTTATCTATTGTAAATATGGTGAACAATTTTCAAAGGCACCTAGCTTCACAAATAATGATTATGGTCTGAATGTCTTATTTTAAAGTTGCTTCACCCTCTCTCAATATGGCCAAAAGTGTTTGTATTGTGAAGAGAGTCAGGCATATGGTGGGGAAGGGAGTGTTTGTGTGATGATTTCATTTTGAATTACCCGTGCATATTTTTCCACAAATGTATGTTGCACTGGAAAGTTATATGCAAGACATTGCTAAACAAGGCTAAAGGAGAATTTGAAAAGAAGTTTGCTGTCGAAGCAAAAACTCATTTTCAGATACATTAGAAGCAGGAGTCAGTTGGACTCTTTAATCATCAAGGAGTTAAAGGAGTACTCAGGGAGGACAAGGCCACAGCAGAGAGACTATCCAGCTTATTTTCGAAGGAGATCGACAACCGACACCAATCCGCCAAGTTAACACAGGAGCCCCCCCCCCCCCCCCTCAAAATGGCCACATGGCAAGTGCTTTACTTGCCGCACAGTCATTTCCTGCAGGACGTTGAGTCTTTCTTTTTACCAGCTATGGTAAAAAGGGCCTTAAGAAACCAGAAATAACTTACCAGCTTTCACTAAGACAAACAGTTTATATTTATGATGAATGTGCACATGCTCAGCATGTGACATTTTTTAATGCCAGTGATCAAAGGTGTGAAAAGTTACTGAATAAAATAAAAGATATGCCGTAGATAATACTTAACTTAAGTTATAGGACAGGCTGTCCTCATTAAAAAAGCACTCAGACTTGTTATAAGCAATAAAATCCATTCTTTTTAAGCTTTAAGTGTACTTGTGCTGGCTCAAAACACTAGCAAATATAAAACTACACCAAATTTAAAACTAATGGTCTGGACTGAAAGAGCTACACGTGCTGAGTTAAATCTCATCAAAAATAAAAATTTTCCATGCTTAAATCACAAACAAAATGCTGAAGACACCTTCAGGCTTATTTTAGAAAGAGAAGGGCGTCCATCTTTCGTCACAAATAGGGAGATGGGCATCCTTTTCCCAGGGTCGCCCAAATCGACATAATCGAAAGCCGATTTTGGGCGTCCTCAACTGCTTTCCGTTGCGGGGATGACCAAAGCTCCTGGGGGAGTGTCGGAAGCATAGCAAAGGTGGGACTGGGGCTTGCTTAACACATGGGCGTCCTCATATGATAATGGAAAAAAGAAGGGCGTCCCTGACGAGTATTTGACCAACTTTACTTGGTCCATTTTTCCTTGTGACCAAGCCTCAATAAGGTGCCCGAACTGACCAGATGACCACTGGAGGGAATCAGGCATGACCTCCCCTTACTCCCCCAGTGGTCATTAACCCCCTCCCACCCTAAAAAAACTAAAAATATTTTTTCAGCCTCTATGCCAGCCTCAAATGTCATACCCAGCTCCCTGACAGCAGTACGCAGGTCCCTGGAGCAGCTTTAGTGGGTGCAGTGCAATTCAGGTAGGCAAACCCAGGCCCATCCCACCCTGCCTGTTACATTTGTGGTGGTAAATGTGAGCCCTTCAAAACCCACCACAAACCCACTGTACCCACATGTAGATGCCCCCCTTCACACCTTAGGGCTATGGTAGTGTTGTACTGTTGTGGGTAGTGGGTTTTCAGGGGGGGGGTGGGGGGGCTCAGCACCCAAGGTAAGGGAGCTATGCACCTGGGAGCAATTTCTGAAGTCCACTGCAGTGCCCCCTAGGGTGCTCGGTTAGTGTCCTGGCATGTCAGGAGGACCAGTGCACTACAAATTCTGCCTCCTCCCACGACCAAATGGCTTGGATTTGGTAGTTTCTGAGATGGTCATCCTCGGTTTCCATTATTGCCGAAAACCGGGGACGACCATCTCTAAGGACAACCATCTCTAGAAGTAAAGTGTCTGTTTATGCTTTCCAAAAATACTTGGACTAGGGGGCATGCAATAAAGCTACAATGTAGTAAATTTAAAACGAATTGGATAAAATATTTCTTCACTCAATGTGTAATTAAACTCTGGAATTCGTTACCAGAGAATGTGGTAAAGACAACTAGCTTAACGGAGTTTAAAAAAAGGTTTGGACGGCTTCCTAAAGGAAAAGTCCATAGACCATTATTAAATGGACTTGGGGAAAATCCAGTATTTCTGGGTTAAACAATATAAAATGTTTTGTACATTTTGGGGGATCTTGCCTGGTATTTGTGACCTGGATTGGCCACTGTTAGAAACAGGATGCTGGGCTTGATAGGCCTTTGGTCTATCCCAGTAGAGCAACACTTATGTACTTATGTAATATTTTTTGGAATTTGTCTTTAACTGATGTTGGTGTTGCTATTGTGTGAAATTTATTATTTTGATTATGTTCTTATGATTTTACTGACTTTATGTTTTATTAACAATCACTACTGAAAAACTTGGCTCACAGATGTGGGAATCCAAGATGGTGTCAGTGTAAGATGTGGAGTCCCAAGTCCCTTCGAGATTCAGAACCCGAAGCCAAGAAATGGTCATTTTCTTCACCCAACTTGTGGGCTGAGAACGCGGAAGAATGAAAGCGGAGGTGTTGCCCGGACACAGATTGACTTGGAAAGCAGGGAAGATTTGGAAAGCGTGCCAATACCTGCACATGGCGCGAGTACCTGTCAGGCGGGCCTGGCAGTGCAGCGTGGCAGTGGCAAAGGAGGAAGCTGGGTGGCCCCTGTGGGGGGAGGAGTTGCGGACTGGTGAATGAGGAGGCAGCTGCGGCTGTGACGGAGTGGGCGAAGTGACGGAGATCAGGACGGAAGGTGAGATCGGGAGATCGTCGAGTTGTTGCTGAGAGTCCTGGAGGATTGGGCCCGGGCAGCATGGGAGTCTTTCGTAGTGGCTGAGGTGGAGGCCCAACCGGGACAGCTGTACGGAGCGAGGAGGAGACGTACCGATTCAGCGGGGAGGCCAGTCAGGACATTGCCGGGAGCGGAGGAGTAATAAGAGGGAGTTGAGACTCGCTGCAATATAATCCTCTGCAAGATATCGGAGCGGGAGTAGCTGGGTAAAGGAATATAAAGAAGCACCCCATAGGATAGTGAGGTGGCAGAGGAACAAGAACCCGGGAAGCTAATTTTAAAAAAAGATAGTAGGAGAGAGCAAGCAAGACAGGTTCATACTGTAAATATTGCATTGCTGAGAAAGTAATATTGCCTGCAGTCAGTTATAACCTGCTTTGGCCACATATAGCATCTCCACTTTGGAGGAAATAGATCCATTAAAGAAGCGTGACTGATCAAGAAGAGTGCAGAAAAGGTTGGACCGTTACAGTGGGCTGAGGAATGCCACAAAGAAGGGCCTGGAGCGATTCCGGTTCTCGGCAGAGCAAGGTAAAAAAACCCTGGTGGAATCAGCGGGGACAGAGCATAGTGGAGTAAAGATGGCGGTGAGCCCGGCAGCAGCTAGAGAGGAGCATGTTGCAGACGGCTCGGAGCCGGGTAAAAGTGTAAAAATGAAGATGGTGGCTTGGTTTAAAGAACTGAAGGCCGATTTGACAGGGGTCTGGCAAGATATACAATCTGCCCTCAGAGAAATAAGGGCTGACATTCGTGACCTGGGAACGCGGGTTGGGGAGATGGAACAAGATATGGAGACGTGCAAGCAAGACTTGGGGAAACTGCAAAAAGTGGTGAAGGCTTTTGAATATGCTCTGTAATTTTGTTCTTTATAATAGTCTCTGCCATTTTGCCCGGCACTGTACTCTGAAGTCTGTAATCTTTTTAAGATTAGTGATACCAGAATAGGCAATATTGCAGTAATTGTAACGTGCGCTGATGAAGACATATGATAGGCAACAAAGTGATTCTTGATCAATCCTGTTTCTAATAGATTAGAGCTGATGCAGAAAGAAAAAACTTGTCTTCATGACAGATGATATCTGAGGTCCAAAAGAAAGTGCAGAATCAGTAATAATCCCTAAATACTTAAATGAAGACACTGTGATGATTTGTCTATCAAAGAGAATTGGATTCAAGGAGTGTAGAGTTAGAAGGCCCAAGATACATATGGCCACCATCTTGTCTGGATTTAGAACAAGGTGGTGCTCCCTGAGCCATCTTGCAACTTCCAAAAGACAGTCTTTGATCAGTTTCAGATCAATTTAGTATGGATCTGTGTAATTTATTAAAAGAAAATCATCTGCATAGAAGTAGGAGTTAATTCCAAAAGAATGGATGAGTAGTGCTAAAGGGCTAATGTATAAAATAAATAGTGGAGACAAGACTGGACTTTGAGGGCATTACAGGAGACAGAATGGGAAGAACATGCAAAAGAGAAACCTTAAAAGTGCATCCTACCCAAGGAAAAAATATCCCTGGTGGGCTAATAGCCCCCCGCTCGAGCTTCAGCCCCGGCCCCCCCAAAACCTTAAAAAATGCCCCGGTAGTCTTGTGGTCCCCCGGGCCCCCTCCCTCCCCCAGTCACAAAATACAGTACAGTGCCCCCTGCCCAGTCATGGCCTGGACCCCCTCTCCCCAAATCACAAGTTAGTTGCCTAATGACCTAGTGGAGGCCCACTCCCCACCCCCCTACCTATGCACTTCTTGTTGGAAGCAGGAGCAATGCCCACTCACTTCTGCTTCTCTGGGCAGCCATCTTCAAAATGGCGGTGCCTTGCCCCATGCAGTGCATCCTGGGATGCACTGGGTGGGGCCTAATTACCATATAAAGGAGAAACACCCACACTGAAACCATTAGAGCATTTGGTACACAATAAGGTGCACTCAAACCCAGCACTAATTTTGAGCATCGGTCCCTAAAGCCGCTGAATACACAATCAACATAGCAATCTAATTTTATATTCTAGGCACCTGAATTTATGCGCCCCTTGCATGCATATTTGTTTAGAATACTAGCATTTATGCACGTATATGTACACATAACTGTGATAGCGCAAGCAGGGCGTCAAAGTGCTATTCTGCAAATATCTGTAACATACTTACAAGAGGGGGCATATACATGGGCAACGCATGCGTGCGGCTTCTGCATATGCAAGTAATTTATCAAATACTATAAGTTGCATGTGTCCCTGCCATTTTTAGGTACCTACACTTATGCCAGCTCTATGGTCAGTGTAACTGTGGGTGCCTAAGGCATTTTGATACCGGGTTATACTAGAATTCTATAATGGAACTTGGCGTTATAGAATAGGCTCCTACTTCATGACCTCTGAGTACCTAAATGGAGGCACACAGTTGTCGAATTACTCCCAAAGGCCATAACATGCATACTGAAGTGGAGGAGTAGCCGAATGGTTAGTGCAGTAGCTTGAGAACCAGGGAAACTGGGTTTGATTCCCACTGCCGCTCCTTGTGACTCTAGGCAAATCACTTAAAACTTCATTGCTCCAGGTACAAAATAAGTACCTGTATATAATATGTAAACCACTTTGATTGTAACCACAGAAAGGCAGTCTATCAAATCCCATCCCCTTTCCCTAAAGGAATCCCTTTGGATTTTAGTAGGTGCATGCAAGAATTCTCATTTATATTCATGTGAACTGAGATTATATGCAAATTTGGATTTGTCAGCACACAGAAAATACCACGGCATTTATCATTTGTTGTCTAAATCCTAAACTTTAATGTGCATGAGGATTCAATGACTAGGCTAAAAAGATTCATTCAGGATTACTGATGGCAGAAATGAAGCTATAAGAGCAACAGAGAACAAAGAGGAGACATAAGAGGGCAGAAAGAAAGATGCCAGAAAGGCATTCTTAACAGAACGGCCACACAGACATCCCAGCAGAGCAGCAGGACACCCTAGCGGACATTGCAGTAAACTTCACATAAAAAGGCCCAGGTACACATCTCTCCCTTACCTCTTTAAATTATATGGTAAGCTCTCCAAAATTTACTGTACCCAACTATACACCACTATATGTGGGCACAGTAGGCTTTTGGTGGGCTTTGGTGGGCTGACACTTTCCACCACAAGTGTAACAGTTAGAGTGGATGATGGGCCTGGGTCCCCTTCTCCATAGTGCACTGCACTGACCACTAAGCAACTCCAGGGACCTGTTTGCTGCTCTAATAGGATTGGCCATAACATATGAAGCTGTCATAGAGGTTGGTTGTACTGTTTTATTCACCTCTTTGGCGGGGTGGAAGGGGATCAGTGACCATTAGGAGAGTAAGGTGGGTCATTCTTTTATTCCTTCAATGGTCATCTGGTCATTTAGGGCACTTTTTTGTAGCATAGTTATTAAAGCAGCTTTAGACCAAAACATCCAGCTTTTAACCCTTAACATTTTTGTTTTGTTCCGTTAAGGCAGAAAAAACATTCAAAGCGTTAGGAACACCCAAATCCCACTTTTAACATTCCCCCCACACGTCCCCTTCTGACTTGAATGCAATGCAGATGAACAGCAGAGAAAAACATCTAAAAATGGGTTTCAAAAATAGAGATTTGGATGTTTTTGCAAGAAAAACATCCCTCTGCCGGTTTATATCACTTTTTCTTAAGTTTTTCTCTTTTGAAAATGAGCCCCTTAGTCTTAGAAGATTTAAAGAGTCTGCAAGACAGGTTTTGCAGTGCACAATAGACTGCAAGAGTTCAGCTGTAAAGCTCCTTGCAGAAAGCATTCTATATGAACTAGGGAGATATGCTCATGAGGCTGATTGTATCTACCCAAAATTAATCTGCCCCTCTCCAGTTTTTCCACCTCTGGTTTGAAGCCCACTAAGACTACCACTAGGGGGCTCTGCATGCTAGAGCTGCCAAGGCAGGAGCCATCACTGCCACCCCCTTACTTCTCAATGGGAGTTTGGGAGTAAGTTCTAACTTGGGAAAGGGGATCAGAGTAGGGGTAAGAGATAGGGGGTAGGAGGTATTTGCATCAGAGGATTGGGTGTGGTAGGATAAACTGTACTGTACTCACTCAGCTCTTTTATAGATAGCAGGCCTGACTTCAGGCCCTCTATATTTCATGGCTACAGCAAGGAACATATGATGTTCCCGGCTACAGTAACACAAGATTTGTTTTATTGTGAAAGTCACTAACCTGAGGCACTGCAGTTGGTGATGTGCACAATAAATTTTACTGCCATAAAATAGCACAGTTTACTGCAGATTAATAACACTTCCTGTAAATGTGACACTTTACTCTCACCACACCTTTAATCCAGCCCACTGTTTGTCCAGGTAACATTACCATTTAGCAGATGTCTGTTGAAAGAATGAGAAGGAGGGATTCTCAGGGGTGTCACTTGGAACAAGTGTACCCTTTCTCTTTGGGGGAGAGAGAGGGTTTCTGGGGAGCTCAGGTCTAGAAGCCATTATTTTCTTGTAAGCTGTATATGACTGTCTTGCTTTACTCAACAATAGCCATACTTCACAATATATATAGTAAAGAGTTAATTCCCTTTAAGAAATACCGTATTAATTATGCACATCGGTGCATATTAAAAATGCATCCTAATGCCCTATGGTAAATAGGGACCTTAGTGCATTGATTGTTAACCTCCATTTTAGCATGCACACTAAAACATGCTAGCACAAGTTTTACTGAACAGGATCCTTTATGCAAAATTTTATTTTTTAGCATAACTTTTATGCTTGTTACCAAAAATATATAAACTCCCTTTCCACCATATAATTCCTGAAATATAATAGAAGAATGCTTTGCTAACATAACGCTTTTCTTCTGTCTCATCTCATTACTTTCTCCTTCCATTTATTTAGTATTTTTTAGATCATTAGTCACAGGCTCAGGAGTGCCAAAATCTCAACAACAGAAATACATCTTTCAGAAGTTCAGGTTAATTAGCATCTGCAGGAGCTAATATGGATTTTAACACATGGTCAAAACTCAACAAATAATATTCCTTTTTAGTGTCTTCCTATTTTTCTTCGATGGTAGGCTAGTGAAGGTTATTCTCCATGTGTATATTAGTTCTGTTTATTGTACAGGTTTACAGATCATTAATCCTGTACTGTGAAAAATTCAGTGCCTGCCACTGTGCAGTAAAACTCACAGCATTTAACCTGTATACTTTATCAAGTCTATGTTAGAGTGGCATAGATATCACTTAAGGGTTTATTTACTAAGGGGTCAATATTCAAACACACTTACTCAGATAATAGCACCTGATTATCCTTACAGACTATACTGGATACTGCCAGGGAGGTCCCAGAAATTATCTGAATAGTGGCAATATTCAGTCTGCTATCCATATAACTTAGGACTCAGACAGGTGCAATTGACTAACAATTGTAAGTCAGGCCTACAAACACTCCTCTCTTTTAGATATATATGGTCACTGATCATCATCGCATGTTCTACTATTCTGGACCACTGGTGCTTGAGTTAACCATTCTACCATCTCAGCCCATTCCTTACCCCTCCCCCTTTTTTCTCTCTTTTCAATTGTCCCTTTTTCTACTGTCCTATCTTTCACAGTATTATATTTAATTTTAACTGTTTGTAAACTGCCTCTACATTGGGTGGGATATCATTTTTTTATAAATTTGGAAACTCGGAAAAAAATAACAGAATTAGAAAAGGTCATAGAAGGGCAAACAAAATGATTAAGGAGATGGAATTCTTCTTGTATGAGGAAACACTGAAGAGGTTAGGGCTCTTCAGTTTGATGAAGAGATGGATGAGGGCGGATATGATAGAGGCCTACAAAATCCTGAGTAGAGTAGAGCAGGTTGACATGAATCGATTGTTTGCTGTTTAAAAAGTACACAGATGAGAGGGCACTCCATGAAGTTACATGATAGCAGTGGTATAGCCACGGGGGCCTTGGGGGCCTGGGCCCCTCTAATTCTGGGTACAGGCTCCCAAGGTCTGCTTGTTTGACTGGCAAGGGTCCCCAATCTCCACCAGCAGAAGCTTTCCTGCGATGATATTCAGCACCGTGCTACCGGTTCTGCTTTTCACTTCCCCCGCAAGCATGCTCAGTTTTACAGAAATTGAGCATGCACAAGCTTTGCACATGCTCAATTTCACTAAAACCGAGCAGGTGCTTCAGAGTGGGCAAGCAAGGCAGGCAACATGGCATTGAATATCGCTGCAGGATGGATTATGCTGTCAGGGCTTGGGGACCCCCGCCAGCCCAGGTATGTGGGGTTGCAGTGGGGATCGAGAGTGGCGAGAAGGGGGGCAAAATTTCCCCCCCCTCCACACACTTTGGGCTCAGCCCCCTCACCAAAAAATTGAGATCTGGCTATGCCTCTGCATGATAGCACTTTTAAAATGAATAAGAGAATTGGTTTTTTTTTATTCAATGAATAGTTAAGCTCTGGAACTCATTGCAAGCGGATTTGGTACCAGTGGTTAGCAAATCTGGGTTTTAAAAAGGTTTGAAAAGGTTCCTGGAAGAAAAGTCCATAAATTGATATTAAGGTAGACATGAGGAACATCACTATTTATTCCTCAGCTCAGCAGCATGGATTCTTGCTACTCTTTTTGATTCTTCCAGGGCTAGGTGGACCACTAATTTGACCCAGTGTCACATTTCAATTTCTGTTCCCATTCTAGCCCTGACAATATATTATGAACAGATTCTCTCAAGGCTATGAGTAAACAGTCTATACATTTTGTACCAGATTGCACTGAAATTTTGCAGTGATGATCACATGTCTAAGAATTCCATCTTCATCATTTTTAACATTAACAATAATAATGTAATGCCTGGGTGCCTTCTTTACACAAAATCCATGGCACAATGTCAGCAAATACCAGCAGAACACTTCTTTACCCCTAGAGTGTGAGGAATGGGGAAGAATATTTTCAGGGCACTACCTCTGTGGACACTCTTCTAAGCAGACTCTCATACCAATTACTCCAAGAAGTTCAATGTCCAACCAGACTTGGCTGAACAAAATAAAAAAAAATGTACTAAGTGCAAGACAAAAATACAGAAAAAAAGTACAGAAGAGAAATAACAAAAATAGGGGTTTTTTAAAAGTGATGTAAGAAAAATAAGCTTGTAGATTAAGCATAAGCACAATCAACTCTAATGGATCTTTTTCTTGATTCTTCACA
Organism: Microcaecilia unicolor; assembly: GCF_901765095.1. Taxonomy (NCBI): domain Eukaryota; kingdom Metazoa; phylum Chordata; class Amphibia; order Gymnophiona; family Siphonopidae; genus Microcaecilia; species Microcaecilia unicolor. The sequence goes on from NC_044035.1 coordinate 102,528,018, forward strand.
AATTCACTGAGCCACTTGGGAATGTGAGAACCAACCACAAATATGCCAATCTATTTTTTTCTATCCATCAGTCATCTTGACCCTGGAGATGCACCTCTGAAAATCTAGGCACTATCAAGTCTTGACCCTTCACAGAAAGGTTTTCAGAGCTGGAAAAAGTTTCTTATAAGACCACAGTTACCTTCAACCACACCTCAAGCCTCCTGGCATCAGGACCACATTCTAAGCAGTCCAGAAGCTCACTTCACAAGCTCCAGTCACTTATATGGAAGGTGTGAAAGAACTTGTTCTCTTTCTTCTGGAACCAGGATATAGTACTTGAATGCTGGGAACTCTGCATGAATGGAAGAATGCCCCCCCCCCCCCCCCAAAAAAAAAAAACCTCCCATGCAGGGTTTTTATATTCAATTACATAATCCCTGAATTTGACTATCATCTCCTCTGATACTCTCAGAAGATAGAATATTTTACATAAATGCACCCTTTGTGCATTCAATGTGGAATGGATAATGATACATACAATCTATTTTTTAAAAATCACCATACCAACAAAGGCTGAATTAATTTCTGAGGCCAACAACTACTTAGTAGAAGCATTCTTCATTATGTCAACATAAATAGTGTTAGATCTTGTAGGGGATGGGAGGAAAGCTATCATCTTAAGATTTCAACCTGCTAGTAGAAGTAACCTTAAGAATCTACCATTTTTGTCATCTACAGGGTTGGCATCTTCTTTACCTCTCTATAGGAAACTTTTATTTTCAAATAAGTCTTTGGGTTTGATATTCAACAGGAGTTATACAGTGGCCACTGGATGGCCAATCTATAACTCCCCTATCTGCATGTTTGCAAAACATATGTGTATAGCATCAGGCCAATTAAATTACTAAATAGGCAGACTGCCCCCTCTCCCCCCACCCCCATGCCTGCCTTTTTGAATCCCTGGTGGTCTAACTCTTCACGGGAAGGAGCAATCCCATTTGCTTCTTGTCTGCCTGCACCATGTTAAAATGGTGTCAGTGACTCCTAGTGGTAGTCTCAATGGGGGGAGATCCTTTGGGGAAATCTCTTTGGTGGGGTTTATGTGGGCTTCCGTTTTGGAGGGGAGGAGGATGGGAAGCATTCTTTCCCTTTGGAAAGCTATGACCCCTTTATGGAGCATCAAGTCACATATACAGTGGGGGAAATAAGTATTTGATCCCTTGCTGATTTTGTAAGTTTGCCCACTGACAAAGACATGAGCAGCCCATAATTGAAGGGTAGGTTATTGGTAACAGTGAGAGATAGCACATCACAAATTAAATCCGGAAAATCACATTGTGGAAAGTATATGAATTTATTTGCATTCTGCAGAGGGAAATAAGTATTTAATCCCTCTGGCAAACAAGACCTAATACTTGGTGGCAAAACCCTTGTTGGCAAGCACAGCGGTCAGACGTCTTCTGTAGTTGATGATGAGGTTTGCACACATGTCAGGAGGAATTTTGGTCCACTCCTCTTTGCAGATCATCTCTAAATCATTAAGAGTTCTGGGCTGTCGCTTGGCAACTCGCAGCTTCAGCTCCCTCCATAAGTTTTCAATGGGATTAAGGTCTGGTGACTGGCTAGGCCACTCCATGACCCTAATGTGCTTCTTCCTGAGCCACTCCTTTGTTGCCTTGGCTGTATGTTTTGGGTCATTGTCGTGCTGGAAGACCCAGCCACGACCCATTTTTAAGGCCCTGGCGGAGGGAAGGAGGTTGTCACTCAGAATTGTACGGTACATGGCCCCATCCATTCTCCCATTGATGCGGTGAAGTAGTCCTGTGCCCTTAGCAGAGAAACACCCCCAAAACATAACATTTCCACCTCCATGCTTGACAGTGGGGACGGTGTTCTTTGGGTCATAGGCAGCATTTCTCTTCCTCCAAACACGGCGAGTTGAGTTCATGCCAAAGAGCTCAATTTTTGTCTCATCTGACCACAGCACCTTCTCCCAATCACTCTCGGCATCATCCAGGTGTTCACTGGCAAACTTCAGACGGGCCGTCACATGTGCCTTCCGGAGCAGGGGGACCTTGCGGGCACTGCAGGATTGCAATCCGTTATGTCGTAATGTGTTACCAATGGTTTTCGTGGTGACAGTGGTCCCAGCTGCCTTGAGATCATTGACAAGTTCCCCCCTTGTAGTTGTAGGCTGATTTCTAACCTTCCTCATGATCAAGGATACCCCACGAGGTGAGATTTTGCGTGGAGCCCCAGATCTTTGTCGATTGACAGTCATTTTGTACTTCTTCCATTTTCTTACTATGGCACCAACAGTTGTCTCCTTCTCGCCCAGCGTCTTACTGATGGTTTTGTAGCCCATTCCAGCCTTGTGCAGGTGTATGATCTTGTCCCTGACATCCTTAGACAGCTCCTTGCTCTTGGCCATTTTGTAGAGGTTAGAGTCTGACTGATTCACTGAGTCTGTGGACAGGTGTCTTTCATACAGGTGACCATTGCCGACAGCTGTCTGTCATGCAGGTAACGAGTTGATTTGGAGCATCTACCTGGTCTGTAGGGGCTAGATCTCTTACTGGTTGGTGGGGGATCAAATACTTATTTCCCTCTGCAGAATGCAAATAAATTCATATACTTTCCACAATGTGATTTTCCGGATTTAATTTGTGATGTGCTATCTCTCACTGTTACCAATAACCTACCCTTCAATTATGGGCTGCTCATGTCTTTGTCAGTGGGCAAACTTACAAAATCAGCAAGGGATCAAATACTTATTTCCTCCACTGTAAGTGGCCTGATGGCCCTGGGCAGGAAAAATAATGCCAGCTTTAAGTTGGCATTAGTTTTCAAGAATCCACTATAACATGTCCAATGCGCATCACATTGGAGTTACCGCCCGGTTACCGCATGACCCTTGCGGTAATTTTCAATTTTGGCATGCGTCCGCTATACGTGTCTGAAAAATATTTTCCATTTTCTGACGCGCAGCAGCTACACACGTCAAGTGGAATTTGATACACATAGACCATTACCACTCGGTTACCGCATGAGAACTTACCACTAGGTCAATGGTCTCAAACCCAAAATGGACATGCAACAAGTTTCATTTGCTGCACGTCCATGTCCAGCAAAAATTTTAAAAAGGCGTTTTTTGTGGGTTCGCTAAAAAATAATTCTTCACACACCCACAACACCCATCTACACTAATGCCGGCCATTTTTCAGCACACCTCAGTAAAAGAACCCAAAGGTAAACTAATCTAATCTAGTCACTGAATTTCTGTACTGCTTTTCCCCAATATTTGGACCCACGGTGGTTTAAAAGAAGTTTTAAAAGGAAGGTCAATAAAAATTAAACATTAGTCAAAGTTTTCTAAAATAAAAATGTCTTCAGATTTTTGAGAAAAAGACATAGGCAAAGTATTCCAAAAATGTATGGTTTCATAGGGAAAGGATTTTGCCAAGAATCTTCTTATAACAAATGACTTAAAAAAACAACAAAAAAGGAAGATTATAATACAGTTATGCTTCTGCCAATGGGCTATATTGCCAATTGGAAAGTTTATCAAAGAAAGAAAGTCCTCTGGAATAAAACCATTACAAAGCTTAAAAATAAAACAGGCTATTTTAAAATCAATCTGTGCCTGCAACAGAAGCCAATGAAGCTCCACAAATAGGGGCGTGACATGTTCAATTTTTTTCTTTTGAAAGATCAAGCACATTGCCATAGTTTCAACCAGCTGTAAATTTTTTTCAACACTCATCCAACTGCTCTACAGTTAAATTTCAAAACAGAAAAACAGTGAACCTTCTGTTACAAGAGCCAGAAGTGTTTAATTCCCTGCTATGTCTGGCCTTCTACAGTAAATAACTATTAAGCGGAGTTGATAGAAGCCACCTGCCTCCGCTAACATACAGCACTTTAGGGGTCTTTTACTAAAGCTTAGCTCACATTATCTGCAGCAGAGCCTATTTTATTCCTATGGGCCCTCTGCAGATAACTCGAGCTAAACTTTAGTAAAAGCCCCCCTTAGTTCTGATATCGTATATAGTTTGTAGATCATGCAGGAGCGATTTGATAACCTGCACTGAACTCTCTGTAGACTGCAGATTTGTCAACATAAAAGAAACCTGCCTTTCAAACTGTTGCTGCCAGCCTTTGTGTGCATTTCCCAAAAAGAGAGGGGCACAATACATTGTAAGAGGCCACACGGGCCACAGAGAAATATAATGAAATTTGGACTTCTCTTATAGGAGTTGTGGGTATTGTAAAGAAGCTCGGCAACAACCAAAGTCCTTTACAACTTTATATAGAAAAATGAACTAGTCCGTTTTGTCTTTATTTATTGGTACATTGGTTGGTTTCTTTAGAAGTAGCAGTTATGTTGTTTCATTTACCATGATTATAAACTCTCCTGGCTACAAAGAAGTATTCCTATAACTAAGGAACATGTGTAACAAGATAAAGAAGTTCCTAATGTGCTCATTTTTGTGATCAGCAGTCTTTGTTTCTGATTAAAGCAACGACTTCCAGTCCATAGGTTCAGTTCGGAAATTTCCTTTGGATAAGTGTTTTTCACAGTTCATCAACACTGTATATAGCATAATTAGGCATTATTTATTTATTGTGATTTATTAACCACTGGTATGAACAGATTTACCTAAGGCGGTGTACAGCAGGTATAGCTTGACATAAAGCTTAGTAACGTAGTAAAATGACGAAATATAAGCATAAATACTATCAATCAGACAGACAATTTGAATCCTAATAGGAATACCATGATACAATGCTAAAAACTCCACAGTAGAACAATCATATAAAAGAAATATAATAAATGCCAGCCGGGTACAAATGGTACATCGTAATAAGCAGCATGAAGAAACATTCATATAACACTGATATGATGCTTATGTCAGCACAATACAAACGGTATTCTATAGGTACATATTAGAGTATCGAAATAGCATAGATATGATGCGCATAATGGCAGCACGATACAATGAAACATCTTGATAGGCAACTGCATGGGCATGTTCAGTTCAGACACGTAGACCAACATTTTAGAAAGGATGTGCAAATCAGAACTGAGAAGTACAAGTTGGGACATCTCAGGTTCTGCTAGAATTTTAGAAATGGACATTTGTGCACTAGTTACATGCAACATGAACTTTCATTTTAGACAAAAAAGGTGCTTATTTTAGAAGCTCTATTTATGTTTTGGACGTCTGAAAACTAGCATTTAGATATCCATATAGAATGGATGTCCAAATCCTGATTTTATAAAGCCAGAATATGGATGTCTAAAATTACAATACGTCCATATAGCAAGGAGGAGTAGTCTGGGTGTGTTTTGAGCAAGACAATAGAGGGTGCCAAATATGGACATCCAGCTCCAATTGCAGAAGGGGAAAAGACGCCCATGTCCATAGAAATGGATGTCCGTATTTAGACCTGATACTCGGCACATCTAGGTTACAGAAATGTGCTCCAATTGAGCAATTCTCCATTGGATGGATTAAAGGAAGTCACAGTAAGTATTTTTCTGTCCCCGGAGGGTTCACAATTTGAAAAAAAGAAAGAAAGAAAATAAAAATTATAAACAGCTACAGTGGTATATGAATAGATATAGAATTTTGTGTCCATCAAAACAGCTCAGCTAAAGGCTTGAGGTAAATATTGAATAAAATAGGTGACAGTATGGATCCCTGTGGTATCCCACAGTTCAGTGCCCAAGGTGATGATATGCTGACAAAATAGGATTTGAGCCATGCAAATACCGTGCCACCAATACTTATTTCCATCAGCTGTGTAAGCGTGATATTATGTTTAATAGTGTTGAAAGTTCTTGAGAAATCCAGCAACCATAGAATTGAACTGGATCCCCTGTCACAGTTTCTGTGGAGCTCATCAAGCAGAGATATAAGAACTGTTTCTGTTCCATACTCAGGTCTGAAGCCAGAATGACATGAGTTTAGCCAATTTCTTTCATTTAGCCAGTCATTGACTTACATAAGTACATATAAGTACATAAGTAATGCCACAATGGGAAAAGACCAAGGGTCCATCGAGCCCAGCATTCTGTCCACGACAGTGGCCAATCCAGGCCAAGGGCACCTGGCAAGCTTCCCAAACGTACAAACATTCTATACATGTTATTCCTGGAATTGTTGATTTTTCCCAAGTCCATTTAGTAGTGGTTTATGGACTTGTCCTTTAAGAAACCGTCTAACCCCTTTATAAACTCTGCCAAGCTAACAGCCTTCACCACGTTCTCCAGCAACGAATTCCAGAGTTTAATTACGAGTTGGATGAAGAAAACTTTTCTCCGATTTGTTTTAAATTTACTACACTGTAGTTTCATCGCATGCCCCCTAATCCTAGTATTTTTGGAAAGCGTAAATAGACACTTCACATCCACCTGTTCCACTCCACTCATTATTTTATGTACCTCTGTCATGTCTCCCCTCAGCCGTCTCTTCTCCAAGCTGAAAAGCCCTAGCCTCCTTAGTCTTTCTTCATAGGGAAGTCGTCCCATCCCCGCTATCATTTTGGTCGCCCTTCGCTGCACCTTTTCCAATTTCACTATATCTTGAATGCAGATTGCCTATTCCGTACATTTTCCTAGGAAAAAGATATTAGATATTGGCTGATAGTTTTCAAGTTTGACCTGGTCAAGGGAGCTCTTTTTCAGTAGTGAACACATCACAGGCCTTTTCGGTGTTGTTGGCAGTTGCACTTCCATAAGAGAGGAGCTAACAATATGGCCTCTAGTTGCTAGCTGTACTATTTCAGGAAGCAGGTGAAAGCCTGGCTCTTCTCCCAAGCCTTTAATGCATATGACCTCAGTTCTATATATGGCGCCTGAAAATTCTGTGTGGAAAAAAATATGCCTAAGCGTATTCTCTAAAGTACGCATACATTTTATACAATAGGCTTAAATTTCCACACAATATAGAGAATACACCAACCACCATTCCACGCGACTAAATTTAGTCACGGTCAATTATGCCAACTAAAACCTGGTATAAATCCTGACACCTAAATTAGGCGCAGGTGTATTCTATAACACCGCACATAGATTTTAGAAACGCCCACAACCTGCCCATTCCACACCCATAACCACGCCCACTTTAATCTGTGCGTAAATTCTAATTAATACCAGTTAGTGCTGATAATTGCTTGTTAACATCCAGTTATCAGCGCTGATTAGCTTGTTAACTAATAAAGTTATGTGCATTGTTATGGAGTATGCTTTGATTTCTGTGCAGAAATCTCGGCTCGATATATAGAATCCCAGGGATGGTGACTGACTATATGCTCATTCTGCACCTGGATTAACTTTCTACACACACTCTCCCAGATATTCATCCGGCAGCAGGCAGCACAGTTAGTTCCCGCCACTGGCACTGACCCCAAATATTCAATGCCAGGTCGTATCCGTTTCTATATGGAACTCTTTACAAATGTCTATTAGATCTTTAACATCACATTGGGGCCCTTTTACTAAACTGTGGTAAGCACTAGCACGCGCTTACCATAGAATGTGTTCTTATGTATTGCGGTAGGTTCCCAATTGGCACATGTATAATACACGGTAAAAAATCTTTCTTAAAACTTTGTTGGAGTGGAAGTGTCAGGGGGATTGAAAGTGGGTGTTCCTTAGCACATCCACATTACCTCACGCTAACTAGTTAGCACAGGATTACTGCATGAGCCCTTACCATCTACAAAATAGGTGTCAGTAAATGCTCACATGGTAATTTTTATTTATGGCTGTGCAATAATGGCAACATTAGCATATGGTCATTAATAAGAAAAATGGAAAATTGGCCATATTACTGCTGTAGTAAAAATGGTCTTATGTACAGGAAAAAAAACCCTCATAAGACATGCTAAAGCCAGCTTTTGCCACAGCTTAGTAAAAGGACACCATTGAGATTTAGACAATCATTAAAAACTTGGCTTTTTGTGAAATATCTGACCCCTAAAAAGCCAACTGGTCAGATATATTATTTTTAATTATCTGTTTTGGTTTAGGTCATGATTATTTTAATTATTGTTGTTAATGTAAGCTATTTAAATCTGTCTAATTCACTAGTTACTATGTCATTTTGATGATTAACCTACATATATTTGTTCTGTGATCTGCCTTGAGCTGCTTTGCCAGTGAAGCAGAATACAAATACTATAATTACATTAAATTAGATTAAAGAACATAGGCACTAAGATTTATGCACCAATTACACCTGGAAATGTTTAGAATAAAGACATTTATTCACGTATTCGTGTGCATACTCCTGCAACTGCCACAATTTCGCCTAAGCGCCATTCTGTAAATACCCACTTCACTCACATAGCATTTATCTGCAAGCAGTATACACATGGGTGGATCTTGGAAGGCGCAGGATCGGAGGACAAAATTCTCACGCAACTTACAGAATACTGTGTGTTCCATGCATATCTGCTGCACTTAGGCATTCATATGTAGGCACTCGCCTAGCTCTTACACACGAATACACCAAACTAGTATTCTATAAAGCAAAACAAGTACCTATGCTCCTTTATAGAATAGGCTTCTACCAGGTGCCCTGTTACAGAATTGCCCATTTAACTTACAATTTTCTGTAACTTACATGAATTAGTGAATCCCTGTTCATGCCCCGCCTATGTTTATTTATTGTTTATTATTTACATGTTGCTGATATACAGCCTAATGAGGGGACACTCAAGGCAGTTTACAATCTAAAATAGAAAAGGAAAAGAAGCTTTGATAATGCATGAGCCGAGTTGTGCAGGAGGCCCTCATAAACATACAGCTGGACGAAGGGGAAGTAAATACAAAAGTCATTTATTAATCCATTACTGTTATCGCACAGGTACAGTGAACAACAAGTATAGGCTCTTTTACTCCAGAGACAACTGTGCAGGCTTGTAAACTACTGGCTTTAACCCCACAGCACGTACACATATACACCTTTCCTTGCTAGGTTTTACCACACAGGTCTGCCTCCCACCGGATTTCAACAGGATCCTTATGTAGCTTAAAATTCAAGCTTAGCCTACCTTGTATCATGTTCTGGCAGCTTACTTACAAGCTGTGGAGACCCTCACTCCAGGGTAGCTTCTCTCCTCCCAGGGCCTCCCTGGTGGAAACCTCTGTATCGGGGCTTCCTTAACCTCTTCCCTGGGCCTCTGTATTGGGGCCTCCCTGAACTGTTCTGGACTGGCTCAGGGAATTTAACAACCTCCAGGCCTGAGCCTCACCTCTCTGACTCAGACTCAGACTCAGCTTCCGCCTCGTCAGACTAGTGCCACCTTCTGCAAGGTGGTTGAACTGTATCAACAGTGAGGGAGTATTTTTCCCTATACCATTCACTTGCTCACAAACACCATCAATCATATTTTACCCTTGTGTACACCAACCTTGCAAATATGTATGTGTAAGTTAAAAGGTAATTCTATGACTAGGTGCCTGCAGTTAAATATGCTTTGCCTGTGTACATGCTGTGAAAATTAGTACCTATGCATGTAAGTGCCCTAACAGCTATTCTACGGGTACGCGCAAGTGCTATAGTATGCAAATGCAAGAGGGCATGCACGTGGGCAAGGCTCTCAGTTACAGAATATTGTAAGTTATGTGTGCCTTTGCTGCATTTATGCACCATCAATTATACCAGGTCTATGGCTAGTTTAAATGCTGACATGTAAATGTTAAAGCATGCCAATGGCGGCTTACACTTGTATTCTATAATAGCATCTTGGCCCACAGATGCCATTATACAATAGGGACTCCTCGTGCAGCATTGGGGCACCTACCAGGAGGCACCCAGTTATAAAATTGCCCCCTAACAACATAATTCTATAAACGTCAGCAGAAACTGCATGTGCAAATTTGGGTGCGTGCTCAATTTGCACACGCAATTTAATTGAATAACGAGTCAGTTGATGCTGATAATTGGCTTTTTAACACACAATTATTTGTTTTATTATTTCTTTATTCATATACTTCCATATATCATCACAATACGTGAATATGCAATCGGCATTTATACAAAAGGCAAAAATAAAAAATAAAGAGAAATATCATTAACAGCCTTTCTGTCCACAAGTTTAGGAAATTTTGGAATCCAAGAATTTAGAATTTAAAGTAAAACATATAGCAATAATTAAGGACTAGTGGTTGCAACCTCTGGTTCAGACCCCAGCCTGCATTTAGGGAGGGCACACAACATTCAATTCCACTCTAGCATCTAGAAATTGTTTTAACTGTTTTGGGTCTACAAATTGAAACGGTTTACCCTCAAGCATTACATTACAATAACAAGGAAAACGTAATATAAAAGTTGCTCCCAGTGCTACCACCCTAGGGCGGAGTTCCAAAAAGGCCCTCCGTCTCATCTGTGTAGGCCTTGAGAGATCAGGAAAAATACAAATTTTTGAGCCCAAAAACAGATTTTCTAAGTGTCTCAAGGAAAGCCTTAATATGGCATTCCTGTCAGGCTCCAGCACAAAAGTAACAAGCAGAGTCAACCTCTGAGTAATTATCTCCAATGAACTTTCAAGGAAAGAAGTAAGATCCATTCCTTCTCCTGCTATCGGGGGGGGGGGGGGGGGGGGGGGGGGGGGGGGGATTTTCTTCCACCACTCCTGATGTAATAAGCCCGAGTAAGGGGAGGCAGTGGGTCCTTATCCATTCCAAGAATGTCAATCATATATTTTTTAACCATGTCCAAAGGGGAAATTAAAGGCGATTTGGAAAAATTAAGAAACCTGAGGTTTAATTTTCTAGTCTGGTTTTCTAGGTACTCCAGTCTTTTATGTAGGAAATTATTATCCTTAACCAAAGCCGTTTCTACAGATCCCATTTCTTGAATTTTAATAATCACAGTCTCCCAATCTAAGGTTTGCTGTGCAGTCTTTTGCGCCTGAAGCAGGGCAGCCTCAGAAAGAGTCTTTATGTCAGAAGTATTCACTTTTAAAGTAGTTTGCATAGAAGTGTGAATGCTGTAAACCATATCCCATAGTGACTCTAATGTCACTGTTGCTGGTCTATTCACACCACTAATGGCTAAAGAAGGGTGAGGTTGATCTTCAACACAAGCAAGTTTGTGTTGCTGAGGCAATACCTTTGAAGCTGATTGTAGCAATAGTTCTGGGCGTTGAGATTCAGCCTCTGTTACTGCAGACACTCCCTCAAACAGGTCGGGCTGAGCCTCTTCGGCTTCCTTCCCTGTTAGAGCTGCCAGCAACTCCCCTCCAGGCTGGGGTGGAGCAACTCGTTCCATGGAGCTCAGGGAAGCCCCGTCTCCATTCTCAATCGACACCGAAGTGCCGAGAGTTGCAGAGGGGGTCGAAAAGCCCTGAGGACCTGGTTGCTGTCTGAAAAATTGCAAAGTTGTCTGCCTCGTCGCTGAAGAAGTCACAGGAGCTGAGGGATGTTCCTTCAATTTTCCCCTCCGTTTCCCCATGCTTAATGAGGCGACAGAGGTGCCGTAGAGGACCTACAAACAGAGCAACTTCCAGGAGCTAACACAGGTGCGTCCATTCACAACGCCATCTTGGAATCCACAATTATTTGTTTTAATTGACCTCAATTAACATGCACGTGCATAAATATAGACATGTGATCCATACCTAAATTTTACATGCATCCTGGAAAATGGGATGTGGAAATGGGAGAGTCATGGGCACTTTTGGGTGGAGAGGGGACACGGATTCCAGTTACACACCCAATTATAGAATAAGGGAGTTCCACGCATAAATTTAAGTGGGGGCATTTGCTCCACATTTTTATTGGACGTGCTTAAATTTATATGCGAGCCCTGTGCTTAAGCGCTATTCTATAAACCGCACCTAACATTAGACGTGAGCCCTGCACTTAAGCGCTATTCTATAAACCGCACCTAACATTAGACACCAGCCCTGTGCTTAAGTGCTAGTCTATAAACTGCACCTAACATTAGATGCAAGCCCTGTGCTTAAACACCATTCTATAAACCACACCTAACACTAGGCATGAGCCCTGTGCTTAAATGCTATTCTATAAACTGCATCTAACTTTAGACATGAGCCCTGTGCTTAAGTGCTATTCTATAAACCACACCTAACTTTTGGCACAAGCCTTGTGCTTAAGTGTTGTTCTATAAGCCATGTCTAACTTTAGGCTTGAGCCCTGCATTTAAATGCTATTCTATAAACCACACCTAACTTTAGGCACTGCTTCTAGAATAGTGCTTGAGATTTTTTTTCTGTGCTGATTTTTTATGCACAATTTATAGAATTCACCCCTAATTGGGTATTTGCAGAATAGCATTTAGGCTACATGCTGGCATATATGTGCATAAGGGCATATATCTGCATACATGCTAGTATTCTATAAAGAACATGTCTACATCATCTCGCACACAACTGAAAAGGGGGTGTAGGCCTGGGAGGGGCATTCCCAACAATTGGGCACAGTACTACAGAATTCTGTCATTTGCACACCAAATTTGGCCTTCAGGATTGAGATAAATGTAGTCCTTTTAATTCTGAAAATGACCCAACATGGGCCGTGTTTCGGCATACAAATGCCTGCCTCAGGGGTCAACAGTCCTTTTGGATATAGTCACAGAAAGTTGGAAAAAACCAAACAGTCAGAATTCTCTCCTGTGTATGTGTGACAGAACAGTATGTTTTAAGCCTGTGGTAATTATTTTGATATTTTCCTGCAATAGTATACATAGAGATAATCATAGGTGTTCAATATTCAGCCTGATAATTAATCTGTTTATCTTTATGCTGGATTAATTAATTAATTATCATTATTTTATACTGCTCTTATCCAAAGGCTCTGGGGTGGTGTACAATGGATGATTTATAATATTCATGGTTCTAAACTTAGAACCCAGAATACCTATATATGTGATCCTATTTAAACAGATCATTAGGTAGATGCTGGAGATCACTGCTATCCAGTTAAGCTGAAGCACCATCCCAGAACACTCCTAGTTTCTAAACCGTTAACTTTTGGCCGGACATTAAGTTCTTAGGCCAAAAGATAGCCATTAGGTGGCTCCAAATTTTAAACACATTTTCAAAAGATTTCTGTAGTTAATTTCAAAGTGAATTGCATGAATCCTTTAGAATATTGACCCCATTAAGACAAAATACCAATAGAAGTTAAACTTCAAGTAGCCTTTACCAAAGGAAGCCAAAAGGCCTTAAAAGACCACGACAACTTAAAACTTTGCAACATGACATTCAGCACTGCACAGACAAACTGGAATGGCATATCTAAAAAAATAGGAGTAAACAAAAGTTTTTCAAACTTATCCTAGCATCAGGATAACAATTACCAATGCACAAACTCCACTAAAATTCTTTTCAATTGGCTGTTATTGAACTAAGTACAGATGATGGGTTTGCATTTTCCAATTCAAGATAAAATAAAAGGTGATGGGTTTCTTTCTATGTTGGGTTCTTTCTCCACTTACTATCTACCTTGCAAATATTTGCAGGACAACTCAGCGTGGGGAAAAAGTCTCGTGCAGCCCTTGAGTTCTGTACAGAATGCTAATGCATTTCTGTGTGATAGATTTAATACAGAACTGAGAATAGATGACTCTCAGCAGCTGCACTCTGAACCTATAAATCGCTCTGAGTACTACAAAATCCATACAGGGGAAGAACAGCTGGATAATTTACTGCATCAGTATTTGTCAAGAAATGCTGCAAATATAAAGCCTGAGTTTGCCTCTTTTGTAGCTCATACTTTGAAGAAAATTAGAAATTATCTTTGCTGACGAATTATTGTGCTAAGCACATCTTTTCATCTTGTGAACTATTTCAAACAATCTTGCATCCTCCCCACTTCTTGCTAACTTGGAGGGGAATTCAGCAAGACATAAATAACTAGACTGAATAATTTGCTCATAAAAGTGCAAATGCAAGTACAAATTCTAAAATGTAAAACTTCATTAATAACTATAGTTACACTCTGCTGCATTCTGACAAAGGTAAAATGTTAATGTGGTGGATTCCATAGTTCACCAATTCTTGGAGTATAATGACTAAGGGGTCCTCTAACTAAGGTATGCTAACAGATTTAGCACACGCTAAACGGTAAGACGCCCATAGGAATACAATGAGTGTCTTATCATTAATACATGCTAATCATTAGCATGCCTTCGTAAAAGAACTCCTTAGTGATCATACTCAAAGAATTATTGAACATATTATTGACATAGTTTTTCTACAATTAAGGATTTAAATAAGTTGGAGCAATCATTAGCCAATATTACATTGATTGAGGAGACATTTACTGAGAGCATGTGATAGCACCATTAGTATACATTCTCCCTAATTCTATATTCTTGGCACCATTTGCATGCTAAGATTGTAGAATATTAGCACATTGACAAATGTAAGTGCCAGTTTGGTGCTAAGCAGTATTCTACCAGCTTAAGGGTCCTTTTACTAAAGCTTAGCATGCGGTAGCAGAATTACCATGTGCTAAATGCTAAGAAGTGCATAGGTATAAAATGGGCTTCTTAGCATTTCATGCATGGTAAACTTTAGTAAAAGGGCCCCTTAGCATGCAACTGCAAGGAAGCGTACACATGGAAGGAAAATTGTCAGTGCCCACATTTACACATGTAATAGAATACTGTAAGTTATAAGCAAAAATGCAGTTGTGGCAGCGTGGCCGGTGGACAGAGTGGGAGCCCACAGACATAGTCAGGGTGCAGTGTAAATCAAAAGGAAGCTTTATTGCTTAACAGACAAACAAAATAGCAATATGTTTCTGTCACAGACTCAGGGCTTAACATGGCAACAATAACATTAACAATGGCTTCTCCTCTCTTCAGCACTCCTATCTTGTCAGGCTTCTACAGCATAGTTGAAGTCACTCATGCATAAATCCAGATCTGGCTCTAGTTAGAACACTCGGGTATGAGTTTTCACAAATAAAGAAATGCACTTTTTACCTTTGAAATCTTCTCTTATAACCCTGGGGTGCAGACCTTGGAAATAGGGCCACTTCTCACCTTCCTGGGTCTACCCCACAGGTACTGCAGTCCAGCATTCACCTTGGGAAGATTTCATCACTCTCAGTCCTCTTACAGGACACCTCTGTACTTGGGGTCTCACCCCCGGAGACTCTACTTTCAGGGCCTCTCTGATCTACTCTGTTCCAGGGCATTTATCCACCTCCTGGACTAAGCCCCGCCCCTCTGACTTAGTCTCTGACATGGCAGGTTAGCGCCATCTGCCATAAGGTGGCCTAACTGCAACATCAGTGAGAGGGTATTCTCAGGGATACCTGTCGCTAATCACTAACCTGCTTATAATCGAATGAGAAAAACGCCCAAGTTCCGACCTAAATCGGGAGATGGACGTTTATCTCACAAAAACGAATAAAGCGGTATAATCGAAAGCCGATTTTTGGACGTTTTCAACTGCAATCCGTCGCGGATGCGGACAAAGTTGATGGGGGCGTGTCAGAGGTGTGGCGAAGGCGGAACTGGGGCGTGGTTATCTGCCGAACAGAGATGGGCGCATTTCACCGATAATGGGAAAAAAGTATGCGTTTTTAGCTAGAATTTAGGACACTTTTCCTGGACCCTGTTTTTTCACGAATAAGGCCCCAAAAAGTGCCCTAAATGACCAGATGACCACTGGAGGGAATTGGGGATGACCTCCCCTGACTCCCCCAGTGGTCACTAACCCCCTCCCACCACAAAAAATGAAGTTTCTCAACTTTTTATTTTCACCCTAAAATGTCGTACCCAGCTCCCTGACAGCAGTATGCAGGTCACTGGAGCAGTTGTTAGGGGGTGCAGTGGACTTCAGGCAGGTGGACCCAGGCCCATCCCCCCTACCTGTTACAATTGTGCTGCTTAATGCTTATTAGTCGTCCAACCCCCCCAAACCCACTGTACCCACATGTAGGTGCCCCCCTTCACCCCTTAGGGCTATAGTAATGGTGTAGACTTGTGGGCAGTGGGTTTTGAGGGGGATTTGGGGGGCTCAACACACAAGGGAAGGGTGCTATGCACCTGGGAGCTCTTTTACCTTTTTGTTTGGTTTTGTAAAAGTGCCCCCTAGGGTGCCCGGTTGATGTCCTGGCAGGTGAGGGAGACCAGTGCACTACGAATCCTGGCCCCTCCCATGAACAAATGCCTTGGATTTATTCGTTTTTGAGCTGGGCGCTTTCATTTTCCATTATTGCTGAAAAATAAAAACGCCCAGCTCACACATTGTTGAATAAAACATGGGCGTCTATTTTTTCCCAAAATACGGTTCGGTCCGCCCCTTCACGGACCCGTTCTTGGAGATAAACGCCCATGGAGATAGGCGTTTTCGTTCAATTATGCCCCTCTAAATCTCTCCCAGCATCATTTACAGGCTAACATTTACACCTGCCTTTTACATGGCTAATTAATAGTGCCTAAATAGTGACACACAAACATCAATTTAAACTCTACTCTGCAACAGAATCTGGGCACCCAGATGCCATTATAGAATTTAAGTTCAGCACCCTGCATTTTAGTGACCAAATTTGGGTGACCTTTTTTAGAACTGCCCCCATTATGTACCATGGTCCATTATGTGCACCTGTAGCCTAAAACACATGTTGACCACATTAGCATGTGCTGTTTGTAAATGAGCCCCTGAATGCAGCAAGTATGCAACAGATACATCTAAAGAGTCATCTCTAGGACAAAGATTTATTGCACAAGCTATGGTTATCATAATTGCCATGGCATGGAAATAGTCTGTTATGCAAACACAGCAAAGAAAAACCAGATTAACACTGAGAAACATGCTACTCCAAGCAAGCACTTCCAAGGACACTGGAAAGAAGAATTGTGACAAATCTTTGCTGATAGCTAGAGTCTTTTGAAATTTACAACACAGCTCTGAAAGATCACTAGTCATTCACTGGTTGCATATAAACTTCAGCCCCGATCTAGTCAGAGGAAGAAAATAACACGGTCATTTTCTCTGTCACAAGTCAAAAGGCAGAACTCTGAATCTGAACCACTGAAATGTATGCTTGATGCCACACAGTGATATATTGCCATGAAGTATTTCTTCTTGAATTCAGTAAAGAAAGCTTTGTCATATAAGTCTACCTCAACACCAGATTTCTTATGCTAGAAGACCCAAAGTTCAAATGGCACATACTTAGGACTTCAATTCATAGGTGTTTATAAATTATGGGGTAGATATTCAGCTTGTGGTTTTGAGTAATTTTTTTTAGCCGCCATCCGTGTTATCCCCAAATATTCGGCACCAGGTCATGTCCGTACACTTGCATTGACTATCCAGGTTTATGTGGCTGGCTATCTCTTATGGAGTTAAGCACAATATTCAGCACTTAACCGCCTAAATGACACTGCATATAGGATTTTGTTTTATGCAGTCTGACTTGGCTACTTAACTTAGGTGGTTAAGTGCTGAATATCGACAATCACATATGTTTCAACTCCGCCCTTGGACAGCCCACAAAATTGCCAGCTCTCAGTTTAGCAGTCTGTGGTGATATTCAACGACAGTAACCAGTTACGTGTCGCTGAATATTAGCAGATAGACCTTCACAAGCAATTTAAGCAGCCAGGAGCTTAAATTGTTTTGAATATCGACTGGTGTAAATTTCCAGCTAATTAGAAGTTCTTTTTGGGATACAAATAAAAATGGTGGTTATCAGTGTTTTCGTGACACAGATACATTGATTTATATTTTTTTCGAGTGGATCAAACACATCCATTTGTGTCACTTAGGAGCTGTCAGTCCAGAAAAGGCACAAAAGTGAATAAAAGGATATAATACAAGCCAGGGAAGGGGTGAAAGTGAAGTAGAAGAAGTGGTGTTTTTATGGTATGTATCCAATAAACATCTTTTTTGTTTGTTTGTTTGTTTGTTTGAATGTTATTATTATTATTATTATTATTATTATTATTATTACTATCCAAAAATAAATTACAAAGCCAACTAATCAAGTTTATAATCAGTAACAATAACAATCAAGAAGAAACCCCATAAAATCTCTAAAGCTTCAATTAACACATAAAGATCCAACAACTCCTACTTACTCTTCCTTTTTGAGTATCCAAATACCCTCTCCTCTAATATCTTCTCATACTAAATAAACAGACTCATTGCCACCATAAAGGAACATGCACATCACTATTATCCTTCCAATGATTTATAATAACTTTTAGTGTCACTGTAACTAAAAAGACAACAAGACACTTTGTAGACTTAGAATGGCAGATGAAAGAATTAAGGACTTACAAATAATGACTTTCAGTGACAAATTGATGTCTGTTTCCAAAACAGTTGTTACCTTTTGCCAAACATCTTTCCAATAGACATACAAATTAGGATACTCAAATCATATATGACATCTATTTTAATCTCTTAACAACCGAGTGGCTTATTGGTGTCTTTTGGTTAAAACTTAAAATGTATAAACCCTACACATACTCCAGGTCTTTGCTTAAGTGTCTGAGAGGGGCATAATCGAACGCGAACGCCCATCTCCATGGGCGTCTATGTTCGAAAACGGGTATGTGAAGAGGCGGGACAGACCGTATTATCGAAAAAGATGGGCGTCCATCTTTCGTTTCAAAAATACGGTTTGGACGGAGCAAATGCCATGGATTTGGTTCTTTCTGAGATAGGTGGGGGGTTTTTTTTGCGATAATGGAAACTAAAAACGCCCAGCTCAGAAACATCCCAATCCAAGCCATTTGGTCTTGGGAGGGACAAATGTACAACACTACCATAGCTCTTAGGGGGTGACGGGGGCAACTACATGTGGGTATAGTGGGTTTTAGAGGCCTCCCATTTACCACAACAAGTGTTACGGGTGGGGGGGATGGGCCGAGGTCTGCCTGCCTGAAGTGCACTGCAGTACCCACTAAGAGTACTCCAGGGACAGGACTTGTTGCTGGTGTATAGCAATTCACACCTGAAGACTAATCTCGCTGAAAACGTCCTTTATTTGAATAAGCACCTTTACTCACAGTTAACTGCAGATCAGAGGTTGTGCCCCACTGGCAACGAATCTCGCTGGTACTGAGATTAGCAGTAGGTCCGAGCTGGCAGAATGGTGTACAATGCCCTCTTTCAGCAACATTCAAGGTAAGAAGTAAGTGCTATAACGTGGCTAACACATGAACAGGATCTAAAATTGGCTTACAAAAATGGCCACTACCTCATGGACTACCGGAAACAAAACAGGGCACACTCTGACCCAGTAAGCAGGGGGAAAAGCACCATGGGAGTAGAGCCTACCAACTACCAACATCGTGAGCATTTAACACAAGCTAGTGGAATCACGGAGCCCAATACCCTACACCCACCACAATGCATTGCTGATGTGACTCTGCAGTGCCCTTAACAGAAAAGGTGTCACACTCACCCGAGACCCACATCAGAACCAGGGAAAGGCTGTCAAAGGCTAGAACACATTCTGCTGTTATGGAGGTGGGTATGGCATTTGAGGCTGGCATACAGGCTGGGAAAAAAAGTTTGTAAAGTGTTTTTTTTTTTTGGTGGAAAGGGGTTAGTTACCACTGGGTGAGTCAGGGGAGGTCATCCCTGATTCCCTCTGGTGGTGATCTGGTCAGTTGGGGCACTTTTTTGGGACTTGGACCTGAAAAAAAAGTGTGCAAATAAAGCGGACCAAATTCTCGTCAAAAACTCCCTTCTTGTTTCGATTATCAGCTAAGGACGCCCATCTCTCCTCGGCCGATAACCATGCCCCAATCCCGCCTTTGCCACGCCTCCGACACGCCCCCATGATCTTTGTTTGTCTCCGTGACGGACTGCAGTTGAGGATGCCCAAAATTAGGTTTCGATTATACTGATTTGGGCGCCCACGGGAAACGGACGCCCATCTCCCGATTTGGGTCGAAATATGGGCGTCTTTCTCTTTCGAAAATAAGCTGGTGAGTCAAGTGTTAGGATAATACTTGCCCTCAAATGATAGGCTATTACAGGGCATGACAAATCCCAAGTACCAGGTTGCCATAGCAACAAAAATGTGCCACAAGTGCCACCACCAGACCAGGAACTTCTTCCCTCCTGCACTGCATGGCTTCATGAGTTTGAGCTGTGCGAGGCTCAAACTCTAGTGTTGGTCTCTGGTTCTCAAATCTTGAAAGGCTAGAAAGTCTGTGTTTTATATGTTTTAAAGTTCATTTCAAGATACTATTGCCCTTATTTTAGAAGATTTGTTATTTACATATGTAAATACTAGCATTTATATATGCATAACAATTTTAGAAAGCTATTTTGTAAAGGAGTAAATCTGCACTACATATGGTTAACAAGTGGGCACAGTTTAGGTGGAGCTTGGGTACAAACAAAACTGGCATGTGTATTCCTTATTTCAGAAAAGAAATGCATGTGTATGACCTGATATTTCAATGTTGATTTGCTGCTGCTCCTTAAACATAGAAACATAGTCAATACTACTACTATAATTCAATATGTCTAGTGCCTTTGACCTAGTAAATCACACAATACTAATGACCCGGCTCATGAATAGTTTTCTATGAACTAGATCCTAGCTTGTCAAGATGTCCAATGAATTTTCAGCCTACTGGATCCCTGAATGTGGGGTTCCTCAGGGTTTCCCGATATCACCAGTATTATTCAATGTCCTCAAGGCTCCACTTGGCAAGAAACTAGAAAAAAATGGATTTAACCCCATTCATATATGCAGATGATGTCACCATCTACATACCTTTCAACAACAGCATCACAGAGATACTGGATAAGGTCAAAAAAAGGACATGACTTCATGGAAAACTGGGCCACAACTGTCAAACTTAAACTGAACAGAGAAAAAAACAGCCAGCACAATCCTACTACTTACCAAAACCTCATAATAGATTAACAATCTTACACAATCAAAACACAAATAAAAATACTAGGAATCATCCTCGACAAACATCTGACCCTTGAAGGCCAAGTTTCTGTTATCACATCAAAAAGCTTCAAAACACTATAGAAACTGAGAAGAATCAGAGACTATTTCCCCAGATAGTCATTCCGTCTTATAGTACAGACGTTGATATTGTCCCAACTAGACTACTGAAATGCAGCATGTAGGCTGCAAAGAAAACTCTCTACGATCATTGCAGACTGTCTAAAACACAGCAGCAAGATTGATATTCAAAAAGTTAAAATATGATAGAGCAACTCCACTACTCATAATGCTACATTGGTTCCCAATCAAGGCCAGACTATTTTTCATAGCCAGCACAATCATCTTCAAAATACTGTTTGGCATGTCACCGAACTACATGCTAGACATGATCAAACTATCACTAAGAAGTGCAAACCAGGAACTAGAGGTTACCTACTACTTCACCTGCCCAACTGCAAAAATGTACTATACAAGTCCACCTATACAGCAGGATTTACTACCTGGGCTCAAGATGGTGGAACTCAATTCCCATAGTCATAAGAAACATCACAAACTACCTCCAATTTAGAAAAGACCTAAAGATCTACTTCTTCAGAAAATTCTATGAGTAAAATATGAACTAATCATTATGGAACAGCAATACACAACTGGAAAATGGGGATATGGTCTACCAAAAGCATGATTATATAGAGAAGTTTTCAGTGCAATCTTGAATCTTTACAAGGAGGTTTCTAGGCAAAGAAAATAAGGTAATGTGTATCATAGAATATGGACGGTAACTGAGAAAATATAGTGGCGTCTGGTATCATATTGCAGCTTCAGAGGAAAGTTATCAACATGGGCTACCGTTAAGAAGGGTTATTTTACTGTTAACCTCGGTTATTAGTAACTAAGTCTCATTGCATAAAATTGGACCTGTGCTAAAATAATCCATCTTAACAACAGCCCAAATTGATAACTGCTCCCCTCTGTTGTTAATTAGCAGAATATATACATGTAGGTTTGCAAAATATGGAAGGCTGACCTGTAGCAGTAGTACCATGAGACTACTACTGGGGTTACCATTTTAAAGCAGCAGCTGCTAGGAACAACAACGAGTAGGATTCACTCATATCCCAATGACCCACTTGATCAACTGGAACCTTAAAGTAGGCCTGAGGGAATGGGTCAGAAATGGGCAGTGGATTGAAATTAGGGGGGAGGAATTTATGTAGTGCTGTCAGGGTCCCAGAGATGTTTAGAATTGGGGGAGGGGGAAAGAATTTTGGGGAAAATGTGTACAATGCCGTTGTGGTCTCAGGGGGGTTGGAATTGGGGAGGTTTCAATCAGAGGGGGGAGAATTAAAATGATGGCAGCATTTGGGGAGCAGATCTGGTCATATTAGGGGGGGGGGGGCTCAGGAGGGAAGGGAGTGAGTGAGATAAATGCAGGTTACCACTGACAGCTATGCAGGTGTCGGCCAATATTTATTGCCGGCGCCCATATAGCTAAATGACCAAAGTTAGGGCTGCTATTTATGCAGTTCTATTTGGACGCTTAGCTATATGGGCACTGGCACTGAATATTGCTAGCACCTGCACAGCTTCCAGCTCTTCATTGACTACAACCCACTTCAAAAATGGCCACAGAGTCAACATTCAGCAGCATTGGCCAGTTAATTGCCATTGAATATCAGTGGCCAATCCCCAGAGCAAGATTTAAGCAAGCAAGAGCCTCTTCTGCCCGCTTGAACCGTTTTGAATATTGACCGGATGATTATTTACTCAGGCTTTTGGAGACCTACTAGTATAACTGAATTGATATTTTAGGTTAGCAGTTATCTTTCTTTTCTTTAATTGTCAAGCTCTTGAAATTTTAATTTTATTTTGTGTGTTAATTGTATCATGTTTTATAGGAAGGATTTTATTTGGTTGTGTGCTTTATTGGATTCATTTTATAGCCTGTTCTGATATTTTTTGTAAATAAATATAAGCATACAGCAGGATTTTAGGAACATGTTTTACCATTCACAAAACAAAAGTTACTTGTATTAAATAAAAATTACATGCCAAATACAGTAAGAATTTTGTTTTAGATTAAAAGCCTGATTCAGACAGGTTTTTCTCCAGTTCTCTCTGAGTAAAGAAAAGCTTAGTGTCTCTCATAAGTAATTAAAATAAATATCTATTACAAGTTAATTAAATACCTTTATCCTTAAATGTCACTAGAACTCAATGGACACTCTATTGCTATTTAAAAATCTTCTAATAGGTACTTTAACTTCAACAACTGACAAATAAGTGCATTTTGGAAACTCCCTCTCTGCTGTGCATTAACTGAATAGCAATAAACTGATCTTGTATTAGTACTTGATTAGCAGTCAATAGCCAGGAGGTTAATTTGTAATCTTTAATTGATAGACTACATATGTTTGAACCTTTCTATAGCTGATGTGATGTGTCATGGATGCAATAGCAGGTGTCAAATTCCAGCAGCTATTTTGTGTAGCATATGTTCCAGATCTTATAAATCCACCTTGAAATTTATGGCACTCTGCTAAGAATAGGTATTACTAATGCTTCTGAAGTTTCCTCTCTTCAACCCCTACAGCAGAAAAGCTCCCAGAATAAACATGCAGTAGTTAAAATTGTCTAATATGTTTCACTTCCGTGTCTCAAATTTAGGTAATGTTTGAAGCTCGGCAGTAATGGTTTCTGTCTTCCTGGCAGTGAAAAATAGGTAGGGAGATGGGATCTAGAACAGGGAACATTATGTTTTAAGGAACCCTGAAATTTTACCAGAGCTAAAGAATGATGGCCTTTTGCTCATCCCTCTCCCATCCAACACACTTTCTAATTGTTGATTGTAATATCGCTTCCAAATTCTAAAGTTCCATACAGTCCAGGTAGAACATGGAAAAAATGTACTAGAATCCTAACATTTACACATTTTATCATTTATATTAAAATTGATTCAGTAGCCCTTTACAGAAAATAAAATTAAATAACCCATAGGCTGTTCTAACTTATCATATTTATTAGTTTTATTTTCCCCTTGTTTATTAGGCTTCATCCTTTGCAGTTTTTCTCTTTTTTATTGTGTCTCTTTTGAAAATGCTTTTACCATCTATTCAGTTAAGTCTTTCTTCCCCTCTCCTATTTCATCCAGTCACTTTTCTTACTTCTGCCCCTTTTCTCAGAGCTGAAGTCCCTAAAAGAGATGGTGATGCTGAATCATTACTATTAGAGATGAAATAAACCTATA
Organism: Microcaecilia unicolor; assembly: GCF_901765095.1. NCBI lineage: Eukaryota > Metazoa > Chordata > Amphibia > Gymnophiona > Siphonopidae > Microcaecilia > Microcaecilia unicolor. The sequence goes on from NC_044035.1 coordinate 102,552,173, forward strand.
TTTGTGAGATCAACATTGTAGAATCACATGATCTCAACCAGGATTTTGGGAACTAGGTGATTAGAGTATGTTATTTTGACAGCTGAGCTTTCTCATTTCATGCAGGCACCTGCAGTCCCTCCCTGTGTATGTTTGTTGCTTCATGTATGTTAGTGGTGGTTTGCATGCTTACTGTGTCACAGCTGTTCACCTTAGCCAGCAAGAATTCTAGGTTATGGTTTTGGGGTATTAATTTGACCCTTGTAGTCATCACTCAGGGGTCCTTATGGCTTGCGGTAGTGTAGGCTCGGGTTTTGGGCGTGCGCTGATCCACTTTTTTTTAGCGTGCCTGTAAAAAATGCCTTTTTTGCCGAAAATGGATGTATAGCAAAATGAAAATTGCCGCGTGTCCATTTTGGGTCTGAGACCGTACCCCCAGCCATAGACCTAGCGGTAAAGAATCTGGGCAGTAATGACCTACGCACATCAAGTACCACTTGCACGCCAAAATTGAAATTACCAAGATGGCCATGTGGTAACCGGGCAGTAACTCCAATTTGGCGCACGTTCGGCACATGTAGGTGCCTACGTGGCTTAGTAAAAGGGGCCCTCAATGAATAACAAGATGAGCTAGGGCTACTTAGACTTAATCCCATGTCAATATGGAGGGTGTCAGGCCAGCTGGATGGGTTCCTAGCTAGTGATAATGGCGGGGGCCCAGAAGGCAGCACGGTTTCAGTTAATGATCAGCTTTAATGATCAGCTATTCCGAGGATGGATTCTGAGGAACAGCTCAGCTACTAACATGGTAGGTGGTTTATACAAAGAGCTCCAGAAAGTTAATAATTGTGTTTTGGCTTGAATGATTTTTTCGGCGGTGGGGGCATTATTTGATGTTATATGTTTACAATAAAGCTGTGTCTAATTTGTGATCTCTGATTTGTGTGAAAGGCATGGATCACTGCACTGTGCAAGTGAGTTTTGGGAAAGAGAGGTTGGAACAATCCCAGGCACTGTTCCCTCTAAACTGAGTGGGTGTCTTCCACCTACAGTCCTGCTAATGGAGGGCGCTGTTTCACTATCACATTTTCAATAGTGAGGGACAGACGAGCTTTGCAGGACTCCATGGAACCTGCCCGTCTCTTATGCTTGAAGACACAATATTGACACCCCCGGCAGAACTATACTTGGAAGACTCCTGCTTAGCTTAGAGGGACCAGTGCCAGCAATGCGCTGTACTATAAAATGGTGCCTAAATATGATAGTGCATAGTTTAAAGGTGGGTGTATATATGGATGAAGTCTGGGCACATCATGGGTAGGGCACCCAATTATGGCTGGTGTAAGTGGTTGCACCTAAAATATACACATGTATTTGCCCTGTTGCACAGGTTTCCTATAAAGGAAAGTAAGTGTCTATTTTCCTTTCTAGAATGAACTCCAAATAAGTGCCCCTTTATAGAATTACCCTCCAAGTGCTGTTGGTCAGTGTTGAATCTGGATATTTAGCACCAAACATCCAGATACAAAGGCACGCTAGAGTTATTAGCACACTAAAAATAAGTGTGCGCTAAATGCAAGAGACGCCCATATATTCCTATGGGCATCTCTAGCATTCACTGCGTGCTAATCATTAGCACACGCTAAAAATGCTACCGCACCTTTGTAAAAGACTCCTTTAATTTGGTGCAGTGGCAAGCATTTTTTTTTAAATACTGGCTGCCCCTGGCTGAATATCAGCCGGAGGGTATCCTGATATCTTTATCTGGTTATGTTAATTGACACTGACTTATCTAGATATTCCTTCACATCTTTAAAGCAGATATTGTTTGGATGAATACGGGTCTCATTATTTACAGAAAATTAAAAAAAAAAAACATTCTGCAGCAAATGAAAAAGTTTTATCTAAAACGAGAAAGAAAACAATTATGAGTAAAGCGAAAAACTAAAGATGAATAATGCAGTTCAGCTGCCTCAGGAGCTACAATGGAGGTGATGCCCTCAGGTCTGAGAATAAAGCTGATACAAGATTATTGAGAACCGTAGGTTAATTTCCAGCCATACACCCCTTCAATTTATTTTTAGGACCCCAGCCTATTGCCCCCTCTCCACCAAGATTTTGATAATTAAACTACAATCATGATAATCTTTTAACAATTGTATTATAAAATGCATAATTGGTCATCATACTTTTAAATGCTAAGCTTTGCTTTGTAGGTAAAGGTACTTGCAGATGGTTCTTTGAGTTTATGTGGCTGTCAGGACTTACTGTTTTGCTTTGACTGCTGATGCTCTTTTGCTGCCCCCTAAAAGCTGCCATTCTAGGCCATCACCTAGCCATACCTACTGATTAGATTTGCCCCACCTCAGAAGGAGGCTGCCATCACTATGTTGACCTCTGCTTGCCACAAAAAATTTCCTTTCAACCCTCAAGTTGTGGAAAGTTTCTGAAAGTCACTAAGGCTGTGGTTGAAGGTGTAAAAATAATAAGGGTGAAATGGAGTAAAATGAAAAAAATGCTTAAAGTATTTCTGATTAAATTCACACACTGATTTTACTTCATTCTGTTCAGGTTAGATGTGCTTGATTGTAGGGACAAGCAAACTTCCTTTAATTTAGATTGAATCTGCTAATATTTACATTTTATTCAATAAATTAGTACTGGGTTTCATCTAGTTTGAATGGGAGATGCTTTTAAAAAATAAATATCTATTCAAGCTCCTAAAATTATTAAAAGATTAGAATATCTCACAGTAAATGAAGAAAGTGTGATTCTTTGAATACAAATATATGCAACCGTGTTTCTATAAAGCTAGTTCAAGATCTCAGATGTTTTTTCTCTATCACAGGTTACAACAAAAGGACTTTAAGGGAAAGCACATGTACCTTTAATCTGGGCAATATTGGCAATGCCGACTCTTAAATGTAGTTTTCATTTTATACTTCTAAGATAAGAGTTTGAATCAAACAAATCTAACAAAATAAATGTTCACAAAAGGTATTATATAAAAGGTACTTGGAACAAGAAATCGATAAGAAATATAAAGGGCAATTTTCAAAGGGTCTAGGCATCTAACTTTGAGAGTTAGGTGCTCAATTTAACCCCTTTGCAAATTGACAAGAGCTGAACACCTAGATTAAAGTGCCTAAATGTAGGTAATATCTACCACAGAGCCAGGATAGGGAAAACAAATTAATTAATTGATGCTGATTTCCAGTATTAGGAACTAAACTTAGCACCTATGCTAATATGAGTGAACAGGAGGTTTAAAATTATGCACAACAGTTTTAGGTGACCAAGCTAAATTTGCAGCCAAAATATTAGTAATTGCAGCTGAAATTTCACAGAACTTTAATTGCTTACAAGGAGGTAGGAGCTCAAATTCCTTTGAAATCCAGCCTGAGAGTCTTCCCACCCCAACTCAATTTAGTTCCAACAAAAATGAAAATCACTACAATTATTTTTCTGCCCTCTAGTTAGAGAAGCAAACTATCCTCTGAAGGAAGAACAAAGGGTGCTATTGAAAAAGGAAAGCTTCATTTCTTCAGAACAATCTCTAGCACCATCAACTCACTTAGGGGGCCTTTTACTAAAGTTCGCCGAAAAATGGCCTGCGCTGGTGTAGACATGTGTTTTGGACGCACACAAGTACTTTTTTTCAGCACGCCTAGAAAAAAGGCCCTTTTTTGTGGCCGAAAATGGTCATGCGGCAAAATTGAAACCAGTGTGTGTCCATTTTCGGCTTGAGACCTTATCGCCTCCCATTGACTTAGCGGTAAGTTCTCACGCGTTAACTGGACGGTAATCATCAGCACACATAAACTGCAAATAACCGCCGGGTAAGCCCCACGCGGTACAAAATAGAAAATATTTTCTACCGTGTGTTTTGGACGTGCATCAAAAATGGAATTACCGCCTGGGGTATGCAGTAGCCAGGCAGTAGTTCCAATTTGACGCACATAAGATGCGCATAGAAGCCTAAGCGCCTTAGTAAAAGGGCTCCTTATTGATTTCTGTTAGGGCTTTTTCTTGCTAGCATTGATACATTCTGGGGTCACAGTCATTATATTCAAGGTAAATTGAAGTTAATTTGGGCTCATCAGGAATATACTTGTACGCATGAACAGTTTCTACTGGTCTTGAACTGGGATGATTCATATGCTTACTTGGTTCCATCCTGAGATTGTATTTCTGAATGAGTTAGTCAGCATGGCACTAGTCTCTCTGTACACTTTCCAACCTGAAGAATCCACTGACTTCAGCTCTGACATGGTGGCTCTTCATTGCAGTCCCAGAACAAAAACTAGGGCTAGGCAGCCAGAAATTTTCACTTAGTTTTTTCCAGGTTTTTTGTTCCAGAAAGAATGTCATTATGAGTGTGCACTCTTCTTAACAGGGGCGTAGCCACGGGCGGGCCTGGACGGGCCCATGCCCAGCCACTTTCCCTCCAGGCCCGCCCAGCCAACATCCTTCGATCGCTGTCGTTGCCTTTTCTCCCGTGGCTCCGGGTACAGCCGTCCGGGAGGCAGCATTCAGCGTTGCCTGCCTGCCCTGAAATTGTTCTTCTCCCCAGGCTACGCTACGCTGCCTCGGTCCCTGCATTCTTTTTTTTGCTCGTTGCGCAGTGCTGCCATTCACACAGGCAGCTCCGCTCCTCTCTGCCGCATCCATCTGGCCCTACGTAAACAGGAAGTGCATCAGACAGGGCCGGATGCATGCAGCAGAGGGGAGCGGAGTTGCCTGTGTGAATTGGAAGCTGGCAACAGAGAAGGACATACTAGCACCGGTAAGTGTGACTTGCCTGATAAATGGAGTTCACAAGGAAAGGTGCAGGAAGAGAGAAGATAGATAATGAGGAGCTGCAGAGCAAACACATTTGTAAGTAAGAGAAGCTTGTACCTGCACAGGTCTCACTTGGTCCAGAGGGGAGTGACAAAATGGTATGGGGTTTCTGCCAAAAACCTACGAGAAGAGTCTTGAAGCCCTGAATTATGTACCCTAGATCTGTGGTTTTCAATGCAGTCCTCAGGTACCACCTGGTGAGCTTCTGGGTGGGGGTGGGCTCTGTGGAGCCAAGGTTAAAAAAATGTTCTATGTTCTGGGCTTCTGGATGGGGATTGGGAAGGCCAGAGGAGTGGGAGGGAAGGGCAGAACTGATGCCAGACTATGAGGGAAGGAGGGATGGGTAGAGCTGATGAAAAACTCTGGGGGGAGGGGCACAGCTGATGCCAAACACAGGGGGGAGCAAAGATGACAATCTCTGAGGGGGGGGGGGGGAGAAAAGAAAGTTGATGCCAAACTATGGGGGAGGGGGAAGAGCAGGGTTGATGCCGGGCTACAGTTCCAGGCTGGAGATTTTGGGGCAGTCCTGCATTTCTGACCACCCCATTGTTATGGGACTTGCAGCACTGATTTCCATGGGCAGAATCAGGCACTGCAAACCCCACACTGATTTGGGTTATAAAGTTTAAATCAGGACTGCACAAAATCTCAAGCCTGGAATGGGTAATTTGCCATCTCTGTGATTTCTAATTTTTTGTGTTTTATTCTGCAATGTGTAAGGGGTGGTCTGTGTTCTTGGTATCTCTACGATTTCTAATTTTTTGTCTTTTATTCTGCAGTTGGTGGGTGTGTGTTCTGCATGTGACTGATGTAAAAGATTCTATGTGCATGTAGTTCGTGTGGGGATCTATATGAGTCTGACTTCTCTGGCTTTTTAAATAGGAATGTCAGTTTCAGAATTTACCTGTTTTATGAATACAGCTTAAACAAGCATTTGCATTTGTTATAAAGAAAGTTTGAAGGATATGTGCCATTGACATGTTTGCCTTATAGCAGTCATATTTGGTCGTTTAAGATATGGGATAAAATCAATATATTTAAAAATGTTGGTGTTCCGTGAACCAGGTATGTGGTTTATGTTGATGCAGGAGAGCTGTTGTACAGACTGTTTACTTAGAAATCCATCATCAAGTGCACTCTAAGGCATTATTTAGGAGTATCCCAAGAAACACTACTCACACCTAGTGCCCACCCATATTAGTTCTGGGCCCACCCAAAATGTCAGGTCTGGATATGCCACTGCTTCTTAAAGAGTGCACACTATCAGGCTTATTTTCGAAAGAGAAGGACGCCCATGTTTCGACACAAATCGGGAGATGGGCGTCCTTCTCTCAAGGTCATCCAAATCGGCATAATCGAAAGCCGATTTTTGGACCCCCTCGACTGCTTTCCATCGCGGGAACGACCAAAGTTCACGGGCACGTGTTGGCAGGGTAGCGAAGGCAGGACTAAGGTGTGATTAGGAGATGGTCGTCCTCGGCCGATAATAGAAAAAAGAAGGGCGTCCATGACGAGCACTTGGACGACTTTACTTGGTCCATTTTTTTTCATGACCAAGCCTCAAAAAGGTGCCTGAACTGACCAGATGACCACCGGAGGGAATCGGGGATCACCTCCCCTTACTCCCCCAGTGGTCACTAACCCCCTCCCACCATAAAAAACAAGTTTAAAAATACTTTTTTGCCAGCCTCTATGCCAGCCTCAAATGCCATACTCAGGTCCATCGCAACAGTATAGAGGTCCCTGGAGCAGTTGTAGTGGGTGCAGTGTACTTCAGGCAGGCGGACCTGGGGGGGGTTGGGGGGCTCAGCACACAAGATAAGGGAGCTATGCACCTGGGAGCAATTTGTGAAGTCCAATGGAGTGCCCCCTAGGGTGTCTGGTTGGTGTCCTGGCATGTGAGGGGGATCAGTGCACTATGAATGCTGGCTCCTCCCATGACCAAAGGGCTTGGATTTGGACGTTTTTGAGATAGACGTCTTTGGTTTCCATTATCACCGAAAACCGAGGACGACCATCTCAAAAACGACCTAAGGATGACCATCTCTAAGGTCGACCTAAATTTCATGATTTGGGCGTCCCCAACTGTATTATCGAAACAAAAGATGGACGACCATCTTGTTTCTATAATATGCGTTGCCCCGCCCCTTTATGGGGCCGTCCTGCGAGGACGCCCTTATGAAAACTTGTGCACCCCGTTCGATTATGCCCCTGTATGGGCCACATTCTATATATGTTAACTGGAATTATAATATTCCCACAATTTTCCACATGACATAGTTGAATTAAATATTACATGTGGATATTTAGATGGCAATATAGACAAAAGCAGTCTAACTTCTAAAAAGCAATTATATTAAAAATACAAATTTGAATGTCACATTCTTAATACCTTTTTATTCCTGCAAATAGTTCCTATTTTAATAGCTCTGTAATGAATGTAAAAAAGAAAAAAAGTGTCCTAAAAATTACATAGATAATCTCTTAAGCATCAGAATTGTCCCAAAATAAAATATGAATGACCATAACATTTTTTCATTGACTAAAGAGGGGAGGGAGGAAAAGAAGAGAAAATGAAAGGAATGCAAAAAAGAGTGAGCAAACTCCTAAACCTGCAGTATATGCTTGGAAAGTGTAATGATTCTCATCACATACTGCTGCTTGTGCTAATGTATAAAACCTCTTTTCCCTTGTGTATGGCTCAGAAGACTCACATCAGTATTTGCACTCTGTTTGAAGACTTCAAGGTTACTTAAAGATATATTAACAAATATAATATGTTGATACTTCAGTAACAGTGACACTAAAACATCCGAATCAGTGCCGAGACACTGTAAATAAGTATGAGGAATGAGAAATTTGAACTTAATAGCAAAAAAAAAAAACAAAAAAACAAAGCATAAAAACAAGATTTAACAATAAAGTGCTAATGCCTGCATGGCATCCTGAATGTTTATCACTAATATCTCCATAGCTGTTTCTTTCATTGAGTCCCATGAAGAACAAAAATAAGAGACCAAAAACACAGGAATGTAGACTCCCTCCATGTTAAATGTGCCAATCCATTGAAAAAGCCTTCTCGCTCTTCATCAGGATGCAACTTAACTCATATCCCATGTATACTAACACAAGACATTTTTACTAGTTTAAGGGCACTTGTACAAAGCTGCGGTAAGCACTAATGTGTGCTTACTGCAGAAAAAAATGGCATACCGTTGGGCGCACTGAAGCATCTTATGGTAATTTAGGGATGCATACATGCTACTAACGTGCTAAAAACTAAAAAAAAAAATTGGCTCACGGGATATATCTGGGGGTAGAGAGTGGGCATGTTCTGTGCTAGTCTTGTGTGCAATTCTGGTCACCGCATTTAAAAAATATATATATAGTGGAATTAGAAAAGTTACAGAGAAGGGCAACAAAAATTATAAAGGGGATGGGACGGCTTCCCTATGAGGAAAGGCTAAAGCGGCTAGGGATCTTCAGCTTGGAGAAGAGACGGCTGAGAAGAGATATGACAGAGGTCTATAAAATAATCAGTGGAGTGGAATGTGTATACGTGAATCGCCGGTTTACTCTTTCCAAAAATACTAGGACTAGGGGGCACACAATTAAGCTACAAAGTAGTAAATTTAAAACAAATCAGAAAAAGTATTTCTTCACTCCAATGTGTAATTAAACTCTGGAATATTCATTGCCAGAGAATGTGGTAAAAACAGTTAGCTTAGTGGAGTTTAAAAAAGTTTGGATAGCTTCCTAAAAGAAAAGTCCATAAGCCATTATTAAGATGGATTTGGGGAAAATCCACTGCTTATTTCTAGGACACGCAGCATAAAATGTATTGCACTGTTTTGGGATCTTGCCGGGCAGGTACTTGTGACCTGAATTGGTCACTGTTAGAAACAGGATTCTGTGCTTGATGGACCTTCGGTCTGTCCCAGTATGACAACACTTATGTACTTATGTAGTCAGCATAGTTACATGCTATGCACTAACTGATTATTGTGTGCTTAGCATGGTAGCCCTTACTGTCTACATAATTGATGCCGGTAGGGGCTCAAATGCTAAAGGCAAAATTTGTGAGTGACCATTAATAAAAAGTAGAAAATTCAGCAACTTTACTCCAGCAATAAAAAAGGCCTTAGCACACTGGAAAGACCTGTGTAAGTGCACACTAAGACCACTCTTTATTGTATTTTGGTAAAAGGGTCCCTTTAATAAGCTCTCAGAGTAGCTAATACTGTATCCAGCAAAGGACTAATAATTAAGAAAAAGACAAGCAGTAGGAATATCAATTCAATATTTTGAAATATATAAATGGGGAGGGGGATCTGTCGACACAAATCGGAAGATGGACGTCCTTCTCACAGGGTTGCCCAACTTGGTATAATCGAAAGCCGATTTTGGGCGTCCCCAACTGCTTTCCATCGCTGGGACCACCAAAGTTCACGGGGGATGTGTCGGAGGCGTAGCGAAGACTGGACTTGGGCGTGCCTAACACATGGACGTTCTCGACCCATAATGGAAAAAAAGGGCATCCCTGACGAGCACTTGGATGACTTTACCTGTTCCTGTTTTTGTTATGACCAAGACACAAAAAGGTGCCTGAACTGACCAGATGACCACCAGAGAGAATTGGGGATCTCCTCCCCTTACTCCCCCAGTGGTCACTAACTCCCTCCCACCCTCAAAAAATATCTTTAAAAATATTTTGTGCCAGCCTCAAATGCCATACTCAGGTCCATGACAGCAGTATGCAGGTCCCTGGAGAGGTTTTAGTGGGTACAGTGCACTTCAGACAGGCGGACCCAGGCCCATTCCCCCCCTACCTGTTACACTTGTGGTGGTAAATGTGAGCCCTCCAAAACTCACTGTACCCACATCTAGGTGCCCCCCTTCACCCATAAGGGCTATGGTAGTGTTGTACAGTTGTGGGTAGTGGGTTTTGGGGAGGGGGGTTGGGGCTCAGCACACAAGGTAAGGGAGCTATGTACCTGGGAGCAATTTATGAAGTCCACTGCAGTGCCCCCTAGGGTGCCCGGTTGGTGTCCTGGCATGTCAGGGGGACCAGGGCACTACGAATGCTGGCTCCTCCCATGACCAAAGGGCTTGCATTTGGTCATTTCTGAGATGGGCGTCCTTGGTTTCCATTATCGCTGAAAATCAGAAACAACCAAGTCTAGGGACGATCATCTCTAAGCACGACCTAAATTTCAGGATTTGGGTGTCCCCAACCATATTATCAAAGCGAAAGATGTACGTCCATCTTGTTTCGATAATACGGGTTTCCCCGCCCCTCCATCGGGACGTTTTGCAAGGATGTCCTCAGCAAAACTTGGGCGTCCCTTTCGATTATGCCCCTCCACGTGTTTCTGTGAGGATCTGAAAAGGGGGTGTAATTATGGAAGGGACATGGGTGGGTTAGGGTTGTTCCCTTAAAATGTGCGCAAATACAGAATTTGGGGGATCTGCGCCCAACTTTCAGATTTACACCTGGTTTCAGTTGGTGTAAATGCTCACACCCAAAGTTGGGTACGGATTACAGTGCTACATTTATTATATAAAGGAACCCCCTCACGGAGCGCCATTTATGGAATACAGTGCAGCACCAATATTTTTGAGTGCCATTTACTGAATCTAGCCCTAAATAACAGTCAGCCTTCTGCCAGTGTCAGAGCCTCTTCTCAGGCACGTCCCGCCTACTCTAATGCAACTTCCTGTTTTCTGCAGAGGTGGGACGTGCCTGAAGAGAGTCCCCGATGCTGGAAGAAGGCTGACTAGCCGCCTCATAATCGAAAGTCAAAGGCGTCCAAAAAGCGACCCAAATCGGGAGATGGGCGTCTTTTTCACATGGTATAATCGGTATAATTATCCATTATCGCTGAAAAACGAAACCGCCCAGCTCAAATCCGCACAAATCCGATGCATTTGGCTGGCAGAAACCGGATTATCGGAAAAAAGATGGCCGCCCATTTTTTTCGAAAATACGGTTTGTCCCACCCCTTCACGTACCCATTCTCGGAGATAGACGCCCATGGAGATGGACGTTCGCGTTCGATTATGTCCCTCCACGTGAATCGTCAGTGCCGGAGGGAGAACACTTCAGGGCAGTGAAAATGACCACGCGGACGGGAGAGAGCGGCGAAAGATGTAAGAGATCTCAGGCACTGCTATGGTAAGTGACAGCAGCTTGGGTGACAGCAGGAGGGAGGGAAGCAGTGGCTTGGGTGACAGCAGGCAGGCGAATGGGAGGGAGGTGGGGAAATCCCGAATCGAGAATCATGATTTTTATTTTGGGATATTTTTATACTCAGTACATTTGAAGTCTCAATACATTGGAAATCAAGAAATTGTCACAAAATCTGCAATAGTGGAGAGTTGCTAGGAGCTAACCAATGACATGATAATTATAAATGAAAGCAAAATCTTCCCCTTAATTTCATCTGGATCAGAACATCTTAGCCTCTGAAACAATCCTATCAGACTACTATTGTGTTTCACAACTGAATTTCTTGCTCTCTGAGGCCAATTTCTGTTTTCCATGTAGATCTCATTCTCTGCTTTAAGATTGCCTTGTCAGTAGTTTATTGGAATTAATGAACATATTTGGAAAAGTTCTGCTTTCATTTCGGTACATTGGAATCTTGTGATATAATTCTCTATTTGGGCATTTGGGGGTTAGAAATGCTAACATTTCTACACCAAGGACTTTACTGATCTAGAGAAGATTGTTAGCAGTGCATCCACTATATTCTTTCCTGGGTCTAATGACTTGTAATCTCAATCATTGAAGATTTAGGTTACCTTTTGAACTCTTCTGTTGGTGTTAAGGTACAAAGCTGTAAATTCCAGCGCAAGAACAAGTGTTTACTTGTAAATTATCCTTTATGTAACACACTGACCTGTAAAATGTACTTGAACTTGTGGCATCTCAAGTGGCATTGCCTTGAATGGAAAACTTTCTTGGTTGTGAGGAATTCAGAAAGCAAAATAAAAGCTAACTGCAAACCTCATTTTCAAAGCTGGAACTTTAAGAAGGCAATTTTATAAACGGATGTGTGCAGTAGAGACTGGCCGAAGGACAATCTAACACAGAAGATGTTGGTGCTTTAAAAGATGCTTTATTTGCTGCTTGGACACATGCTCTGTGTTTCGGTGTCAAGGAACGCCTGCCTCAGGGGTCACAATAGTGTTCAGAAAAAAAGGAAGCTGCAGAGCAATCAGCTCGGAAAAGAATGCTGACCAAACAGAACTGTTTGGGAGAGTTTGTATATTACTTGTACTGTACATGTAGAGGTTCTTCCTGTTTGCTGTTCAGTTAACGTGTGCCTTATGCATGTAAGTGCCACCCTAATTGGTAGATGTGCGCTAAAATGCACTATGTTTTAGTCTATAAATAGTGTACAAGCGCTATGGGGCATAACTACAAGGGGGTGTACACACAGGCAGAGCATGGACATGACACATAGGACTAGGTTCAGTAAATGGTGCTCAGAAATGGGCCCTGAAAAGAATGGGCAATAAGCACTATTCAATAAAGGACATGCACCCTTTTTTAAACTGATCTTAAACAAAAACAAAACAGTTGCATGTTGGTTTACAGGCGGTGCTTCCATTCCTATTATTCCTTTACATTTTTTTAGTATTTTGATTCAACCGGTTAGTTCTTTCCATTACCTTGGCATTATTCTCGAGTCCCACTTGACATTCACTGCTTGTACTCTGTTGCAGGCTTCCTTAGTAACGCAATGATTTTTTTTAATGACAGCATGCTAATGCTAACATTAGTGCATGGCCAAAAAATGATATAACAGAAAAAGGTCAAATTTATGGCTGTGCTAGAAATGGGTTTAGTACATGAGAAAGACCTGCATAAGGATATGTTAAGTGCATTTCTTAGTACAGCTTAGTAAAAAGGCCCCTAAGTTAGGCTCGTAAATTTATACCCTATTTTCATCTTAATTTAGCAGCATAAACACTATAATTTAGGTCTGTCATCCATTTGCCTAGATTTATGAGCCTAATTTATGAGCCTAGTATTGAAAATCTGTGCTAAACTCCTAACTTGGTTTTCCTTTCCCTAAATCCACCCTGTTGCCACCCACTTTCTAGGCTCCTAAATTTAGGAGTTTAGAGTTCTTGAGTATAGATAAGAGCATAAGAACATAAGCATTGCCATACTGGAGCAGACCAAAGGTCCATCAAGCCCAGCATCCTGTTTCCAACAGTGGCCAATCCAGGTTACAAGTACCTGGCAAGATCCCAAAACAGTACAATACATTTTATGCTGCTTATCCTAGAAATAAGCAGTGGATTTTCCCAAGTTCACCTTAATAATGGCTTATGGGCTTTTTTAAACTTCACTAAGCTAACTGCTTTTACCACATTCTCTGGCAATGAATTCCACATTGAGTAAAGAAATGTTTTCTTTTAAATTTACTACTTTGTAGCTTCATTGATTGCCCCCCAGTCCTAGTATATTTGGAAAGAGTAAACAAATGATTCATGTCTACCCAGTCCACTCCACTCATTATTTTACAGAACTCTATCATATCTCCCCTCAGCCAACTTTTCTCCAAGCTGAAGTACCCTAGCTGCTTTAGCCTTTCCTCATAGGGAAGTCGTCCCATTCCCTTTACCATTTTCGTCGCCCTTCTCTTTACCTAATAAATTTTCAGAAAGGCCAATTTAGGAGCATAACTTTCAAAGTTAAAAGCATAAATCCTTTGATTATTGGGTCCTTAAATAATAACGAAATCAAACATAGATAAAAAATATTATTTAATGTTGACCTAACATGGAAGCTCTTACACCTCCTAATTAGGAGGATCTAAAGGCTCCTGCGTTAATTTTTTCCAGTGGTCACGCACTAATTCTAATATTATCGCATGGCCAGAAAAAGAAACAATTGAAAAAGGCCAAATTTTGGCCACACTAGAAATGGACTTATTGCATAGGAAAGCAAGATGTTAAGACATGAACTCAAATTTGTTTGGGATAATGTGGGATATAAATGCCAGAAATAAATAAATAAATACTAAGCCAATTTGTAAAAGTGACCCTAAGTTACTTTAGAAGGGATGGGTATGGACAGGAGGAGCTGTAAATATGTATATACTGTGGGATTATAACATTGAACCTGAGAAGATACACCATATCCCTGAGTTTGCTCTTAGATTTATAGTTTGTATCTGATATCAAGTTGGATTACAAATGACTGTTTGTTTCAAAGAGGATTTGAATGGCCTAGTGCCCAAACTGGATGATGAGATTATTTAGAGACAGAAACAATCCTGATTAGTAAGAGTCAGGAACTGGAAATTTATACATACAAAGGGGTCCTTTTACTAATCTGTGGTATGCACTAACCCATGCTTATTGCAGCTTAAAAGGGTTTACCATGGGACGCACAGAAGCATCCTATGATAAGTTTCAAATGTGTGCACGCTACCCACATGCTAAAAATATTTTTAATTGTTTGACTGAAGGTGCATGTCTGGGGGATGGAGAGGGGAATTTCTGCATTAATCAGTTAGCATGTCAACATTGCTGTCCGGTGATTCGTGAAGGATTAGCACATGAGCCCTTACCATTTACAAAAATAGGTGGCAGTAAGGGCTCACGTGCTTTTTGATAATGGCCATGCACTAATGGCAACATTAGCGCATAGCCATTAATTCAGTAAATAGAAATTCAGCCATTTTCCTGCTGCAGTAGAAGTGGCCTTAGTGCATAGGAAAGACCCATCTAAGGGGTACTAAGGCCACTTTCTACTGCAGCTTTATAAAAGATCTCCAAAGAAGGGAAAATAAGGGTTCTGCCCACAGATATAGAAGTGAATGATAACCCCAATTATCAATCGCTGTGAAAGTAGCTGACTGTTATCAATTGCATGTTATTGGCGAGAGCATAGCTGTCTATTGCAGGATTCCATTTCAATTTAAGATAAGCATTGAAATGACAGCTGTTCTGAAAGACAGTGCTGAATTGCATAGTTTCCAATCATGTTTTTGGAGCAGCTTCGGCACAGAGACTACTTTGGTCTCTTTAACTGATGATGTGCTCTGATATCTGGATAAAGGAGAATTCTCTCTCCTAATGCCTCTTGACCTCTCAGCAGCTTTTCACACAGTAGATCATTCAATTTTGCGTTTCAGATCAAGAGCGCTGGCATTTGAAGGTACTGCTTTTAACAGGATTAAGTTTTTTCTTGATGACCAATATCAGAGGGTAAAGACAAATGATGAATTCTCAAGCATTACATAGCTTAGGTAGGGGGTCCCTGAAGACTCTCTGCTGTCACCTCTATTAATATTTATTAAGCTTCTCTTTGCCAGATAATCAGGGCATTCAGTGTTACATTTTATGATATGCTGACAACATCCAGCTGGTTTCCTTTCTTAAATCAGCAGAAGAAATAGCAATAAATTCCCTGAGTACATGCTTGCTTATGGTATTACAATGGCTTCTAGATAGTAAATTGAAATTGAATCATGAAAAAAATAGAGAGGGGTAGATATTCAGCCAGTAGCGGTATATGTGTTTTTATAGCTGCCAGCTATGTTATTCCCATATATTCAATGCCAGGCCATTTTTAGACACTGGCATTGAATATCCAGGATTATCCCCCGAATTCTATATAGCGGCCTAGAGATCCACACCGAAATCCAGGTGGACTCTGTAACAACACGCATAACTTAATTGGCTTAACAAGCTAATCAGCGTTGATAATAGCACTTAACAAGCAATAATGAGCACCAATTGGCAATAATTAGAATTTGCATGTGCAACTCACTAAGTGTATTCTGTAACTCACTGTGCCTAACTTCTAATGTGTGCAAACAAAAAGGGGCATGGTAATAGATGGGGACATGGGCATTTCATGGGCATTCTGAAATTTACACACATAGTAATAGAATATGGCCCTCTGCTCCTAAATTTACACACCGGGATTTACGCAAATGTTTTTGTTGGTATAAATGGAGGAACATTGCTTTAGGCGCTAGGATATCAACTAAGTGTATTTTATATACCATGCCTAAATCTAGGCACCACTTATAGAACATGCTTGAATGAAAATGTTTTGCATGCGGATTTTTTAGGCACCATATATACAATTCCCCCCCCCCCCCCCCCATGCAACTAGCTATCTCTTATGCAGTTAGGTGCCATATTCAGCACCTAAGCAACACCGGACTGTTTTTATGCAGTCCGATATGGCTGCCTAACTTAAGCGGTTAAGTGCTGAATATCCGCACTTAACCATATAAGTGCCAACCCTATCTCCAGACCACCCACAAAATAGCCCACTTTCACTTTTGTGGTCTGTGGAGATAGTCAGTGGCACCAGCTGGATAAGTGCCTCTGACTGTCAGCAGATAGCCCCCCACAAAAGAGATTTAACTGGCCAGGAACTGTTTCTGGTTAGTCAAAATTGATTTGAAGTTTTCAGCATAGGCCTACCATCACTGATGGGGTTTTCTTGCCTGCCAGTAATATTGGATACCTGCCATCTGATACTGAACGTTAACAATGTAAGGGTTCATAATATGGATTCCTCCTTTAATTTAGAGGTGCAGGCTTTAGAGGTAGTAAATATGGCCTTTTGAAAGATCTCTATGATCAGATTATGGAATTTCATAATCACAGGTATTATGAGCCTTGTGATATCCCATTTATATTACTGTAACTCCCTGTGAATGGGATTGAACTGAGATGAATAAAAAGGTTGAAGCTAGTCCAAAAACTCAATGACTTCAATGATTTTCAGCAGATCTCAGAAAATCAGAGTCACCGCAGTACCTACAATATTTCATTCTCTCACTAACAGGTAGGATTAACTTTAAATTGCTGGCTCTGGTCTTTAAAATTTCAAGATGCTTAGGGCTCAGGAAAACATTTCTTGGCATAAGCTTTACTTGGGTTCTAAGATCCAGCCATGATTCTGTTTTATCCATTTTATTGATACAGACCATTAAACATGCCAAATTGAGAAAAATAGCCTGTTCTTTGTTTGTTCCAAGTGTATAGAATGGACTCCCCCATGAGCTTAGATCTGACAGAAATATATGTTTTTGGAAAGGCTTGAAAACCTGGCTTTTTAATGGGTAATCAGTGTTGTCTTTTTTTTTATTAGATGGAAGATACTGAGAGGTCCTTCTACTAAGCTGCGGTAAAAAATGGCCTTAGTGTGCCCTTACTCAGGTCTTTCCCATGCGCTAAGGCTTTTTTTTACCACAGCCATACAGGAGGAGATTCTATATTAGGCACCTAAAAAATCGGCACTGAAATCAGTTCTGACTAAGCGTATTCTATAACTGGTGCCTAGATTTAGGCGCCTATTATAGAATGTGCTTAGTTCATATTTCAGCACCTAAATCTATGTGAATCCATTTACTCCAATGAAACCTTGGTATAAATCTTTGTGCATAGATTTATGGCACTAGGCCATATTCTATAACTAGGCACATAAATTTTGGATCACCTAAGAAATACTAATTTCCCCGTCCATAACCACGCCTCTTTTACCTGTGAACATTAGTTCAGCGCACATCGTTACAGAATTCGCATCATGAGTTGTGTTCCTAAATTCTAATCAGTGCTAATTAATGCTCATTATTGCTTAAGTGCTGTTGTCAGCGTTCATTAGCTTAAGTTATGCATATTGTTATAGAATCCACACTGACTTCAGCACAGATCTCTAGACGCACCGTATAGAATCCAGGGGGGGGGGGGGGGGGGAATGACCAGTTTTCTATTTTTTGCATTAATGGCTATGAGCTAATTTTGCCATTAGAGTGCGGTCATAAAAAATATTAGCATGTGACACTTACCGACACCTATTTTGTAGGCGATAAAGGCTAATCCTATGCTAATCAGCGATCAGAAATGTAGATACGCTGATTAGCGCAGAAGCACTTGCTCTCTGCCCCCTCTGCACTAAAAAATAACATATTTTTTAGCGTGTGGTTTGCCCGCACAGATCCAGAAATAACCACAGGATGCCTGAGTGCATCCCGAAGTAAGCCATTTAAAGCTGTGGTTAGTTTTAAATTTTTTATAACAATTAGGTAGTGATATTGTATGGAAATTTTTCTTTATTGTAAATGCCTTGTCTGTTATTTTTGTCAATGTACTATAATCTACTTTATTGTGATTTTATTTATTTATTTATTTATTTATTTATTTATTTTATTTATTTATTGCATTTGTATCCCACATTTTCCCACCTCTTTGCAGGCTCAATGTGGCTTACAATACATCATGAATAGTGGAGATATATAAGAATTAAACATTTTACTGGAAAAGAGTTATAAATGACTTTTAATGTAATAAAGAAATATACCTATTTCATAGAAGTTTAAACATTTATCCGTAAAGGATTTTATATGATGTTTACAGTGTATGAATATAATCTTGGTATGAAGATGAATGGTTACAGATAGGGATAAAAACAAATTATGAGGGGAATCGCTTCTATAATCCCATTAAAACAATTACAGGTAAAATATTTCACTGCAGCTGTAGCTATGAAAATGTCAGAACACATAGCTGTACACAAACTGAAGGTTCCCAGAGCACAAGGAGACGTTTGCTTTCCTGATTATAGAGTTTTTCATCTTGCATTTGTACTACAGCATTGTTGTAAATGGTTCAGAGTGCTTGAAGAGATGGTTAAGCCTACTTGGCTTTGACTTGAGGAGAATGTTGTACTGCCCTTTCCATGCTTCCTTCCAGCAGGTACTAAATCTACTGGGGAATAAGAGGAAATGGTGATACCTAGAGGAACTATTCCAGATATATCCCTCTGTGGTATAATGGACTCTGAATCATTTAATCAGTCAAAAGAGAGTAAAGAACTGCAAATGGAGTTTGGCTTACAATATACTTGTTACTTTCAGTGGCTTCAAATTAAACATGTTGTACAGATTAACAAACTCGATCTCGATGTTAGAGGAGGACTGGTCCTTGGAGAATCTGGCAAAGAAATTATTGCCATGTAAAGGAAAGGTCACTATTTATTTATTTATTTATTTATTTATGAGGATTTATTTACCGCCTTTTTGAAGGAATTCACTGAAGGTGGTGTACAGTAAGAATAGATCAGACATGAGCAGTAGGTGTATGGTGTATCATGTTCTGGCACAGCCTGTAATTCATCCCTTTCAGAGCACAGAATGAGGCTGGGAGTCCTTAATGCTGGCCCAATGGAACTTATTCTGGAGTAAGATTACTCGTGTGTCCTTATTGACATCTATTACTTGGCATCAATTAGCTGACAAAGCTTTCTGGAAGCTAGTTAAATTTTCTAAGCTAGGTGAAGATTACACAGCTTTAGGTTGATCTTGTAAAAGTCAGAGAGGAACCATGTCCCACTTACTGTTGTACTTTCCAACTTAACCTCCTTGAAGTCAGAAGTGTGGGCTAGGATATGTGCAATATTTGAAGTCAAGGAACCATTGACATATAACATCGTTATTTGGAAGCAACTGTACATCTGAACATCCTTGGTGAAGCATAAAGCACTGTTAACCTTTCTGATTTCCTGAGCCATCAAATTTATACTGCAACACTGGAAAGAGCTCTTTATTGCATTTTAATGAATGGAACATAGTTTGTATTGCTTCCAAATATGAGCAGGTTGCCACTGAATGTCATAACTGATTACCATCGTGGAACAAAAAATGGACTCCATTCATGAACTGTGAGGAAATATTGCCTGTTTAATATTAATTAGAGTTAGGATGCTACAAAATGGTCCATTTTTTCTATTCCTATGTTCTGATTTACTAAGTTTTAGTAAAACAAAAGTGGCATTAGCACGTGCTTACAAATGTCATTCTCATGCACTAAGGCCATTTTTTTAATGTGGTTAAAATGGCCGATTTTTCTATTTCTAGCATTAATAGCCAAACACTGTTTTCCATTAGCATATAGCCATTAGAATGTGACCACTTACTGACACCTATTTTGTAGGTGGTAGGGGCCCATGTGCTAACCACATGCTAATCAGTTGGCACACAGAAATGTAGCTGTGCTAACCGATTAGCACAGTACACACCTACTGTCTGCCGCCTGACCTGCCCCCAGCGCTAAAAAATAATTTTATTTTTTAGCATATGGGTAGCACGTGCACATGCAAATATTATTGCAGGAAGCCCGAGCCTGCCCCGGGATAAACACTTTTTTGTTGTGGTAAGCACACAGTAGTGCTTCTTGCAGCGCAGTAAATCGACCCTTAATCAATTATTGTTTATATATATTGAAAAACTTTAATAAAGATATTTGAACACAAAAAAATCAGAACAATCTATAAGTAAATTGAAAGCCTTCACCAATTAAACAGTATAGGAGAGTATACAATCTATTAACTAAAATTCACCCTCTAGAATTTCTAGTAATGGATATGGTTAGATTTATTCAAATATATGCCCTAAGTCTTTGTATTATGAACAAAAATTCCAGTTTTTAGTTAGTTTATTGGTTCCTTTGAAATATTCCCTATCTACTTAGATATTTGGAAATCTCTGAATTCATCTAGGCCTACTAGAAAGCTATGAATGATATGGTGGAGTAGCCTAGTGGTTAGCAGAGCAGGTTGGGAACCTAGGAATCCAAGATCCAAACACCAATAATGCACTTTGAAACCTTGAGAAAGTTGTTTAATCTTCCATTGCCTCAGATCCAAATTTATATTGTGAGCCTTCTAGGGACAGAGAAATACCTAACATGTCTGAAGGTAACTCACTTTGATCTACTGCTGATAAAGCATAAGCTAAATCCAAATCAATAATAAATCCAAATCAATAATAATGACTGCTACTATAAGGTAGTTTGAACCAAATTTCTTTTAGGCATGGTACTAATATCCATCCTGTTTTGCACTTCATGTAATATTTTAATGAACTGGATCAGTTATCACTCAGTGCAATAATTCCTCTGTTTCTATCATGGATTTTAGTCTTGAACAAATGGTCTCAAATCAGTCACAATTCCACCACTGTAGATAACCTTTAAAGATGTAGAAATCATTTCTCTTTGCTCAATAACCATAAAGAACAAGGTTTCACATTTTAGATGTGGTTCATTGATGAAGCTAATGAAAAAGGATAGTGTCAACCCTTTAAACCTTCAAAGAATCCTGTTCTTGGTATTAAATCCAATGGCATATTTAACAAATATTCATAAATTGCAATACACATTCTCAACATGAGCATGGATTAAAGGTAGTTTTAGATAGTAAGGATCCCTTTTACTAAGGCACGTAAGCGTCTATGCGCGCCCAATGCGTGACAAAATGGATGCAGATGAGAACAGAGCCCACGGGGATGGGGCGGGGACAGAGACAGGGCCTGCAGGGATGAGACGAGGATGGAGACAGAGCCTGCGGGGACGGGGTGGGGATGGAGACAGAACCCACAGGGACAGGGCGGAGACGGGGACAAATTTTGTCCCCATCTCATTCTCTACGTACTGCCTCACACTCCAAAACAAATCAATTTAAAAACGACTTTCTTCCTAACATCAGGAACAGCCCTAGGTGGTGCATAAGGATTACTGGGACTTTCTAGCTGAGAAAATAAATGTTAATTTTGCAACCCTAAATAATTATCTTGTACTTTTCACTGTGTACCCTAACTAAAGAAGGGCACTTTTCTTTGCACACTGCACTTACACTGCCCACTGCAACTCAGTCTCTCCAAAAGGGTACAAACTCCCAAACAGTCACACAAGCTGCTTTACTTCAGGCCCAACCTTAAGCCTTGTAGACTACTTTCCCTTAGGACTTAACTGGGGCTAATCCACGTAAATAAACCTGTTTCACACAGTCACACAATTGGTTTCTCTCCCTCAGTCTTAATTACAAAACTTTCAAACAGCAAACAAGTAATAAAAACTCAGTTTTCAGATTTATTTTTTAACAAGTCCCACATCTTTCACTTCCAGCTCACTTTACCTTCACTCAGTACTTAAGCACTTGGAGAAAAACTAACTTTCAATTACTTTTTGGCTCAGAAATCTATCACACAGCCTCACAGTCTTTTATGTCTTCAACCCCTCTTCCCACTGCCAGGCAAGTTGTGCTAAGGGAAACGCTGAGTCTGATTGCATCAGCAGCCTTTCCTAGCCAATCAAGCCTCAGATCATAGAAGCTTTTGAAGTGTGGATGTGGACCTTACCTGAACTTTCCACAATCTCCATTTTGAAAGAGAAATTCTCCATAAAGAATAATAGAAAAGTTGAATTGTTAATAAAAAATACCACAAAAATTACTATGAAATTTGTTCAAAATGTCCTATAGCCCTTGCATTAAAACCACACATATTGTTCTTGTTTTATACACTTAAAACATAGATTTAAGGACGTTCACACATTTTTGTCATAAATTACTCTCAAAACCTCCATAAATCCAGAGGCATCCACTCTAATAATTCTGCATCGCCCCATGCACACCCCCAAGTGGTGTAGAACGAGTAGAAGTAAATTGATTTTTTACTCGTTCCAAAAGTCCAAAGACTAGGGGACCCTCAAGGAAGTTACTTTGAAATACTTTTAAATCGGTGGAAATATTTTTCACTCAATGAATAGTTAAGGTCTGGAACTCTTTGCCGGAGGATGTGGTAACAGCAGTTAGGGTATCTGGGTTTAAAAAATGTTTAGATAAGTTCATGGAGGAAAGTGCATAGTCTGTTATTGAGATGGACATAGGGGAAGCCACTACTTGCCCTGCAATTGGCAGCATGGAATGTTGCTAGTAATTGGCTTTCTGCCACGTATTTGTGACCTGAATTGGCCACTGTTGAAAACAGGATGCTGAGCTAGGTGGACCATATGGCTAGTATGGCTATTCTTATGTTCTTATGTAAATTTGGGACCTTTATGGAATCCTGGGGTTAGTGTTTTGTCCTACATTTCTCCTGGTTTTGGGACGTGAAAATACCAAGGTATGCATTTAGGACTAGATTCTACATATCACATCTAAAAAACTTGCTGCAGAAAAAAATATGCCTAGGTGTATTCTATAAACTGTGCCAGATAATGTAGTAAAAGCAGTTAGCTTAGTGGGGTTTAAAAAAGGTTTGGATGGCTTCCTAAAGGAAAAGTTCATAGACCATTATTAGAATGGACTTGGTGAAAATACACTCCTTATTTCTAGGACAAACAGCATAAAATGTATTGTGACTTGGATTGACCACTGTTTGAAACATGATACTGGGCTCAATGGACCTTCGGTCTGCCCCTTATGTCAGTACTTATGTACTTATGTAATCTAGGCGTAGTTTATAGAATATGCTCAACACCCATTTTTTTTGCAACTATATTTAATCGCAGCCATTTATGCCAATTGAAACCTGATGTACATGCCAATGCCTAAATTATGCATGGAATTGTCATATTCTATAGTGCATATAAAATCTAGGAACGCCCATGACCCGCCCGTGGCCACACCCCTTTTTCAGATCCACATCATAGAATTTACACGCGCATCACTTTATTGAATACGCTTAGACATTTGTGCGTGTAAATTCAAATTAATGCCAATTAGTGTCAGTAATTGCTTGTTAAGGTCAGTAAACAGTGCAGATTGGCCTGTTAAGCTAATTGAGTTGCACACGCAAATCCAGAATATGACCGGACTTGCGCGTGCAACTGAAGTCGCACTCTATAGAATCTTGGGGTTATAAAATATGGTTTATCCCCAATTATATAAAATTAGGCACCCAACTTTATTCTTAGCACACAAAGTTGGGCGCCAATTTTATAGAATAAGATCAGTTGTGCACACAACTTAATTTAATAATTGGCTGTTAATTGGGGTTAACACCCAATTGTTGACTTATATTGGTGTTAACTGGCACCAATTGGCACTTGCACATGCAACTGACCTTAGTCACTATTCTAGAAGCTGCATTTGCAATTCCTTTCATGCACAACTTCTAGGGGGTGTTGCTATGGGAGAAGAATGGGCTGGTCAGGGGTGTGCCTATCAATTTCGCACACAGGGTACAGAATGCCAGAGGTTACATGCCTAACTACTAACAGTTTAGCGTGCACATTTATGACAGCCTTTGACATGGCGTAAGGGCTCGCGCCTACGGTGAGGTGCAAAACTGCAAACTCACACTAGTATTCTACAATGGCAGTTCCACGCAGAACTGCTGTTATAGAATTCATGATCAGTGCACATCATCCCAGCGCTTACATTTCATCATCATTTATTGAATTTGTCCCTACATATATACTTGGAAGAACCACCCAGAACACTTTAGACTCTGTGCACTCTTTCCAAACATTTCTGATTTTTGCCAGTTGTGCCTGTTTTATCAGTTACATGCCTAAAGTTTATAGAGTTACCTCTTAGGAAGATATTTTTTATAAAGGCTTTCTACATGTATGGTAATAAATAGAAATAAATCAAAACATAGAATAGAAAATAAGATGACACCTTTTTTATTGGACTAACGTAATACATTTTGAAGGTAACTTTTTTTTTAGATCAGAAATAAGCAAATGTTGACAAATAATCAGAATATACAAGTGAAACACACAAGCATTCCAAATGTAAATATAAAAAAATGTATTGTGAGTCCAATAAAAAAGGTATCATCTTATTTTCTTTCCTATGTTTGATTTATTTCTATTTATTACCTTTAAAAGTGAACTAACATGGCTACCACACCACTTTACATGTATGGCGGAAAAAGTGCTT
Source organism: Microcaecilia unicolor (assembly GCF_901765095.1). Lineage (NCBI taxonomy): Eukaryota > Metazoa > Chordata > Amphibia > Gymnophiona > Siphonopidae > Microcaecilia > Microcaecilia unicolor. Next base: position 102,576,705 of record NC_044035.1, read on the forward strand.
TATACAATTCATTGTCATGTACATGTATATGAGAATACATGGGCAGTAATTCTACACAAACACATATATGTATTTAAAGGGGGCATTCTGGGGAAGACACTGGACAGATTTTAAATGTATTCTCACACCTACTCTGAAGCTGGTGTAAATATATTAATTTGCTACCACCACTGGTTTCACATCTAAGCAGCAGTTTTATAAGGAAAAAATAAATGTATATTGCATTTGTAAAACTGCTATTTTTTTCTGTATAGCCTGCCCATGTCCACCTATGTAGCTGCTTATAAAATTATTTCCAGGCTGGTCCATAAAGATATACAAACAAAAGAAGTAACAGCTGATGCCAATAAAGCAGGTGCATGCTAGCTAAAATTTGGCACTTGTCTTGATGTTAATTGTTTAGCATGCATGTCATATTAAGGACTCATTCACTAGCAAGTATTATGACTTACCAGAGCAGATGTACAACAGATGACACCATAAAAATTTGCCCACAGAGCCTTGAGTAATACATATTTCAATACTTCTCTTTGAAAAATATACAGTTATTAACACACTTTTGTTTTAGAAATTACTACACAAACTAAAGGTATTTATGCCTTAAAAATATTTGTTCAAACTAAAGATTAGCACAAGCCAACTGGTGTTCACAAACTGATGTATATTACACAAGACTCTTTTGCAATACTAAATGTATACTTCCCTACAAATTTCCATAATTCATGATGTATTGTAAGCCACATTGAGCCTGCAAAAAGGTGGGAAAATGTGGGATACAAATGCATTAAATAAATAAATAAATCTATAAGGAACACGTTTTTACTCTTTTTTAAAAAGGGTCATTCTACAATTTAGTATAGCCTGGTAAGATTGTGATGATCAGTGATGTCCTTGATGTGGTCACCAATGCAGACATTCTGAATCTTGACCCAGAACTGTAAACCAGGCAATGGGACTTTCTTTGATGTCATCCAATCTTTTCATTTGACGGTTGGACTCTTGGACTGGTTCTTCCTTCTGCAGCAGCTTTAGAACATTCCATGTTCACTGCTCAATATCTATAACTTGCCTGCACATGGCACCACCAGGGTAAAGGCTAGCCCGGGTGACAACATCACAAGCAGTCATACAATAGAGGACAATTGGTCAAATGCAGAGCCCTCTTGAGTCATAGCAGGTAAGTTTCCTTTACTGGCATCAGTAGAATAAATATGCTAAGCCAAGCCTATACCTTGCAGCTGGATGTCAAGTGAGGCTGCAGGTAATTTATCCAGAGTGTGTTTTGATGATACACTGCCTTCTTAATGGAAATGCTTTTAAAACAGAGAATAGTAAAGTTTTTGGAATCAAATGGATTACACACAGGACCTGAAGCAACATGGTTTCACTAGAGGTAGGTCTTGTCAGACAAATCTGATTAATTTCTTTGACTAGGTGACCAAAGCGTTGGATCAAGCCAGAGTGCTAGATGTGTATTTAGATTTCAGCAATAAACTGCCCCCCTCACCCCAATATTCAAAAACATTTAGCCGTCCTGGAACGTCACCTGGCTGGTTAAATGGTACTTAGCCGTCTATCCGGCAATATTCAGCTGGAGATATCTGGCTGTCTTCTGCTGAATATCGCTGGTTAGTGGCTAGTGGATATAACTAGCTATCCACTGGTTTTCAGTGTGAGTTTGGCAGCCATATTTAGCCACATGAACACCTGGAATATATCTGGCCAGTTTCAACATAACCAGACAGCACGGAATATTGGCTTGGCCAATTATATTTAAACCGGCCAAAAATAAACTGGATATTCAATGCTGGTCAATGGAAATGGCATCGCATTGAATATTCAAGCTCAGCGCTGACCGTGGGAGGCAGGTCAGCTACCTTCTGGTTTGAATATCGGCCCCTGAGGGCCCTCTGTATGGACCTTAAAGTGACTGACTGGGATAGGAACTGGTTGAATGGAAGGTGACAGAGGGTAGTGGTAAATGGAGCTCATTCTGAGGAAAAGGATATTACCAGTGGTGTGCCACAAAGTTTGGCTCTTGGGCCAGTTCTTTTTAACATTTTTGTAAGTGATATTGTTGACGGGATGTCTGGTAAGGTTTGTCATTTTGCGAATGATACAAAAATCTACAATGGGGAAGACACCCCTGAAGGTGTGCATAACATGAGGAAGGACTTAGCGAAGCTAAAGGAACTGTCTGGAATTCGATTTAATGCTAAGAAATGCAGGGTATTGCATTTGGGCTGCAAAAACCCGAGAGAACAGTACAGTTTAAGGGGTGAAGAACTTTTGTGCACGAAAGAGGAGCACGACTTGGGTGTGATCTTACTTGATGATCTTAAGGTGGCCAAACAGATAGAAAAGGTGATAGCAACCACTCAGGTGGATAGGGAATGGAATGGCTAGTATGAAAAAGGAGGTGATGATGCCCTTGTATAAGACTCTGGTGAGCTCTCATTTAGAATATTGTGTACAATTGTGGAGACCGCACCTTCAAAAAGATATAAACAGGATGGAGATGGTTCAGAGGGTGGCTACTAAAATTGTCGGTGGTCTTCAATATAAAGTATATCGGAACGGATTTAAAGATCTCAATATTTATACTTTGGAAGGAAGGCAGGAGGGGGGAGGTATGATAGAGACATTTAAATACCTATGCGGAATAAATGGGGAGACATGATAGAGATTTTAAATACTTATGTGGCATAAATGCACAGGAGGTGAGTCTTTTTCAATTGAAAGGAAACTCTGGAATGAGGGGGCATATGATGAAGGTGAAAGGGGATAGACTCAGAACAGAAGTAACCTAAGGAAATACTTCTTCATGGAAAGGGTAGCAAATTTATGGAATGGCCTACTGGTGGAAGTGGTGGCGACAAATACAGTATCTGAATTCAAGAGAGCTTGGGACAAGTACATAGGATCTCTACGAGAGTGATGAATGGGCAGACTTGATAGGCCATATAGTCTTTATCTGCCTGTATTTTTCTCTGTTTTAATCTTGGATATGCTGTGTCAATAGCCACACCTCCCCCTACTCATCACTACTACTACTTATCATTTCTATAGCACTACTAGATGTACGCAGCGCTGTACACTTGAACATGAAGAGACAATCCCTGCTCGACAGAAGGTCTGGCTGCCAATGACATAGCCACAGGGAGGGGGCTTGGGGGCCTTAGCCCCAGTCAGACACCCACCCCTCAAAACTGACATGCTGTCTGCTGCTTTGACTGGCAGGGATCCCCAAGCCCACCAGTGAAAGCCCTCCTCCTTGCAAAGCCAGGCAGTTAGCAGCACTTTCCCTGGGACGTTGCATGGGCCGACACCCTCCCATGCACACACACATATGCTTGTTTATTTTTGTGAAACTGAGCATGCACAAGGGAAGCCCACCCCTTATACATGCTTGGTTCTTGCGCATGCTTGGTGGAGGGCCTCCCTCGTGAATGCTCAGTTTCACAAAAAAATCAAGCATATGTACGGGGGAGTGTTTAGCCGGCAGCCTAGGAAAAATGCCACCAACTGCTTGACTTCGCGAGGAGGAAGGTTTTTACTAGTGGGCTTGGGGACTCTCGCCAGCTCAAGTAAGTGTGTGTGGGGGAGGCTACATTTTGTACCCACCATCTTGGGCTCAGACCCCTCCTCTAAATCTGTGGTCTGACTATTGGCTGCTAATGCATTTTAAAAGAGTTGTCCCTACCCCACGTGCTTCATATGCTCTTTAACATACTGGGTTTGAAACTTTCAACATAAATCTTTTATTCACCTAAAGAGAGAGATTTTAACCTCAGTTTAAGCACAATATAGTTTAGACGTATCCACATTAATTGCGATTTATCTTTAATGGCAGCCAGAATTTTCACAGAACATATATAGTTTAATTCCTCAAAAGCCTCAGCTCAGTTTTAAATCAATGCAAGTCTCCCTTCAAAAGAACTACTGTTTCCAGCAACGTTACTCCTGCCTTCACACAATGTTTCCCATACCATGATTTTAGTTATTTCTCTTTTCCCCCTCTGGCTAGGAGCTCTGGAGTTCAGCAGCCCAAAATTCTTCATAGGTTGCTTAGGAAGGGACTTGGTTCCCTTCTTTACGTGAACAGTTAGCAGCAGATCTTCTCCATTCCTTCTCTTGGAGTTTGGAGTGCAGCACTGAAACTTCTAGGATGATTATAATTGCCTGTGAACATTATCTGCCCCTTTTCTAAAAAGCCAGTGCTAGCAGACTCTGTCCCCTTCTTTTCTTGACTCTCCTGCAACACAGCGACAACAGTCTCATAAGCTAATAAAAGCTTTTAGCAGATGTGATAAAACTAACTTCTCTTGGGTTCTCTCCTGCCCTGGTTTTCCTGCTCTCTTGAGTCAGCATCTGGGGAGAGAAGGGCTGTGGGAAGTCCCTCCTGACTTTCCCTGGCTTGGGAGCTGCTTCTGTGTCCCACTTGGTAGAGGGTCTTCTGTATCTTTTCCTTTTTCCTCCTCCCTCTTGGGAGGTCTTGTAGTATATATCGGCATTAGTGTCAGGGGAACCATCTGAGCTCTTCACTTTTCTGTCAGCTACCTGATAGCATTGCTGAAGTAGGTTGACATCATAGCAGTGAACCTTGTTGCTTTGTCCTACTCTTGCTCTCTTTCCCCTCTCCTACTGCCTGCTATATTCAGCACACAAAGGGGATAGGGTTACCCCATTGTTTGTTAAATTCTATTGAATGCCGATTTAAGCTACAGTAATGTTTAAACTATGCATGTTGATTTTGAGGTTGGTATTTATAACAGTCATTTCCTCCATAATCAAATGCTTTTTGCCATAGCCAAGAAAGGTTAGATCGCAGAGATTTTTTCAACATTATCTTTTCCTTATCAGGCAGCTAAATTCTGGAACTCACTGCCACTACAAATTATAATGTTACAAAATTATCTTGTATTTAGGAAGGCAGTGAAGACATTTTTCTTCCAGAAAAATGTACTCTCTGTACTTTGATTTATGTATGTTCATTGGCTCATTTGAACTCTGCAAATTGATTGGCTTATACAACTTGCCAATCCCAGGACACCATTTTACCTTAACTGAAAATGCAAACATTTGAGGAAGAAGTCCATATATTAGAACTTTTATACACAGAAGTTTGCACCCATGAGACAGAGCATCAGTTTGTAACATGAATTCATGTTGGGAGAATTTGTGAGATCTTATTTGGATTTATGATATACTGAGTCAATGTAAGGGAGATTTCACCTACGATATATTGTATATTTAATGGGCAATATGATAATCAGATATTGAATGGATGAAGGTGAGCCAGTTAATATTGTGTATCTGGAATTTCAACAGACATTTGACAAAGTACCTCATGAAAGACTGCAGAGGAAATTGGAGAGTAATGGGATAAGGGATAGGAGCTAGTGTTCTGTTGTGGATTAAAAAATGGATAGAAAACAGAGAGTAGGATTAAATGGTCAGTATTCTCAATGCAGAAGGATAGATAGTGGGGCTAGGGGTCTAGAGATGGAAGTAACTAGTGAGGTAATTAAATTTGCTGACAATACAAAATTATTCAACGCAGAGGAGCCGACCCTGAGGGTGCTGTGGGTGCTTGAGTACCCCCAGTATTGAGAAAATTCCTTGTATGTGTCCAAGGAAGGGTTATTTCCACTGGGCTTAGCACCCCCAATAATTTTGAAAAGTTGGCTCCTATGATTCAACGTTGTCAAATCGTAATAGGATTGTGAAAATTACAAGAGGACCTTACAAGACTGGGAGACTGGGCATTCAAATGGCAGATGACGTTTAATGTGAGCAAGTGCAAAGTGAAGCATGTGAGAAAGAGGAACCAGAACTATAGTTACGTGATGCAAGGTTCCATATTAGGAGTCACCAACCAGGAAAGGGATCTAGATGTAATTGTTGATGATACGTTGAAACCCTCTGTTCAGTGTGCAGCAGTGGCTAAGAAAGCAAATAGAATGATAGGTATTATTAGGAAAGGAATGGAAAACAAAAATGAGGACATTATAATGCCTTTGTATCGCTCCGAGGTACGACCACACCTAGCATGCTGTGTGCAATTCTGGTCACCACATCTCAAAAAAGATATAGTAGGTACAGAGAAGGGCGACAAAAATAATAAAGGGGATGGGACAACTTCCTTATGAGGAAAGGCTAAAGTGACTAGGGCTCTTCAGCTTGAAGAAAAGCCAGCTGAGAGAGATATGATAGAGGTCTATAAAATAATGAGCGGAGTGGAATGGGTAGATGTGAATCACTTGTTTACTCTTTTCAAAAATATTAGGACTAGGGGGCACACAACAAAGCTACAAAATGGTAAATTTAAAAATAATTGGAGAAAATATTTCTTCACTCAATGTGTGATTAAACTCTGGAATTCTTTGTAGTAAAAACAATGAGCTTAGCGGGGTTTAAAAAAGGTTTGGATAGCTTCCTAAAAGAAAAGTCCATAAGCCATTATTAAGATGGACTTGGGGAAAATCCACTGTTTATTTCTAGAATAAGCAGTATAAATGCATTATACTGTTTTGGGATCTTGCCAGGTACTAGTAACCAAGATTGGCTACTGTTAGAAACAGGATGCTGGGCTTGATGGACTTTCAGTCTGTCCCAGTATAGCAAGAGTTATGTTCTTTTGTTCTTATCTGAGTCCAGAAGAACGGCTCCACCTTACCATATGATGAGCAGAATATCACCTAGTCACATTAACAAGTGAAATAAAGAAGAAAAATTATCTTTTTATAATTATTTTTAAAAGTATTCCTGATTAATACAGAGGATTAGAACATTTTGCATTATATATAATCTTGAAGGCCAATTGATTATACTTTTGGTTGAGACACTTTAAGGGTCTTTTACTAAGCCTGTGCTATTTTTAGCGCATGTGTTTTCCCATGCACTGAAGCTTATTTTTAGTGTGGCAGTAAAATGGCCACAATTTCTATTTTCTCCTTAATGGCCACATGCTAATTTCCGAACTAGCACTTGGCCATTAGCTTGTGAGCCCTTACTAGAGGGTAAGGGCTCCCATGCAAACCCCTCGCTCATCGGGCACTGTGTGGTGATTTACGCATGCTACCTGATTAGCACAGGGCATGCCTATGCTCTGCCTCCAAACATGCCCCCACGCTAAATTTTTTTTTGCGCAAAATTGGCATGCACTGATCCCAGAACTACCGCAGGATGCCTGAGTGCATTCCATGGTAGTGATATTTTAGCGTGCTTACTGCTACTTTGTAAAAGGACCCGTTTCATTGATATATGATCTTATGTATCCCATGTACTACATGATGGTCCTTTTTGATAACTGATATATAATTTAATGTGTTATTTGATCTTGATTTTATTTTTTATCACATTATGATTGTCATTTATATTTCATAAATGTGCATCTCTAATGGCTTTTAGCTTCCTAAATATGAGAAAAAAATCTTTCCATTTCTCTAGTGTTGCAGTGCATGCAGAGTCTGGTTTCGCGGGGGTTTCTAGTTCAGTCTTTGTGTATTTCTATTTCTATTCTGTGGTCTCTTGTACTGTATTTTGGAAAGGTCTGTCTGTGATTTGCATGAGTGACTGAGATGAATGATTCTGCTAACATGTAATTTCTGAGTAGGAATCTGTAGCAGTCTCCTTGTTTTTGTTCTGTTTTCCCAGTAATAGGTATATTGGTTTTGTGAGTGTCTCAGTGACCTTATTAACCACTAGGAAATAGCAGGCAGAGCAAAGTGCTTGATCCAGAGACAAACAGGAAACCCAACTGATGAGTAGGTAGGCAAGGTCAGTGCAAGAGCATCGGGTGATCGGGGGGGGGGGGGGGGGCGCTAGGTGAATTTTAACAGATTTACAGTTAGAGCCCATAGATTGTCAAGAGTAACTTCAGTAGGTTTCTCAACCAGAAAAGTATGAAAGAGTGAAGTCTGTACCTGTTGAATTGGTAAAGAAAGAGCACTCAGGTCACAAACTGTACTCAAAGAATCTCCTGCAGGGCCAGATGATCCCACAGTAGTCGTCTGGGAGCTCAGAGAAGCTGAAATCCCCCGGTCCATCGCTGGTTGTAATTGTGCCTCATGTCATTCCAACACTGCTGCACATCCTGGCTGCAGAGCGGAAGACGCCGTCAACGGGGAGTGGAGGAGTGGCCTAGTGGTTAGGGTGGTGGACTTTGGTCCTGGGGAACTGAGGAACTGAGTTCAATTCCCGGCACAGGCAGCTCCTTGTGACTCTGGGCAAGTCACTTAACCCTCCGTTGCCCGCCGCATTGAGCCTGCCATGAGTGGGAAAGCACAGGGTACAAATGTAAATAAATAAAATAAATAACTTGTGCTCTGTGGCTGCGGGGGAGGTGCTCTATGGTCGAGGCTCAAAGTAACATCTAGCCCTAGTGTCACACCGGGGTCTCCACTCAGCGCAGTCGTCGCAAGTGGACTGCTGTCTGACCTCATCGGCACTCCAGTTCTCCGCAGAAACAAATCCAAAACCCAGCCGCCAGTATGGGAGGTCGACGAGAGGCAGCAGCAAACCTTCCCCTATGCTTCAGCATTCTGAGGAAACAAGAAGCAGAGGAGATTCCACTCATGTCAGGTTCATGACGCCGATCTTAGACCTGTTGCTAGTTGTCTGGCCCTTAGGTAGGTCTTGAGGGGGGTTAGGTGGAGTGGCATGAGGGTAGGGAGTGGGACTGTTATAGTGGTAGCGAGGATTGAAATCAGGGGGGTGGAATTTGTGCTGGATGATCAGGGTACTTGTGAGAGGGATATGGATATGTGATGGAAGCTTGGGGAGCTTGATTAGGGGGCAGGTTGTGAGTTGGAGAGTTGGGGTTCTAGCTTGGAAAGAGCCAAGTCTTGTGTTAGGGCTCAGGATTGGGATGGGAGGGCCGACTTAGGAAGTGAAGGGGTAGGGAGATCCACTGTGGCATGGTATTTACCACTTTCATTATTCATTACATGTGGTGCCTGATAGTGCAGGTGCTCCCATGCTATGAGGCACTGTATGTAACATGGTGCCCTGCGGCTCAGTAAGCATCTGCCCTGTTTGGTAAATGAAACACAGCTGCTGAACATGCCCTCTGTTTTTAGCGCATGTTAATTTTTGTGTTACACGTGTAGTAACTTCAAAACATATCATACTTTAGTTAAAGGGCTCCTTAGCTAAGAGATAAAATGTAAGGACTTAACAGTCTTTTGAGTTCACTATACGCAACTGAAAGCCTAGGAAACATATCCACCACTCTGAACATCAAGCCCAGTACTGACTCTGTCTGTGCCTTAGTTCTATGTTTCACCTTGCTGGTATGCGCTAAAACAGTTTAGCAAGCAGGGAAACAGAGCTGCAGGGACACTAGCATAGATTCACACAGAGAACTGTTCCTTAAATTCTTCCACCAGGAAATGTGTTTTTAATCAGGTTTTCTCTGTTGCCTTTTGAAAACAATCAAGAGTAATTTCATTTAAAACGTTCTGATAAATCAGGAGATCAAAATAATTATTTTACTCTGCCTTCAAATATACTACAGCCTTTTACACATTTTTATACAAAATTAAAGGAAAATTCATTTTTACTTCTTCAGAGAGTTTTGAAAGATTTGCATGATCAACAGAATGCTTAACTCAAGGCAGTTAAGCCACTGCAGTAAATCATTTGGATATTTTTAATTCCAGCATAAACCCTCAATGGTATATTATTATTGACTGATGCGGCAAAGTAACTTTTTTTGTTTCAGCTATGTTCATCAAAAAATCAATATTTAATAATTCAGTCACAAGCTCTCCAAACCTTTAACTCATTACCTCTGTGCATAATAGAGGTCTTATTCTTTCAAAATCATTTTAAGCAACAGGTTTTCATAGAAATTTGCTTTCATTGAAATAGCACAGTGAGTTTCAGTTTTTCCCAGCATATCATGAATTTTTCAACAGTTAATTACAGGAATGCCAGTCCTTCATAGGGACTATTAAACATTCAACATGATATTTTTCCAGTCACTTCCAGAACTCTCTTGTTGGCCCTACAAAAGAAGAGAAGTTATCACGCATTTCCAAAAATAAATAAATCTCTGCTCAATCCTCTTGCCAAGCCTTTATCTTAGGGAAAGGTTCAGCGTTGCAGCCATTTTCCATCTTTCTGATAAATTTCTAAAATTGTAAGTGTCACTTTCAGTATTGTATAGTTGTAATTCAATTCAGAAAAAATAAATGCTCTTTTTAGGTCAAATTAGGGGCCCTATTCTAGATTGAAGCTTTGAATTGAAGCGTGTGGAGCAACAACTGAGGAAAGTGAACCTATAGCAGGGTCGCCAACATTTTTTGACCTATAATTGGATTTCTGATGCCAAAAAACAGGCCCATGTCGAGTCATGCCTTGTTTTGATTAAAGTTTTACAGCACCATTACTGACTTTGTATAGTTTTTTGTCATCTTTGTTGTGTCCGTTCAGCTTTGAACTAGTTTGCGAGGATTGGTTCTTCTGTTTTGCTGTCCAACTTTAGGCATCCAGATGATGCGCACTAAGCTAGTTTTCTGTAAAGGGAACTCTGAATGGAACGACAGAATACTAGCTTACTGCACGTTTCATGTCTAACTTTGGGCACAAGCACTTATGCCTGACAAAGGCTGGTGTAAGTGCTTATGCCCTACTGATGGCAGTTAGGTGTGCAAATGCAGGTATTCTATAATATCACACCTAATTTCTGGGAACACCCCTGACCCACCCATGTCCCTCCCATGTTCTGCACCCATGTGCATGGAGACAGGCTGTTTGCCTTTTATGTGAATATGTTGAGAATTGTCTGTATCAGATTACAATACCTGTATCTTTAAAATGGATAAGACTACAAATCCCTGTAATTGTGTAGTTCCCTGTAATAAGCTCTTTGAGAGCACTTGTCTGATCTCTAAGCATTCTGGGCTAGTAGCCCCCCTGCTTCCCTCTCCATCAGATCTGTTAAGCTGCCAGCAGCATGCTCCTTCTACGATCTGTTAATTTGTGTCTGTTGCATGAGCCCTATACACCTTTGCAACTCCATCAAGTTTTTCACCAGTGTAAAAGTATACACATCACTCTCAACTTGTTGAATTATTCCCAGCTTCTCTCATGCATGTAGAGAGAGCTGGTTGAAAACAGACTCCAGTTTGCAAGGAGTCTTACCATAGTAATGTTCTATACTCTGGTTTAAGCTGCATGCTAATCACCCTGATGAGAGAGCAGATCACACCCCCTTTGGAGATGCATGAAATTTAGGCACACATGTTATAGAATAGGGCTCAGGGCATTTCAGCACAAAACTCTTAACTACTGCCAATCAAGTTCTTGTTATCGCCAATAACTGTTATCACCTAATTAGCTAATTGGTTTATGTGCAGATCTGCAATCCACCCCCAAATTTGCATGCCCAACTTTGGCAGACCTATAAAGAATCTGGTAATAAATGCATAAAATTATACAAATAACATATCTGTATATCTCTGTGTTGTTATTACTGAATACTGACTCCTTAGATTTTTTTTCAATTGCGTGCCTAAAGAATTAGATCAAATGCAAGAGCTGGATGTCATTTACTTGGATTTCAGCCAAGCCTTTGAGACTATCCCACTTAGACTGTGACATAGAGAAATACCAATTTCAGCAGTTACAATTGGTACAAAGTGCAGCAGTAGATTTGTTACTGGGAATGAAGTGTTATGGCTATGTAATGTCCATGTTGATTATGCTACATTTGGCTCTCTGTGGAGCTGCATATTCAGTTCAAAGTGCTGTACCTGGTTTTTAAAGTGCTGAATGAGGAGGGACCTAGGTATTTGCGTGATCTATTATTTCCATATCTTCTAAGCAGATTGCTACAATTCTCACAATAATTCCTGGGCTTTAGCAGATCAAATACAACTTTGAAGTATCAGGTAGAGAGCATTTGCATCTTCTGAGTAGGTTTTGCAGAATTTGCTGCCTTTAGATTTCTTGCAGGAAATGAATTACTTGACATTCAGGGGGAAATGTGGTTGGAGTAATTATAAATAGAATAGGAATGCAGAGGGTCACATGAGGGACTGAAGGGCAATGAATTTTATCTGTGGGAGGGGTAAATTTGTAACTCATTTCAAATGTTGCGCTGAACCTTTTATTAAAATATGTCTAAATAAATAAATGAAAGGCACGTTGATAAGCTCAGCAGCTTGAGGGTGGATCCAATGGTGGTGGATTAGAAACTGGTTCAATGATAGACAAAATAAGAGAGTGATAAATAAAATACAGAGATCAGTCCTGGGGTCATTTATGTCCACAGACTTTGTGAATGATATTGTAGAGGGTTTAAAGTTTAAAATGTTCCTTTTTGCAGATGACATACAAATCTGTGATAGAGTGGATGACCTGATGAAAGTAGATAGAATGAGAAGTGGTTTATGAAAGGTTAAATGATTTTCTAAGAAAACTTGAGGAATGCTTGGGAAGCTTATCAGTTCAAATTCAGTGCAAGAAGCACAGAGTCATGTAATTGGGTGCAAAAAAATCTAAGCAGCCGATGAATTCAGAGTGATTTAACTGAGCAGGAAAGACTCCTGACTGGTTAAATTGCTTTGTCTGCTCCAGGCATGATAGTCAATGGGACTTGACTAGAAAGTGCTGCTGAATATCAGCACAGACTGACACCACACTCTTTGCTTAGTGCCAGGACAGTGCAGGGCTGAGTCAGGGCACTGCTGATATTCAATACCAGTGCTCAAATAGCTATCCAGCCTTGCAAGATCACTTAAGGGCCCTTTTACTAAACATCTACACATGCCAAAATGGAGTTACCGCCCGGCTACCGCGTGGCTCCAATACGCACGTCTGCAAAATAATTTGTATTTTCGGATGCGCGTATCGGATGCACGCCAAGTGACATTTGACGCGCATAGATCATTACCACCCGGTTACCGCGTGAGATTTTACCACTAGGTCAATGGCTGGCAGTAAGGTCTCAGACCCAAAATGGATGCATGGCAATTTTCATTTTGCCGCACATCCATTTTCAGCAAAAAGATTTTGAAAAGGCATTTTTTTACAGGTGCGCTGAAAAATGATTCTACGTTCGCCTAAAACACATGTCTACACTAATGCAGGCCATTTTTCAGTGCGCCTTTGTAAAAGGGCCCCACAAATAGCTGTTCTGACTATGGCCAGATACTTATGATAACTTGAGCGGCCATCTAAGTCCCAGGGGCCCAATATTCAGACAGCAGGAGTTAACCTGACTAACTCCCGCGGTCGGCGCTCAGCCCAGATATTCAATGCTGGGCCATTTCCGGTGACCAGCATTGAATATCCAGTTTATTTTTGGCTGGTTATGTTTGGCCAGTTTATATTTGGCCAAGCCGATATTCAGTGCTGCCCAGTTAAATTTGAACCAGCCAAAGATAGGCCTGGTATTCACACGGCCAATTATGACTCACAAATTTAGCCAGCAATGCGCTTGAAAATCGGCGGATAGCTGGTTATATGACGTGATATAACCAGCTAGCCGCTAACCGTGAATTTACAGCGGGTCATAGCCAGTCATGTCCTGCTGAAAATTCACAGATAGCTGGTTATGGGGCATTTAACCGGCCAAATACTGATCCTGGCCAGTTAAATGCTTTTGAATATTGGGTAAATTAATCACTACCAACTATGGAATCCTGTGGGAGAGACACTATAAAATATAATCGTAAATAAGAGTCAATCCCTATTGATAGGATATATAGGAAGATTGAACAAGAACTCGCACACTCATAGAAAAGCTAATAAAGCTTATTAAATAGAGAAAAGGGAAACAAGAGGAGAATTCAGTATAGGCTGTTACCACAGCCGAGCTATATTTTTCAGTGAGTGTAACTGTAACAATGGCTCACTACCAAGCTCTATACATCATCAATACTCCTTACTTATGTGACCCTTTAAAACATTTTTTTTTATTATTTCTTTAGTATTGTTATAATGAATTCAAAACTGAGTGTGAAAAACTTTAATGAAAATCCAAATACACCCTCCCCTAAGGAACCCTGCAAGCTAAAGTACAGTCAAAAATATATCAATAAATTTTCCAAAAATTTACAAACATGTCCCAGCACCAGAAAATCACAAAGAATCAGACAGGAGCGAAACTTAGCTTCAACTTGTGTTTCCTTGCTCTTTTACCGTCTGTTCCCAAACAAACTATTTGAATATCGGGGGGCAGATATTTAGTGCTGGAGCCACTGTAGGCTGAACATCTACCCCTTAGAGACCAGTATACAATGGAGAGGGGTGGGTGAAAAGCTGGTGTACACCAACCAGGAAAAATATCTCAAGATGACAATGGCAGCCAAATCTAGGGGTCCTTTTACTAAGGTGCACTGAAAAGTGGCCTGCGGTAGTGTAGGCATGTGTTTTGGGCGCGTGCAGTTCCATTTTTCAGTGCACCTGCAAAAAATGACTTTTTACCGAAAGTGGACGTGCAGCAAAATCAAAATTGGCGCGTGTCCATTTTGGGTCTGAGACCTTACCGCCAGCCATTGACCTAGTGGTAAAGTCTCACGCGATAATAACCTACGTGTGTCAAATGCCACTTGGCGCACGTCAGACGCATGCCAAAAATGAAATTACTGCAAGAGCCACGTGGTAACTCCATTTTGGCACATGGGTGCGCGTAGATGCTTATGCGGCTTAGTAAAAGGGCCCCCTAGAGTGCCCCTGGGGTGCATCAGGAGAGGTGTAATTAGCAGGGGAAAAAAAGATTATAATGTGTCTGTATGGGTCATTGGTGAGATTTCACACAGAACACTGTATTCTATTCTGGAAGCTGCTCCTCCAAAACGCAAAAGATAGCAAGAAGGTAGTCGGCATAGTAATAACTATCTTTCCTGTGTCTGTGGACTCGTGCACATCATCTCTGTGGTAAACCCATTTGTCCCCAGTAGTATGGAGACTTCAACATAAAACTCCTGTACAGTATTGTATAATGATATAGCAAGGAATTAATCTTTAGGTTATCAATTCCCAGGAAGGATAATAGCAGCAGTAATTGGCATTAACACTATATTTTTTAAAATTTTTATTTGTATATAATTTGATGGGTTTTTAAATTGTATATGACTTAAACCCTGGGATAATTAAATACTGAAATTAAAAGCATTTTATCATATTTGGCACATTTTCAACAAAGTTCATACCTGGCTCTTCCTTTGATTCTTCATGTAAACTAAACTGTTCAAAAAAAATTATAATAATTTCTGATCTGAAGAAGAAGGGTTATCTTCAAAAGCTAATCAAAAAATGTATTGTTAGTCCAATAAAAAAGGTATCATCTTATTTTCTTTGCTATGTTGTTTTATTTCTATTTATTACCTTAAAAAGTGGACTAAATAAGTACCACAAGTGATAAATTTTAATTGCATTAATACCATATGGATTTACTTAAAAAAACCCAAACAAACAGATTTCTGCTTGTCTGCAAGTCAGAAGTACTATTAAACAGGCTATGTGTGAACAAATAGGTCAGTTTCCAGACATAGTATAAATCCAGTACTTCAAGGAAAGGTTATTTGAATGCTAAACCTATGCCTCTACAAGTCTACAGAGTGTTAAAGGAAGATTGGCCAAATTTTTTCCTTTACTAGATTGGTTCCATTTCAGATCGATAGTAAGACTGCTACCAATTTACTAAGCCTGCACCTTTTCGTAAAATTGGATTTAAAATCAATACGACTGGACATGAGACCTATAAAGCAAGCTTTATAAAAGTGAGTACTAGAAATGCCATAATCATCCCATGACCTCAATTTCATTTGAAGAAATCTATAGCAAATTAGTTGACAAACAACTCAAATTTCATCCTCTCAAAGTAAATAAAAATGGGCAGCAATCAAACTGGCTACTAAGAGGGTCTTTTACCAAGCCACGGTAGCGTTTTTAGCTTGCAGTCGAAATCAGCTGGTGGGCAAGTCACTTAACCCTCCATTGCCCCATGTAAGCCGCATTGAGCCCGCCATGAGTGGGAAAGCACGGGTTACAAATGTAACAAAAATAAATAAACTGTCTCGCTGCACCCTACGCCTGGAATAAACTTCCTGAGCCCCTACGTCTTGCCCCATCCTTGGCCACCTTTAAATCTAGACTGAAAGCCCAGCTCTTTAACATTGCTTTTGACTCGTAACCACTTGTAACCACTCGCCTCCACCTACCCTCCTCTCCTCCTTCCTGTACACATTGATTTGATTTGCTTACTTTATTTTTTGTCTATTAGATTGTAAGCTCTTTGAGCAGGGACTGTCTTTCTTCTATGTTTGTGCAGCGCTGCGTATGCCTTGTAGCGCTATAGAAATGCTAAATAGTGGTAGTAGTAGCAGTAGAGATGGCCTTAGGAATATAATGGACATACTTACTGCAGTAAAACAAATGGTGTACCGCAGGCAACACTGAGGCGTCCTGCAGTAATTTTGCCATGTGCATTCGCTATCCATGCGCTAAAAAATATTTTTTATTTTTTGCAGCAGGGAGCATGTTTGGGGCAGAGAGTGGGCTTGTTCTGCACTAATCAGTACAGCAACATTGCCACATGCTAACTGATTAGCGCAAGCTCAGCATTTGAGTCCCTACTGCCTACAAAATAAATAGGGGCTCATGCGCTAATGGCCATGCACTAATTTGAATATTAGCGCATGACCATTATTGAAAATTTCAGAAAACTGGCCATTTTACCCCAGCAGTAAAAATGGCCTTAACAAGCTGGAATGGCCCACGTAAGGGCACACTAAGGCCACTTTTTACTGCTGTTTGGTAGCCCTTTAGTAAACTGTGTTAGCCCTTCAGTAACCAGTTAGTGTGCACTAATGTGCATGTGTTAACTGGTTACTGCCTCCACACCCACTCTTCATCCATTTTCCGCCTTGATGCCCCTCAAAAAATTACAAAAAATAAATACCATGCGTAAATGCCAAAAGTAACGCAGGCCATTTTTGCTACATTAGAATGCATTATCACCAAGGAGGTTTAATAAAACAGGAGACAGCATGATGTCAGAAAGTTGAAGCCATTTTGCCCCAGTGGCCGCTATATTGGTGTACCCACAACAAACCCCTCAAAAACTCCCCAACCCCCCTAAAAAAACTCTAACAGAAATAATGCAAAACCAAGGAGGTTTACTAAAACAACATAAACCTCACAAGTTTGCTACTGTTTTCAATAGCAACTGCAAATGTTTTGGGTCACTCAGTATAGCAGCAAGATCTGCCTACCGGCTTCAGCCCACATAACAGGCCTCTAGGCTCATTTTATCTCCTGTCTTATTAAACCTCCTTGCATAGTACCTAACGCAAAGGGCCTCTAAGTATATTAATTTAATATTAAGCCCTGCTTTCAAAGAATTTGCCTACAGGTTGAAAATATAAGAAATCATTTTCAAAATATGTATTTAAATCTATAGGCAGGGGTGTGTTGGTAAATTGTTAACAGGGGGCTCTCTCTCGCCAGCAAAGTAAAAGAGAATTCAGGAGGGGCCCAAGCCCACATTTTGGGATCCATTTGTTAAAATAGCTATGGAGAACCGGCTCCCAAAATTCTTAAAAACTTAACAAACGGCTCTCGAGAGCCTGTGAGAGCCTGCTCCAGCACACCACTGTCTATAGGGCTTAATATTCAAAACCTACTTATCTAGGTAGCAGCACTTGCTACCCAGAACATTATCAATGACCAGAGCCATACCCGGATTTTCAGCAGCATTATCTGGATAAAACAATTGAAAATCTCTGTAGACTACACCTGAGCTATCCAGATAGAGCTGGGGGCAGTCTGGGAGCAGAGCTTGGCTGTTTATCTGGGGATCAGCAATATTTAACATCAGTATCAGGATCTCTATCTGGACAAGTTAGGACAATTAATAGGCTGTCCTAAGCTGTCCAGATAGATATCAGGATGCTGGCACTGAATTTCACCAGTATAGAGTGGATTCAGTAAATGGCAACCAAAATTTGGTACTGAAAAAAACAAGCACTGAATCGTTAGAGTAACACAGTAACCCTGCAAATGATGGCAGATAAAGACCTGTATGGTCCATCCAGTCTGCCCAACAAGATAAATTCATTTTACCTGGTATGAGATACTTTATATATATATTTTTTTTTGTTACATTTGTACCCCACGCTTTCCCACTCATGGCAGGCTCAATGCGGCTTACATATTGTATACAGGTACTTATTTGTACTTGGGGCAATGGAGGGTTAAGTGACTTGCCCAGAGTCACAAGGAGCTGCCTGTGCCTGAAGTGGGAATCAAACTCAGTTCCTCAGGACCAAAGTCCACCACCCTAACCACTAGGCCACTCCTGATTTGTCCTTGCCATTCTCAGGGCACAGACTGTAGAAGTCTGCCCAGCACTGTTCTTGTACTAAAAGTTCTGAAGCTAACGTCAAAGCCTCTTAAAATTTACACTCCAGCCCATCCATATCTATTCAGTCACGAACAGGGCACAGACCGTAGAAGTTCGCCCTGCACCGGTTTTACTCTCCAAATACCGGCGCGCCACTCAATCTCCGCTAAGATTCCGTAGATCTATTCCTTCTAAACAGGATTCCTTTGTGTTTATCCCATGCATGTTTGAATTCCATTACCATTTTCATCTCCACCACCTGCCGCGGGCAGGCATTCCATGTATCCACCACCCTTTCCATTAAATTATACTTCCTGACATTATTCCTGAGTCTGCCCCCCCTTCAACCTCAATTCATGTCCTCTATTTATACCACCTTCCTGTCTCCGGAAAAGGTTTGTTTGCGGATTAATACCTTTCAAATATTTGAACATCTGTATCATGTCACCCCTGTTTTTCCTTTCCTCCAAGGTATACATGTTCAGGTCAGCAAGTCTCTCGTAGGGTTTGCAATGCAAATCCCATACCATTTTTGTAGCTTTTCTTTGAACCACTTCCAGTCTTTTAGTCTTTATAACATGTGTTCTGGCTCTACACTTCCACCAACCAAACTGATCCAAGATGGCGCCTGAAGCGGTAACGCGTTTAGAGGCTCTTGAATTTTCGTCCGGAGGAGTTTGTGGCTAAGAATTTTGATAAAAAAGGGGAAAGCTAAGACACTTACCTCCTCGAGTCTGGCTGGGGTCTCCCCTTCGTGCCAAACAACAATGGAGAATTTCGGGCTGAAAATGCTGGGAGAGCAGATGCTTGTCTCGATGGGCTCCGCGTCTTTTGATGTGGACCGCAGCTTAGAGGGCGTGTCTTTGAGCCCCCCCCCTTATTCACAGCTCCTCCATGACCTGGAAGAAGTACTGGGGCGTCTGGCTCACAACAAATGGGAATGCCCGGAATGGGTCAGCTCTCGCTTGTATAGAGAGGAGGTACCACTTGCCCTATTCCCAGGGAGTATATCAGCAGAGGAAATGCAGAAGGTTCAGCTTTCCTTTACTCCCATTCAGGGCTCTGGAACCATGACCAAAGGATTGGTGAGACCAACTGTGGTAACGATGGAATTGATCTGGGATGCAATCCAAGGTTTGAACTTAACTCTTTCTACATTATCTTGCTCCCTCTTAAGGGAGAGATTACAGAACTTAAGCAATTGAATCAGAATCTGTCTGATAATGCTCATGATCAAAGAAAAAAAAACTGAGGAATTAGAAAGAGAAGTGGTACAATTGAAAAGTGTTACCTCTACGCTTATAAAAGAGAGTGATACTCAGACTCGTAAGATGGA
The DNA here is from genome assembly GCF_901765095.1 of Microcaecilia unicolor. NCBI lineage: Eukaryota > Metazoa > Chordata > Amphibia > Gymnophiona > Siphonopidae > Microcaecilia > Microcaecilia unicolor. The sequence goes on from NC_044035.1 coordinate 102,596,402, forward strand.
ATATCTGGAAAATCAAGGACAGAGAAATAATTTGAGATTTTTGAATTTTCCAAAATCACCTTTAATTCCTGCATTAGATATGCTTAAGAAGTACTTTGGGGAAATATAGCGGATTTCAGCTGAGGGCTATCTGCCCATAGTTAGGACCCAATATATAGCAGGGATTTCAAGACTCTCAAATGAACAACCACAGGAGGATATGAACTTAACTGACTTTCTGGAAAGTTCCTTAGATGTTGTAATGGAAAGAACTACTCTCTTAGTGACTTTTGCTTTGGAGTTGGACAGAAATAGCATGTTGCCTTCTTATTTTCGTCATATCAATGAGCTATTTTGGAGGGCTAAAACTCTAATTTTTCCTGATTTAGCAAGGGATACACAAAAAAGGAGAGAATTTTTCGAATATAAACCAAGAGTCCTCAACTTAGGAGGATTGTTTGAGTTAAAATTTCTTTGCAGGTGTCTTGTGTCTTTTGAAATGATTAATTATATTTTCTTTAATCCCCCAAAACTGCTAGAATTTATTACCTCTAAAGAAAGGGTAAAGGTTTCCTTGGAAGCATCAACTGGATAATTACGCTGTATTCAGATGCGAGTTTTAGTCAGCTCCCTACCGCTTCAATAATAATGTATTGTAAGATTTTTTTCTTCTTTTTTTTCCTAGTACTTGGATCAATATATTGTGGACTAAATTAAGGGGAATGTCCTAGAATAATTTTGAATTATTTTCCTATAAGTGTTTTCATATATTTCTAATATTTATATTATGATATAAATGTAAAAATCAATAAAAGAGATTAAACATAACATGTGTTTTGGGATCGGCACCCTTTGTAGAATAGCGTATAGTACTGGGATCCGCAATCAACTTTGGGCACAAGAAGTTATACCAACTGAAACCAGATATAAATCCTGGCATGCAAGCTGGGCATGGATCCGCACTATTCTGTAACACTGCATGCATTTTAAGGGAATGCCTCTCCCATGGCCACACCCTCTTTGCAGAGCCACACAGAAAAACTTAGGAAATATTCTATAAATGGGTGTGTGTGTTTTCGCATGGATCTGCCATTTATGCCCTGTTTCAGCACCTTACTTCTGTTAGAACGCTTTTCTGCATCAAAAATTCAATGTGAAAGTAGTGCCTAATGTTTGGCGTCATATATAGAATTCCCCTGCATGCGGACAATGCTGGTTGCCACTGCTATATTTAGATATTCAGTGCCAATATCTGTATATTGATTAGTATTAAATATTCTGGTATATCTTTAGATTGTAAGATTCCTCTCTCAAGGGTGTGTCCGAACCTCCGACCTCCGCTGCTGGGCTGTTGTAGGATTCCTCTCCCACTTGTCTGCCCAAACCTCTGGGTTCTGATGCTGAGCTGCGTTTCGCCTCTCCTCTTTTCCACAGTGAATTACCTTAGGAGGACAGCGTCCCACCCAGCAAAAATCTTCCAAGCACTTATCCTCTTTCCTAAAATGGCTGACGCCCCCACTCAGTCTGTCCCCCCCTGGTGAAATGCAGTACCAGTCCCACACAACTGTAGCTTTGCAGTTCAAACAGCCAGTCCTAATAACTTTTTGTCCGTCTGCTCACCCCTTTCTCCCCAAGGGAGCAGGGTTTTAATGTACTCCAACAACAGTTCAGTCAGTGCTTCCTCTCTCTCTCTCTCCATCTCTCAAAAGCACAGTCCAAACTCCTCACTTCTCCTCACGTTGTGTTAAGGAAAAGAGACTCTCCTCCCTCACTTGGCAGGCAATAACCTTCTGACAACCACCCCATGGGTCAATTTGGCTGTGTTCAACTCCTCTACAACAGCCTACCAAAATTGGTACAGCAGTACGTTAACATACAGCAGTATGTTAAATTGTACAGCGCTGCGTAACCCTAGTAGCACTTTAGAAATGTTAAGTAGTAGTAGTAGTAGCTGTAATAGTTCTTATCACTTATTAATTCTTTTGGCTGTACCTGAGCAAGAGTCTAGACTTCCATTAACCCTTCATCCTCCTCCTCCAGCTGGTCTCCCTCTCCCTCAGCTCCCTGCACAGCCTTATCCCAGTCCATCAACTCCTCCCCCCCCCCGGCTCATCTCCCAGGTGCTCCTCCTCTACTTGATTGGACCCCATCTCCCAATCTTCCCCTTCCTCTGAGGACTGCTGGGAGCTGTAGTTCTGCCCTTCCTGTTCCCTGTTCCGCTCTAAGGGCTTCTGGGGTCTGTAGTTCTCTGTCTTCCCTTTGAACCTCGACTGATCCGTGCTATTTCAAAATTTGGCAAGCAAAACAGATCTTTTGTTTTTTAATTTTGTCTTCAGAATAAAATCTCTTCACATGGGCAATATATATTAGCCTAAAAAGCATGGATCCTGCCTTTAAGGTTTTTTCTATTTTTGCTTATGAGGGAAGGTGGATCAGGCATTAAGGCCCTCATGATGAAAAGCAAACTCCGGCGCTAGAGGCTGTTAACGCCATACTAGCGCCAGAGTTTGCAGCCGACCCATGATCAGAGCCCTCGAACGCCTGAAACAGCGCACTAGGGGGCTCTCAGCGCAAGTAGCATGCAAATGCATGCTAAACAGGGCTTCTAGTGCAATTAGCTTGCAAATGCATGCTAATCGGCGCTTAACGCATTTATCCCCAATGATCAGCGACCAGCGCGCCAAAGATTGGGTCACTGGCCGCAGCAAAATCAACGCCAGCTCCGAGCTGGCGTTAGATTTTGCGGATCATTGGGGAGGAATGGTGAACCCTGTCCAGCATGCAGTTGCATGCTGGCAGGCCTCTCTTCCCCCCCAAAGCAAACGCGAACGGGGGGCTGGAGATCCGGTGGACCTCTGGTCCCCCCGATGATCCCCCCCCATGTTCACGGAGGGCTGGAGATCCGGTGGGTCTCCAGCACCCCCACCCCCTGAACCCACAGAAATCCAAGTGGCCACCTCCCAAAAAACACTGTCCTACCCTCCCACCCAGCGACGGGGGGGGGGGGCTGGAGGATCGGTGGGTCTCCAGCCCCCCAAACCCCCACAAATCGTTGATTGGCCGCCTCCTGCCAAAGGATCTCCCACACGGTGATGTATCGACGGGGGTGGGGGCTGGAGGTCCACCGGACCTCCAGCCCACCCCAACTCCTCCCCCTCAGCATTCTACTTAGATTCCCTGGTGGTCCATGGTGTGGTGTCATGAACCCCCCCCCCGACCCCCCTACCTTTTGTTGGAGGAGGGACGCAGCCTGCCTGCCTCCCTCCTCTTCTAGTCAGTCGACGCCCAAAATGGCGGTGCCCAGCCCCGCCCAGCACATCCCAGGATGCAATGGGTGGGGCTGGGCGCCGCCATTTTGGGCGTCGACTGACTAGAAGAGGAGGGAGGCAGGCATGCTGCATCCCTCCTCCAACAAAAGGTAGGGGGGGTCGGGAGGGGGGGTTCACTACACCACACCACACCACGGACCACCAGGGAATCTAAGTAGAACACTGGGGGGGAGGAGTTGGGGTGGGCTGGAGGTCCGGTGGACCTCCAGCCCCCACCCCCGTCGATACAGCCCCTGTCAATTTAACCAAAGGCATACAGGAGAGAATGTTTCCCTCCAACCTTGTGGCCACCAAAGACTCCGGAAAGGCTGGGAAAACAGTGACTTCTGAGAAGATAAAATGTGAGGGAGAAGCCATTAAATCTTAAAAATTGTCAAGTGAACTCTGGCAGCTTGTACAAACATAAAACAACACAAAATACTGACATAAAACATATTCAATTATCTCACCATCTGCAGAGTCACTATTAAACCATATTTAAAGCAACATTTTATGATTATGAAAAAATTGCAGTAAAGTTATTTAATGTTTCTTCTTATACATAATTATCAGAGCAAAAACCAATAAAACAATGGATTTCAGCTGTGAAACGGGTGATATGAATATATTAAGGTTCATCTTTGTAAGCTACCGTTAAAAATTTCTACCCATGAAATGATAATAAAATTGAGACCTTCTGTGAATTAAAATATCTGTGTTGTGAAAAAGAGATTAAAAATAAATCTCAGACGGGGGGGAGGAGCAAGATGGCGTCCTAGCTGTCCTCACGGAAGCTGCCGAATTGTTTGTTGGCAATTTTTATCTTTTTCCTCGATTTCTATTATGCCCCATACTAAAAGAAAGGGGACGACAAAAGTGCAACCGCCAACTGCACTAACGTCGTCCCCTAACCAGCAGACATTAGACCGCTTCGTGAGAAGCCTACCTTTCGGTTCCGGTTTGGCGAGCCCCGCGTTGGCCGACAACGAAGGAGCGACGTCGGCTAGGGGCCTCGATACCACCTTGTCGCCGCCGACGCTGAACCCGCCTCCTTGTCCCGCAGGTTCCAGAGTTGAGTTAGAGGATCGAGCGGACTCCGAGGAGAGTAACGACTTATCCTTATTTGGCGGTTTCTCCCCTGGAACAGCGGTTGAGAGTGTGCTGGAGCTGGAAAAGCCCCAGGAGGTTACAATGGAAGCTATTTGGACTGCGCTCCAGAGACTGACTACTGAAGTTGCCAAATCTACGAGAGAAATTTCTACAGTTGCTAGTAAGTTGACTTTGATGTCAGAATCTTATGAAGAAATTAAAAGAGAATCTGCTATTCAATTTGCTACAGTAAAAGAAGAAATTAAAACTGTTAAGACAACAGTAGATTCTCTGGTTAATGATAAACTTTTCACTGCTCGCAAACTAGAGCAGATAGAAAATTATAATCGACGCCTCACGCTTAGGATGTTGAATTTTCCTATTTCACCTGCTTTAACTCCTCGAGATTTTCTGAAAAAATATCTACAGGAGACTTTGAAATTTTCCCCTGCTGACATTCCACCCTGCAATAAAGTTTATTATTTACCTAATGTGAAAAAACAAGGAGAAGACTGTCAACCTCCAGTAATAGATATTCAGAATTTAACAGCACTACTAGAAGATTCTATGATAGAAATAACTTCAAGAGGAACTCTTATAATATCAATGGTATTCGAACAGGACTTGAATATGATTATGAAAAAATACTTTAAATATTCGTCAGCCCTGTTTTGTGGACAGAAAATATGGGTCTACCCCGATGTTACCAAGATAACGCAGCAGAGACGAAAACAATTTCTTATACTTAGAGAAGAAGTTAAAGCGTTGGGTGCAATATTTACCTTAGCATACCCATGTAAATGCATAATTCGAATGTCTGGCATTAAATATGTTTTTTTTGAGCCCTCTCAATTGAAAATATTTCTGGATGCCAAAAATCCAACTAGCTGAGTAAGAAGAACATTTGATATCAGCAAATATAAGTTAATGGAAAATAAGATCAGGACTATGCCAATTTTTGTCAAGTTTTCTTTTCCTTTCTCTTTTTAGAGTGACAAATCTCCTTAAGTCTGTTTGACTCCTCCCCCTTTCTTTTTTTTGGTGGTCTAAGGAAGAGAATTAAGTTAAATATTTTTGACATATATGTTAGAATGGAAAGTATTATATATATTTTGATTTTCCTTAAATAATTCTCTGTATTGCCTTACAAACTGGATTTGTTTGTATTATCATTTAAAATTAATAAATATTAAATAAAAAAAAAAAAAAAAATAAATCTCAGACATGAAAACTAAGGGCCCTGTTTACTCAGCCTCGCTAGTGTTTTTAGTGTGCGCTAAATGCTAGAGTCGCCCACTTGTTTCTATGGGCGACTTAGGGACCCTTTTACAAAGGCATGCCAAAAGGTGGGTGCGTGTATTGGTCATGCGCTGGACCATTTCTCCAGTGTGTCTGGAAAAAAGGGGCGGGGTTTGGGGCCAGGAAATGGGCATGAGGCAAAATGAAAAACAGAGCGTGTCTATTTACAGCCTGAGTCATTAACGCCACCCACTGACTTAGTGGTAAGGGCTTGTGTGTTACCCGCACGGTAACCATCCAGTGTGCGCCAACTGCTGATTACTGCTGGGAATGCCCCCATGGTAGAAAATAGGAAATTATTTTCTACCGCGTGTTTTTAGCGTGCACCAGTGGTGTAGCCACAGGTGGGCCTGGGTGGTCCAGGGCCCATCCACTTAGGGCTCAGGCCCACCCAACAGTAGCACATGTTTAACGGTAGCTGGTGGAGATCCCAAGCTCTACCAGCTGAAGACTTCCCCCTGATGGTAATGAAAACGCTACCCTCCATGATACTGGCACCTGTGCATGTTCAGTTTTCAGCTCATGCCTGTTGTAGACTGCCAAGGTGGAAAGAAGCATTTTCCTGCCAGCTGAGATATCTTTTGGTGTGTGTGGGGGGGGGGGGGGGGGGGAGAGAACATTTGGTGCCCACCCACTTCTTGCCTAGGCACACCCAAAATCTGTTGTCTGGCTACGCCCCTGGCGTGCACCAAACTTACAATTACCGCCAGGCGAATACGCTAGCCAGGCAGTAATGCCAATTTGATACGCACAGCACACATGTAGGCCCTTACACGCCTTTGTAAAAGGGCCCCTTAGCATTTAGTGTGCACTAAAAACACTAATGTGCCCTTAGGGCTGCTTAGTAAATAGGGCCCTAAGTAATACAGAAGTCCCAGTCTCAGAAAACCTTTGTGTTGAAACAATGGCCCTTTTACTACAGGGTATTATGATTAGTGACAGGAAAGAATTCTCTCTTTCTCTAGTTTGCTACAAAACTTTAAAACTCAAATATGTATAATGAACGTTACAAATAAAATATTTCAGATAATTGGACTAATGAGCATCCATAGGGGTCCTTTTACTAAGCTGCATGTGGCACTGGCACATCCTTATACAGGTCTTTCCCACAAGCTCAGGCCATTTTTACTGTAGCTGGAAAATGGCAGATTTTCCATTTTCCCAAATAAAGGCCATGCATTACTGTTACACTAAATCTACTTTATTATTTCATGTTGGAAGACATTCCAACCAACAATAAGGATAACTAACAAAGGAGCAAAAGACTTCAGATGCTGAGTTTATGCAAATTAATTGCAAAATTATGCAACATCATTCATCATATAAAGCTCTCCTTCCTTTTAATGAATTGTAATGTACTCTCGAACTTTTTGAAAAAGTTCCTTTTTTCTATAAATGTATCCTTTTTATTAAATAATTAATTGTTAGTCACTGAAATTATGCAGCATTACTACACTACCACAAATTTAGCACCTGAGCATTATTTATTTATTTATTTATTTATTCATTCGATTTATTTCTGCATTTGTACCCCACATTTTCTAATCAGGTTGTCTGTTCAATGTGGCTTACAGTTTAATACAGTTAGGCTTGTAACATTTTCATTGGGAGCTAACGCGTTTAGTTGATTAAATTCAGTTAGTGGTCGTGTTTTGTGGTGTTTTGTATTGTTGAATAGGTAGCCTGTGCGGGATCTTCAAAGAAAGATTGTCTGAAGAAGTAAGCTTTCAGGTGTTTTCCCAAAAGTTAAGTAGTCGGTAGTGCGTTTTAGGACTTTTGGTATTGCGTTCCAGATTTTGGAACAAATGTATGTAAAGTTGGTTGAGTGTGCAGATTTGTATTTTAGGCCTTGGTATTTGGGGACGTAAAGAGTGAGGTAGGTTCTTGCACCTACAATTGCATTGCACATAGGCAGTTCTATTAGGTTTGTCATGTATTGTGGTGCAAGGCCAAAGATTATCCTGTGAGCTAGAGAGCAGATCTTGAAAGATATACATGCTTTGATGGGTAGCCAATGAAGTTTGAGGAGCAGTGGTCTTGTGCTTTCGTATCGATTTATTCTGAATATGAGTACGGCTGCTGTGTTTTGTGCTGTTTGCAGTTTCTTCAGTAGTTGTTCCCTGCATCCGGCATAAATTCCATTGCAGTAATCTGCATGGGCAAGGACCATGGATTGGACTAATGAGGAATACATCTCTCAGGAAGTATTTTTTATGTATTTCAGTTTCCACATGGTTTGGAATATTTTCTTCGTTGTGTTTGAGATTTGCTTGTTGAGGGATAGGTTGTGGTCCATGGAGACTCCTAGGATTTTTAAATTGTCAGATATTGGGAGGGATGTGCTCATGGCGTCAGTATTTGAGTATCGTTTGGTATTATGTGGTGAGGTGAGTATTAGGCAGTGTTTTTTTTTCTTTTTTCAGTTTGAGCTTGAATGTTTAAGCTGTCCACAATTCTAGATGTAATCTCATGCAGATTCTTAAGGAAGGGGATGTAAATGGACACGTCTTTGGTGTAGATAAGGGGGTTGAAGCCTTGTTTGGATAGTGTTTGGGCAAGCTCTCACCGATGCTACTCAACTCATTAAGTTGAGTAGCATCAGTGAGAGCGGCGAGCCCTGGGGGACCCCATATTCCACTTTCCATGGAGAAGAAAAAGAAGACGTTTTCTTGGCTTGATAGGATCTTGTAGTGAGGAGCTTAGGAGCCAGTTAAGAACCTTGCCACCAATTCCAATTTTATCAAGGATTCTTTTGAGAATTAGGTGGTCAGCCATGTCAGATACGTTCAACATGTCAAAATGTAGTAGAAGTATGTTTTTTCTGTTTGAGATTTCCTTTTTGAAGTAGGCCAGTAGTGTGGCATGACCACTTTAAACCAAACTATTAACAATCAAATATTCGTATCAATATGCGCAATATACAAGGTCCATAGTAATTCTTCAGCTGAACCGCTAAGTCTTGCCGACCATAACCCACAAAAAGGATTCTGGTATCCATTATCCCCTGAAGAAGCCCTAAGGTGAAATGGGTCTGGATGCCTGCCTGGGACGGTCGAATACAGCCAAGCCAAGTCAAGCTAAGTTCAGTTTATGAATGACCATTGCAGCACTGTGGTGGAGTGCGTTCGTTTTACAAAAGTTTTTTGCACAAATGCAATAATATAAATTTAAAAATCGCAAATACACACCAAGGTTGGATCGGGGGGTTTTATGACCAATGATTAAAGAGAAGAACTGTGGTTAGTAAGATTCAGACTGTTTGTTCCATCCTTGCAGCTGGCGGCCACAGCTTTCTGAGGTCTTTTCCCCTGTTTTTTTTCCATTTTTTAGGTGTTCAACTTATACAGACTAAAGGCTAGCTTTGTGTGTTATTTTGACAATTATACGTGTACCAAGCTAGCTCTCCCTTTTTTTTCTTGTTACTTAGATAATGTGGGATACAAATATCAAATAAATAAATAAATAAATATCTGGTTTATTTTCGGCCAGTTTCATCTTAACTGACCAAGCCGATATTCAGTGCTGGTTGGTTAAGTTGGAACTGGCCAAAGATAGGCCTGCTATTGACATGGCCAGACTTGGCTGCCAAACCTAGCCAGCGATGTCCCGAAAATTGGTGGATACCCTGTCATATCGCGTGATATCATCGACTATCTACTAGATGCTAACCAACAACATTCAACCGGCTATTTGCCAGGCGCCAACCAATGACTATCTCCTACCGAATATTACTGGTTAGCTGTCTAAGTACCATTTAACTGGCCAGGTGCCGTCCCTGGCCAGTTAAACGGTTTTTAATATGGGAGAGAAGGAAAGTGTACAAAAAGGCACAAAAGGCAAAAACGAAAAGGGCACCTTTTTATTTGGAGTGTTAATGATAGGCATATGCAGAGGGCATACTATCTGTTATGCAGAAGATAGTATCCCTTGCCTCTACTTTTTTCCCGATGTGCTAGACAGTGCATCATGGTAATCTTACCTTACTGAACACTACACTAGGTGAGACACTGTGGGGCTAATTAGAGCAAAGAAAGAGAAGTAAAACCCATATCTTCTAAGAAACAGACATGACACCATCATCACTGCAGTAAAGTTACACTACTGGCATCTGGCTCAGGGACTACAGCACTACCAAGTAGCAGAGACAAACCAATAAGGAGACATGGGAAAACCAAGTGACCTTCCAACTCCTGAGGACCTCTGCAGAGGTCAAGAAATTCTGCCCAGACATAAGCAGACCAGCTTTTAAAAAGGAGGAAATGACTCAAGTTCTCAGGTGAATAGCAAGTACCAGGTACAACTAAGAACAGAGGTCACAAGAGCAGACATACAGATGCCTAGAATTGGGCCATATCCCACATAAATGTTACATCTATTTTGTAAATCAGGTTGCAAAAACCATTTTATAGGAAATATGTGTGCCTTCTTTGTGCCTTTTTAAAATAGTGTGCATGTGTGCTACTGAGAATGTGCACAATGGCTGCTAAGAGATCTCATGGCAAAGGAGGTGATTAATACAGAAGAAACCTGTCTCCGCAAACAACAACAATAATCAAAAACAGCGAAGATGACACAAATGATCAAAAGGATGAAAAAAAGGGGGGTAAAAAAAGCAAAAAAATGAAGAACAACAAAAAAATATATATAAAACGGGAAACAAAAAAATCAAGAAAAAGAAATGCAAAAATATGCAGAAAAGTGGAAAACAAAAAAAAGGAAATAACAAAAATCAAAAATGAGAAAAAGACGACACAAGTAAGATAAAAAATGTGAATTTATTAAGGTGATATGACTCGACACAGCTGTGTTTCGGCCCAACCGGCCTGCGTCAGGAGTCTGTTACACCATACATGTATTCTCTGGCAATATGAGTTCTTGTAAGATATTCAATAAAATTCAATTCAATAACACTCTGCCTTTAAAAAGGCTGTGTGCGTGATTAAGCAACAATCGTTATCGAGAATACTGGTGCGGAAAATGTATCTTCATCTCGTTGAACAAAGCTACTAGCTTCGATACTTTGTTCAACGAGATGAAGATACATTTTCCGCACCAGTATTCTCGATAACGATTGTTGCTTAATCACGCACACAGCCTTTTTAAAGGCAGAGTGTTATTGAATTGAATTTTATTGAATATCTTACAAGAACTCATATTGCCAGAGAATACATGTATGGTGTAACAGACTCCTGACGCAGGCCGGTTGGGCCGAAACACAGCTGTGTCGAGTCATATCACCTTAATAAATTCACATTTTTTATCTTACTTGTGTCGTCTTTTTCTCATTTTTGATTTTTGTTATTTCCTTTTTTTTGTTTTCCACTTTTCTGCATATTTTTGCATTTCTTTTTCTTGATTTTTTCGTTTCCCGTTTTATATATATTTTTTTGTTGTTCTTCATTTTTTTGCTTTTTTTACCCCCCTTTTTTTCATCCTTTTGATCATTTGTGTCATCTTCGCTGTTTTTGATTAAAGGAGGTGATTAAGCATTTTAAATTCCTTCATAAGCCCACCACCACTAAAACCACTATCAGGCTCATTTTTGAAAGAGAAGGATGCCCATCTTTCGACACAAATCGGAAGATGGGCGTCCTTTTCACAGGGTCACCCAAATCAGCATAATCGAAAGCCGATTTTGCACGTCCCCAACTGCTTTCGGTTGCGGGGATGACCAAAGTTCATGGGGGCGTGTCGGAGGCTTAGCAAAGGTGGGACTTGGGCGTGCCTAACACATGGGCATCCTCAACCCATAATGGAAAAAAAAAGTGCGTCCCTGATGAGCACTTGGATGACTTTACCTGGTCCTGCTTTTCTTACGACCAAGCCACAAAAAGGTGCCCGAACTGACCAGATGACCACCAGAGAGAATCGGGGATCACCTCCCCTTACTCCCCCAGTGGTCACTAACCTCCTCCCACCCTCAAAAAACATCTTTAAAAATATTTTGTGCCAGCCTCAAATGTCATACTCAGGTCCATCACAGCAGTATGCAGGTCCCTGGAGCAGTTTTAGTGGGTGCAGTGCACTTCAGGCAGACGGACCCAGGCCCAAACCCCCCTACCTGCTACACTTGTGGTGGTAAATGTGAGCCCTCCAAAATCCACTACAAACCCACTGCCCCTCCTGGTTGTATTCTGGTAGTTTGAGTTGAAAAACAGGCAAATACATGCACAGTAGATCAATGTTAACAAATCTATGTAAGCCACATTGAGCCTGCAAATAGGTGGGGGAATGTGGGATACAAATGCATTAAATAAATAAATAAATAAATAAATCATTATGCAAAAAAAGAAACTCTTTCTAGCAGCATAGGTGCTAATACTGAGGGGCCCTTAGTGCATCCTTACGAGGGTCATTCCTGTGCATTAAGGCCATTATGCTGGGGTAAAATGGCCAATTTTTCTATTTTCCCCATTAATGGCCACGTGCTAATTTTCCCATTAGTGTATGAGCCCCTAATATCACCCATTATGTAGGCGGTAATTGCTCATGCACTAAGCATATATTAATCGGTTAGCGTGCAGCAATGTAGGGGACTCTTTTACTAAGCAGTGGTAAGCCCAACACAGGCTTACCACTTGGCAATCTGGAACTACTGCCAGCCCAATGCTTAGTAAAAGGGCCCCTAGCTGCGCGAATAATTAGCGTAGAACACATCCACTCTCCATCCCCAGACCTGTCCTAGCACTAAAAAATAAATTTGATTTTTTTTAGTGCATGGGTAGTGCATGCATATACAAAACTTTCCATGGGATGCTTGAGCACACCCTGCGGTAAAGCATATTTTGCTGCAATAAGTACGCATTAGTGCTTACTGCAGCTTAGTAAAAAGACCCCTAAGGGACTGATAGTAACATTTATAAATAGGAAGCCACTGGGGCAGGAGTAATTTGTGTCCCAATATCTTTGTCCTGCTTTGAGCAGAAACATGCAATATTCCCAGTTGCAATAAAGCTAAATTTTCATGTGGCACAGCAGCACACAAACTAGGTTTTGTCATGGGTTAGTAAATATGGGTCTAAAGTAATTAAATTAAAAACCTTGTTAGATCAGTAAAATATGTCATGACCTTTAAAGTAATTCAGTTTTGCATTGCCCAATGGGGAAACAAACACTTTAATCTTCAACATCTCTGAACAATTCTCAATTTTCTCACTACATACAACAGGTTGTTAATTAGCAAATGCTCTTTAAGCTGTAACAGCTTTTTACTGTATCATTCTGCCAGCTATACTTCTGGGAAGGATGGGTAACTGACAGGAATCAGCAGGCAGTCAAGTTGTGAGATTGCCCATGATTTCTTATCACCTGTCACTGATAAATGTCATACATGCTGCATATATATCCCCTAAATTTCCAATCACAGGGGAAAAAAAGAGTAATACATTTCATACATCTCATTTCCAGTTTAGTAGGGAATTTTAATTTAATTTAATCAAGGAAATGAATTCAATCTAATTTAATTCAAACTCATATTCTGTCTTCTTGACCAGACAAGTAGGTAGATTAGAAAACTTAGCAGCACTAATGCATTTTCCAATATCTCAGGTTATAAAGTTAACTGGTCAAAGTCTGCTGTTATGCCACTTTCTAAGTTTGTACTGAGATCCAATGTTACTCAATACCCATTTACTTGAAAACCCAACAGCTTAAAATATCTACTCATAAAGTATAACACCACTCTGAAGGATACTTTAAAAATGAATGAATCTAAAATCCTACAAATCGCTAATGATTTACTAACTTCATGGACCAAATTGTTCTTGTCTTGGTGGGGTAAAATTGAAGCTATAAAAATGGTGCTAGCACCGAAACTTAACTATATTTTCAGTATGGTTTCCATCCTATTTAAAAGTGTACTTTACAAAAAGCTAAATGTGTTAATTTCTAGATTTCTATGGAAATCTTCGATGCCTCGGATCTCCCTTAAAAATCTTCAGCTTCCCAAAAGCCTTGGGGGTTTAAACGTACCAGATTTTAAGCTTTACCATTTGGCCTTTCAGGTGTCTTAGGCTAAACAATGCTATTCATCTCTCTCAGATGATACCCCCAGATGGGTAATCTTTGAAAGAGAACAAATATTTCCTCTACCATGAATAGATTCCGCTATTCTCCACATCATCTGGTGATAAAAAATTCAGCACAATCAATAAATTCTGTGTGTTCTCTCTTAAAGTTTAAATGGTCAAACTCTGTTGATATTTCTATTTGGTATAACTCTACTTTTCCGCTCAAAGCTTCTCTTAATCTTTGCAAAATATAGCATTTTGCCAAAATTTGGTCACCAGTTCATTTGCTGTCAGGTGTTAATGTTACCCCTTTTCAGGATTTTTTGTGCTTATCACAACATTCCTCAATCACATAGAACTTTTTGGGAAAATCTGACTCAACGTCTCTATTCTACATCATCAGACTGTCAATCTACAATCTCAAGTTTCAGCAGTCTATGTCAATCTCTCATGAATCCAAAATCTGCATCTAAATTGCATGCAATCGTCAAAACCTAACATATGTTCTGACCTTATTTCTGCATGGGAAAATGAGTTAAATGTCTCGCTGTCCAGAGAGGAGTGGGATCTTTTTTGGACAAAAACTATGCATTCCTCCCTTTCAGCTGCCCTTCTACAGTCTACCTATTACATTGTTCATAAATCCTACTGGATGCCTGTAAAGCTTGCTAAAGTAAAACGAAGTGCTTCAAATCTATGCTGGTCATGTCAGTCTGAAGTGGATTTACTAGATCATTTGCTTTTTTCCTGTTGTAACCTCCAGTCATACTGGCATTCGGTTTGGGGCATCACTCAGAAAATATTTACAATTCAAGATACTCTGTCCTTTAAAATACTAATCCTTAAGACTTCAACGCCCGGCCTGTTAATTCCTGGGGGGGGGGTTGCCGGGTTCTTGAAGCCTGGATTGGCCGCTGTCGGAGACAGGATGCTGGGCTTGATGGACCTTTGATCTTTTCCCAGTATGGCAGTGCTTATGTGCTTATGTTTAATTTAATGATTTCTCTTGCTCTTCATCTGATTGCATTGCATTGAAAAAATAAACAGCTTGTTTCTTTTCATGAATGGTGGAACTTGCCGTGTTTGTATAGGCGATATGAGGAAATAGCTGCCATAAGATTTGGTCACATTTCGTCTTTTTATAAAACATGGTCGCTGCTAGATAGCTATCCAGCTCATTTTCGAAAGTGATCGCCGGCCATCTTCCGACACAAATCGGGAGATGGCCGGCAATCTCGCAAAAGCAGCCAAATCGGTATAATCAAAAGCCGCTGTTTTGACACCATCGCTGCTTTCCCGTCACAGAGCCGGCGAAAGTTCAAGGGGGCGTGTTGGCGTGACGCGAAGGCGGGACATGGGCGGGCATGGCGGGGTTACGAAATGGCCGGCTTTAGCCCATAATGGGGGGGAAAAAACGGCGATGAAAAGCATTTGGCCGCTTTTACTTGTTCCCTTTTTTTCAGGTCCAAGCTTCAAAAAGGTGGCCGAACTGACCACATGACCACCGGAAGGAATCAGGGATGACTTCCCCGTACTCCCCCAGTGGTCACCAACCTCCTCCCAGCATAAAACACAGGTTACAAATACTTTTTTCCAACCTCTATGCCAGCCTCAAATGCCGTACCCACCTCCATGACAGCAGAATGTGTTCTGTCCTCCGACAGCCTTTGCCTGCTTGTGATGTGGCTCTGGGGTGAGTGTGGCACCGTTTCTGTTATTTGCACTGCAGAGTCACATCAGCAGTGCATTGTGGTGGGTATAGGTATTGGTAGTTGGTAGGCTCTGCTTTTCCCCCTGCTTACTGGGTCAGAGAGTGCCCTGTTTTGTTTCCTGTTGTAGTCCATGCGGTAGTTGCCATTTTTGTAAGACAGTTTTAGATCCCTTTCCTGTGTTACCCATGTCAGAGAACGTAGTTCTTACCTTGAATGGTGCTGAAAGAGGGCATTGTACACCATTGTGCCAGCTCTGACCTACTGCTAATCTTAGTACCAGGGGACTCTTTGCCAGTGGGGCACAACCTCTGATCTGCAGTTAACTGTGAGTAAACATGGTTATTTCAAGAAAGGACTTTTTCAGAGAGATTAGTCTTCAGGTGTGAACTGGTGTGCCAAAGTTATACAGCAGCAATAAGTCCTAGAGGCTGTATGCAGGTCCCTGGAGCAGTTTTAGTGGGTGCAGTACATTTGTGGGTAGTGGGTTTTTTTTTTGGGGGGGGGGGTTGGGGGCTCAACTCCCAAAGTAAGGGAGCTATGCACGTGGGAGCTTTTCTGAAGTCCACCGCAGTGACCACTAGGGAGCCCGGTTGGTGTCCTGACATGTCAGGAGGGCCAATGCACTAAAAATGCTGGCTCCTCCCATGGCCAAATGCCTTGAATTTGGCCAGGGTTTGAGATGGCCGACATAACTTTCCATTATCGCTAAAAAACGAAGCCGGCTATCTCAAACTCCGGCCAAATCCAATGTATTTGGCTGGTCGGAACCGTATTATCGAAACAAAAGATGGCCGGCCATCTTTTTCGAAAATACAGGTCTGGCCAGCTGTTTGCGGCGCCGCCAAAATACATCGCCGGCCATGTATTTCACTGGCGCCGTTCGATTATTCCCCTCTATGTAACCTTGTAAAAGGAATTCAACTCCCTAAATGTATGTTACATGTACTGTTCTGTTTTACTTTTACCAGCCCACTGTCACATTTTTTATTTATTTATTTATTTTCTTTCCTTCATTCCAATAATATACTACGCTGTTGTATGTTTCTATAAGCATTGTATTGTTTTAAAATTAATAAAGTAAAAAAAAAAAAAAAAGAAAACATTCACTGCAACCATAAAACTGCCAAAGGCAATCAAAATAGAAAAAAAGTACCTAAAAATTTAAAATAAATCATAATCACAACCCCTATGAATCACAGATCAAAGAACCATGCCCTCCATCTTAAGACCTTTTACTAAGCCATGCTAAAAGTGGCCTGTGCTATTTTTAGCATGTGGATTTCCTGCGTGCTGAGTTCAGTTTTAGTACAGTATTAAAATGGGTATAATTTAGTTTTTTTCCATTAAATGCCATATGCTAATTTCCCAATCAGTGTGCAGCCATTAGCGTGGGAGCCCTTACCGCCACATACTTACTAGGCAGTAAGGGCTCCTGCACTAAACACACGCTAGGCAGTAGCACACAGCAATTTGCAGATTAGCATAAGGCACACATACTCTCTGCCCCCAAACATGCCTCCTGCGATAAAAAATATAATATTGGCACGTGTCAATCCCAGAACTTCCATAGGGCTGTAGTGCATTTTAGCATGCAGTAAGCAAGCGTAAGTGCTTACCGCCCTTAGTAAAAGGGCTCCTTATTCTTCTGAATCTTCCTGAAGGCCTGAATTTTTTTGCAAGTCCCACTTGTTTTATGAGGAGACCCCTTCTTATCTGACAGCTATGGTTTTTTATAAACCGGGTAAAGTTTTAAGATCTCCTAATGCTTTTACATTGGCTTCCACTTAGGCCCATTTAGTTTCTACATGACAGAATGATTTTTATTGCCGTGTCTCGGTTTTATGGAATTAGCTTCTGGTGAATATCTAGGGGAGACATCCTTTAAAAAAATTAAGGTTAAATTAAAATCTTTTTTTCGTTTCAGAAAGCTCTTGGATTGACTGTCCAGGATGGCAGTAATGCATGCCTATGGCCTGAAGAAGTTTGAATGTTCTACATTTGTAGTTTTCTGTCCTATAATTTTATAGTATTCTTTTCTGTTTTATCATATTTTGGATGTTTTTCTGTTTTGAAAATGAGCCCCTTGATTAAATAAAGTGGTATATCAAGGGGCTCATTGTCGAAACAGAAAAACATCCAAAAAGCGGAACAAAGCGGCAGATGGACTTTTTTACGTCCAAAACATCCAAATTGCTATTTTTGAAACACATTTTAAGATATTTTTCTATGCAGTTCATATGCAGTGCATCCAAATCACAAGTGGGCATGTCAGCAGCATGTTGGAGGCAGGATTTGGGCATTCTCAGAATTTGGATGTCTTTCTGCCATAATGGAACAAAGCAAAAACGTCCAGGGCTAAATGTTTGATACGTTTGTCTAGAACTGTTTCAATTATAACTAAGGGCCCTATTTACTAATCTGTGCTGTAGGTATGATAACTTTTTAGTATGTGCTAACATTAGAGATATCCATTATATTCCAATGGGTGTCTTTAGCATTAGCAAGCACTAAAAGGTTTGCGTGCCTAGAGTGGGGCTTATTAGACAGGGCCCTAAGTCACAAAAATGTGACCTAAATGATCAGATGACCACTTGAGGAATTAAGGCATAACCCCCTCCCCCTTTGCTGCCTCAGTGTCACTCACCCCCTCCCACTCCCCAAAGATGTGACAGTACATACCAGCCTCTGTGACAGCATCAGATGTTATGGCCAGTCCTATTAGAGCAGCAAGCAGGCCCACTCATGGTGTAAAGTGTAAGCCCTGCTCTCCCGGGATATCTGTGTGGCCAGTCTACTAAGAATGCTGCCCCCCCCCCCCCCCCCATACATCCCAATGGCTTGATTTTTGTGTATTTTTCTATTGGAATGTATTTTTGGCACAAAAGAAAAATGCACTGAGTACAAAATGTCTAGGAAATGGTCATTTTCAAAATAAAAAATTAGACCTTTTTCTGGTTCAAAAATTGCTATGTTCACCACTTAATTTTTGGACTATCAGCAAAATGTCCAAAATCAGATTTAGATGTTATATCGAAAATGCCCCTTCATCTATTAAACTATTAAAAATGGAAAAAGCCCTACTTTAGGGACATTAAAACATACTGAGCTCATTTTTTAGTGCATCTTAGTAAAAGGGCCTCATAGTTATCATACATGGAAATTCAACAGAGGATAACAGTAATTATAATTCAAAGACATCTATTTCCTTGGGTTCTTTTCTTTTTTTCTCTGTTACAATATCCATTCAATTTATGCTTTCATTAGTACATTTTTATTCCTTCAAAAAGAATTCACACCTGTTTATTTGGAGTATGGTACAGAATAATGGCACTGATTCACCTGTCAGCTCCTTACTGATGAAATGTCAGAAGAAGAAATATACACAAGAACCTGCTGTCCTTATCACTTGATTATATATCCTACAAAGTTCAGAAGCTCTAGATCCACAATTTAAAAAAAAATCGGTAACTTTTGGTATATCATTTAAGAACAAAATATTTTAAGAATTATTTTCTATCAGGTCTTTGGACAATATAAACCATCATGCCTCTTTAATAGGTGTATTAATAAAATCACTGCAAAGCATTACAAGCTATGTAAAGTGTACTTCTAGAAAAGCACCAAAAATGTGAGCACTAAGCTAGAATTCTATAATGGCAAATTTGCATGCCAAATCTGTAATAGAATACTAGTGTAAGTCAGTAGTTAGGTACCATTTAGGCAAACTCTCTTATGCCATGTCAATAGCAGGTGTAAATGCATGTGTCTAAATATGTCATCCTGCACACAACTGGCAGTATTCTATAAGCTGTGCATATCTCTTGGTGACATGCTTATGGCCCAGCCATGCCCCTCCCACATGAACAACCCCCTTGCAGTTACAAGGTAGAACACTTAGGCACTGTTGCCGAAGAACGGTATTTAGAGAGGACATCAAACTCAATGGACATCCAAGTTTATACCAGGGGAGTATCTAGGTGGGGCCATTGGGGCATGGGCCCCCACAGATTTAGTCCTGGCCCCCTCTACTTTCGACCCCCCCTGCCGACCCTCCCCCACAACTTTCGACCTGCCGCCTCAAGGTACCTTTGTTGGCTAGGGTCCCCAACCTCTGCCAGCCTTAGTCTTTTTCAGCGCTGGTCTCCGGCACGTTTTCTGATCTGTGCTGTGAGTCTACGGATGTCCAGCACGTCCTGCATGCAGCAGCAGGTCGAAAGTGGTGGGTGAGGGGCAGCGGCGGTGGGGGGGGGTCGAAAGTGGCGGGGGAGGCGGGTTAAAATGTGCCCCCTACCTTGGGCTCTGGACCCCCTCCCGCTGAGGTCTGAATATGCCCCTGGTTTATACATCATATATGGGCATCCATTTCTCATGCATTTTAGAACAGGATCTGTCACTATGCAGCCTGTTCTAAAATACATGAGAAATGGACATGTCCAGCATGAACATCCATTTTACAACTGAAACGTCTAAACTGTGAACAGGGCAAAAGAAGGGACACAGACATTCTTTATTCTTTATTTCCCTCCTCCACCCCCCTAAATGTAAGTTCCTGTTTGGGAGGAGGCGGAGCATAGTTCAGGTTCACCTGCACCTGCAGCTTGTGCTTTACACTAACACCCTTTTCTCACCAACTGGGTCACAACTGCCTCTGGGGAAGTCTCCTGCTCTCAAATTATCCCCAGTGATTTCTAGGTTACTGGAGCCACACTCCCAGTGGTCCCACAGTTCCCAGAAAGCACTCACAGATCCAACATACAAACCAACAGGATTCTTTATCAGTCCAGACAGGCAGAGGCACTAAACTGAAAAGGAATGCTTATTGTCTTAAAAAATTGAACCATTAACAAAAAATGTGCAATTGGCAAACAATAACAGGTAACTGAAATAAGTCAATTATAACACTAACTAACCATGTATTTACTTTCTAAAAAGTAGCTGGTGAGATCAGGACATATAGCTGCTCACCGGTTATCAAATATAATTCTTTTTTTACAGGGCTTCAGCAAAGAGCTTTGTCTCTCTCTTCTCCCGGGCTGAAACTGAAGCAACAGCCAGGACCTGCTGGGTGATTTCAAACTCCAAGCCAATCAGAGCCCAAAACAACAATATTTGAAAAAAAGCTTGTTACATCTGTGCAAGGCACTCCCTATTATCTGTGTGCTAACTAAAAGAAAGAGAAGTCAGTCCTCTGTAACAGCTTTAAGCATAAACATGCACCTCATGCAGGCCAAACTAAAGAAATGCACTTCATAATTAATTTAGGCAGTTTACAGGCTTAAAACACACTGTTCTGTCACACCTGCTGATTAGCAATTTCCTATAACTATGGCTTTCCTTGTTATATAATTTTAAAGAGATAACAGATTGGCTATCAGTCTTAAACACGACTATAAAAAGGGAAGCAGGTTCATCAAGATATGTTGTTACAATATACAGAGAAAGAACATGCTGAAAGATTGACCTATATGTTTCTTTATCCATCTGTTTCTACTTATATTGATAATAAATAGAAATAAAACAAAACTTAGACAAGAGAATAAGATGATACCTTTTTTATTGGATTAACAATACATTTTTTGATTAGCGTTTAAAGGTAACCCTTCTTCAGATCAGAAATAAGCAAATGTTGACAAATATCAGTATATATAAGTGAAACACAAAAGCATTCCAATGACAATGTGAAGAAGGTTGATATATTGGAGAAGCAAGCTAGATGCTAAAGACAAGATTTAATCTACGTGAAGGGGCATAATCGAACGGAAACATCTATCTCCATGGGCATTTATCTCCGAGAACGGGTCCGTGAAGGGGCAGACCGAACCGTATTTTCGAAAAACATGGATGTTTATCTTTTTTTGAGCTGGGCGTTTTTGTTTTTGAGCAATAATGGAAAATGAAAGCGCCCAGCTCAAAAACGAATAACTCTAAGACATTTATTCGTGGGAGGGGCCAGGATTCGTAGTGCACTGGTCCCCCTCACATGCCAGGACACCAACCGGGCACCCTAGGGGGCACTTTTACAAAAAAAAAAAAAAAAAGGTAAAACAGCTCCCAGGTGCATAGCACCCTTCCCTTGTGTGTTGAGCCCCCCAAATCCCCCTCAAAACCCACTGCCCACAAGTCTACACCATTACTATAGCCCTAAGGGGTGAAGGGGGGCACCTACATGTGGGTACAGTGGGTTTGGGGGACGGTTTGGAGGGCTCCCATTTACCAGCACAAGTGTAACAGGTGGGAGGGGGGGATGGGCCTGGGTCCACCTGCCTGAAGTCCACTGCACCCCCTAATAACTGCTCCAGTGACCTGCATACTTCTGCCAGGGAGGTGGGTATGACATTTGAGGGTGAAAATAAACAGTTGTGAAACAGCATATTTTGTGGTGAGAGGGGGTTTGTGACCACTGGGGGAGTCAGGGGAGGTCATCCCCGATTCCCTCCAGTGGTCATCTGGTCATTTAGGGCACTTTTTGGGGCCTTATTCGTGGAAAAACAGGGTCCAGGAAAAGTGCCCTAAATTCTCGCTAAAAACGCATATTTTTTTTCCATTATCGGCGAAAGGCGCCCATCTCTGATCGGCAGATAACCACGCCCCAGTTCCGCCTTCACCACGCCTTCGACACGCCCCCATCAACTTTGTCCGCATCCGCGACGGAGTGCAGTTGAAAACATCCAAATTCGGATTTCGATTATACCGCTTTATTCGTTTTTGTGAGATAAACGGCTATCTCCTGATTTGGGTCACAATATAGGCGTTTTTCTATTTCGATTATAAGCAGGATAGACATCATATGAAAAATGCCAATGTCTACCAGGATGTCACCTCTGTAGGACAGCACTTTACAAAACCAGAACACTGCATCAATGATTTTATGGTGAGAATACTAAAAGGAAACTTTAAGACAATCCAGGAATGTAAGACCTTTGATGTCAAAATGGTGAAATATTTTGACATCCACCAGACAGGAGTTAACAAAGATCTGGGTTTTCTGGCCTATTATGAACCATAAAATTCTACTGCTTTGTCACCCTCTTACCAACCATCCACCTCTCATTGTCTCTCACCCCCCCAGCCCCACCCCCCATGTTTTTCACTTAACCCACCTCACCCTGTTTCTGTGAGACTGTCTTTGGAATGCTTTTGTGTTTCACTTACATATACTGATATTTGTCAACATTTGCTTATTTCTGATCTGAAGAAGAAGAAGGGTTTCTTTCAAAAGCTAATCAAAAGATGCATTAATTTAGTCCAATAAAAATGCATCATCTTCTTTTCTTTTCTAAGTTTTGTTTTATTTCTATTTATTACCTATCAAAGTGGACTAAAACGGCAACCACATCACTTTACGTATATTGAGAATTCTGTTTTCTAGCTTTGACATGCCATGTGACTGAAGGAAGCTTTTGATATATTGCCTATAGTAGCATATCAACAGAGGGAAAATATTGGTGAAATCGTTACAAGGAAATGTCTAATTCAGAAGTTCCTTTAAATGTGGTACATTTTGCTTCTGGTCACTTCTGTTGGTGTGCATCTTTGGAAGGTTCCCAAAGTAAGTAGCCAGGAGGTGTTAGAATTTCAAAAGCTCAAAATAGATTTCATATAATTTAGGCGTTGTTATTTACATTAGCTTGTGTCGTCCTCTTTATTTATGTGGGAAAGACTAAATGAAATGTTTGGCTACATCTAAATGAACATCGGAGTCAACTGAATGCAGAAAATATTGCCCCTTGTGGATCAAGGTTAACAAAAAGAGAACATAAAACTGAAGATTTACAATGGAGGATTATTGATAAAGTGGAAGTGGACTGCTACAGGGGTGACTGCAAACATCAACTGAATTATAGGGAATAATTTAGGATGCACTATTAGAGAACAGGTCAACCTAATGGCTTTACATGCTGAGATAGAATGGCTCTTCCTGCTGTGATAGGCTGTTGCTAAAATTTAAATGCAGGAATGTTATTGGCTGTTTTTATTATGTCTAGCTGATAAAATACTGAAGGAAGTTTATGGACAACTGGACCTATGCAGTAAAACATATTTTGAAAACAGCATAGCAGTTACCTGATGCAAACATAAGTTGAAACATGTTAGGACTGGATTAAAGAAGGAATAAGATAAATGGATTCTGACATTTTGAGTTATGGATTGAACTACAGTGAATGAAGTATGGTATTATAGTTTTTTTGAAATGTATTTGGATTTATGATTTTAAAAATATGTGGTGATAATATACAGATATGGAAATATCCATTTGAGAATAATTGCCCATTTTGATGGTTCATATATTTAAATAAGATTGCACTAGTTACAGATGCAGGTCAGGATTTTATTCAAATTCACATTTATATTTATATTGTTCAAAATTTTAACTTGAGACTGTCCGAATTATTTAGTGGCACACGTGGAGTTTAAAGATTTTAGGAGAAATAGAAGATCACATTATTTTTCACTTTTTGAAATTCCTTCTCCTAAGGGGATAACAAGATTTGGTTTATTTAAGCAGTTAGTGGTGTCTCAGGCTCCAAATATTTGGAATTTTCTTGCTTTAAAGTTAGAAGACTGGAATAATTATGATAATTTTCAGAAACATTTGAAGACTATTTTCTTTAACAGGCTTGTTAGCTAATTTTGTTGTAATTAATCAGAAGGTACAATTTTAATTCCTGAGTTTTGTCTTGGTACTTAGCTTTTAATCTATTTTAAACTGCCTAGAACTTATGGGTCTGGCGGTCTAGAAATTTTAAGTAATGCAATATATATTCATAACATATTTACTATGATGTGCTAAAATGTGGCCTTAGCACACCCTCGTTTAATTTAATTTAACATATTTATATACAGCTCAAACTTAAGTTCAGAGCAGATTAAAAATAGTTATAAAAGCATATGAAAGACTATACTAAAACACACTTGCATTTTACAACCCACCCATCCAACATCAATGGATCCAAAACCAGCTTTCCCGAACTTCTCAAATAATATTCAAAGTCTCCTTAAATATTTAGTAAAAAGCCAAGGGCCCTATTTACTAAGCTACGCTGTAGGCATGCTAGTGTTTTAGCTCATGCTAAAAATTAGCTGTGCTAACGCTAGAGACACCCATATATTCCTATGAGTGTCTCCAGTGTTAGCATGTGCTAAAAATGCTACTGCTCCTTAGTAAACAGGGCCCGAGGTTTTAAATGGCAATGAAATATCTAATATAATAAAACTCACCCTCAACATTCTGAGGACACTGACATCACTTCCGTAATGAAGGGTTCGTGGTGGTGAAGCCACCGAAAACACTATGTCGCTGGGCCCCGCCCTCACGTCAAACGTGATGATGTCGAGGGTTGATCAATGGCATCACGCATCGAGGGCGGGGCAATGGCATCAGTGGCTTCACAACCAAGAAGCTGATGAAGGTGCATTCACGAGGTGCGGACCTATGGCGTCAGTGGCTTCAGAACAACGAACCGGTGGGTAGGGAGGGAGGGGGTGTGTGGGAGGAAAACCTTACTAGCGCCCATTTCATTTGATCCAGAAACAGGCCTGTTTTACTAGTCATATAATAAAACCTGGAAGAGAGCTCCATAGTTCAGCCCCTTTACCCATTACAGAGGTGGCAGCCACATTTGGGCATGAAACAAAAAAACGTACTTAGCGCTATTCTATAAATGGTGCTCCCTGAGTTAGGCATGGTTTATAGAATAGTGCATACCTCCAGGATCCACACCCATCTTTTCGACACTACCATTTACGCCAACTAAAATCTGGTGCAAATCGTGGCACTTAAGTTAGGCACGGATCCCCCAAATTTCATAATACTGCACACATCTCTAGTGAATGCCTCTGACCCACCCATGCCTCTCTCATAGCCATGCCCCCCTTTTCAGTTGTGTGCTATAGGATTTAAGTATGCATCTTTATAGAATAGTGCTTTGCAAGAATTTGCATAAATCCCATTTTTGCCAATTAATGCCAATTATTGCTTGTTAGCACCCAATTTTAGTGCTAATTAGCTCATTAACCAATTAAATTACACACACAAATTGGCCACATACCCAAAATTGTGCACACAATTTTGAGTACTGTATATAGAATCTGGCCCTACGTGCATGCACCTTTCCCCTGTGCTAAGGCCATTTTTAGCACAGCTAGAAAATGGCCAGTTTTCCATTTTCTTAATTAATGGCTGTGCACTAATGTTTCACTATACAAAACTTTTTTTGCTTGAGACTCTGAGAGTATACCTTTTACATTATATGACTCACAAATTTAAACAAATCTGAAGCCTCAACTTCTCAAACTGCACCTCCAGAAAAGTCTATATGTAGACTTTTTAAAATTACCACTGTGATAATAGTTTTATAAATTTATTTTTCAACGGGTAAATCATGTTTTATCCACAGAAGGGCTTTTATAACATAGGTCTACGTACTTTTTATTAATCTGTGGTTAAAAGTGGTCTTAGCATGACCTTACATAGATCTTTCTCATGCGCTAAAGTCATTTTTACCACAGTTGTAAAAATGCCTTTTTTTTTAATTTTGCAAGAATGGCCATGTGCCAAGTTAGGGCATGGGAATTGGCGCTATAAAGGGTGAATGCCCTTTGTAAAATTGTGCTTAGCCCCAATCTTTTCCAGCACCCATTTTTGAGTGCCATTTATAGACTCTGGCCCTATCAACTTCTAGTGCAATTCTACAGTCTAGGAACCCATATTTGCATGTCCCTTGTGCATATAAATATATAGAATGCTAGCACTTAGTCCCCTAATTTTGTAAAAGTCGCCAAACATTGCATGTGTAAATTAGGGCAATTGCCCAATTTGCACATGCAATTTAATTAAATAACAAGCTAATTAGCACCAATAATTAGCTTTTTAACAAGTGATTATTGGCACTAATTAAATGTAATTGAACTTTACACTGATCTGCGCCTCAATTTTACATGCAATCTGAAAAAAGGGAGCATGGAAATGGGAGTGTCATGGATGGAACGGGGGCATTCCTAAAATTAATGTTCATTGTTATAGAATAACAGGGATATGCAGCTAATAAAAAAAACACGACTGCCAGACTAATAGTCCACAGAATCACTTACAGACTTGCATCAGATTACATGACAGAACTTATCGATCTACGAATAAGAAACGTGATGAGAACAGCAAGAACCTACCTAACCCTTCACTAACCCAATGGTATAAAATACAAATCTCTCATTTATAGGCACACAACTTTGGAACTCACCACCCAAAGACCTGAAACTCACAGAAAACTACCTATAATTCAGAAAAAAACTGAAAACACATCTTTTCAAGAAGTCTTTCCCCCCTGGATCTGACTAATCCCACACCACCATACATCACGAAAAGTTCAGAAATGGAAAACAATATTACTAACCTCTCTCACAATATGCTAATATATCAACCTATGCGTTTATTGTACTTCTGTATTATGTACTAGACTTCTACAAATCTAAATTTTGTAACCACCTTTTTAGCAATATGTAAGCCGCATTGAACCTACCATACGGTGGGAAAATGTGGGAAATAAATGCAATAAATAAAATAATGTAGGCGTGTACATTTGTACCATGTTTCAGTTGATGCAAATGGCTGTGCTTAAAGTTAAGCACAATTCCCAGGCTAAGCACTATTCTATAAACTGTACTTCACTTTAAGTGTGACTTATAGAATAACGCTTTTTCAACTCCAATCTTTTTAGCACCATATATATAGAATCTAGCCCTAGATGCTAGTGTTTACACATACCCACATAAGTGCTAGCAGAGGCATGGATATGTCTTCTAACTTGATAAAAAAAAAAAGTAAATGAAGCAACATCATATGCAATATCATGGCACACGTTCCTTTATGTACTATTTAGCACACATTCAGTAAAGCCTAAAATTTAATTGTTGGCTCAAAATGCATGAAACTTAAAAGACAGCTACTAGCATTCATTGTGCATTAGGGGGCTCCTTTACAAAGCGGCAGTAAGTCCAGCTCAGACTTACCACACACTAATCTGGACCTACCATCTTCCCAACTCGGGCGCCAGCGGAACCTCCAGCCCCAGCACATTCCATTTCCTGCACTAGGGAAAATAGGGAGGTAATTTCTAGCATGGCACTAGCCCAGTGGTAATCAGGCAGTGCCGCATGCTACCCGGTTACCACCGTGTTTTTAGGAGCTGGCAGAGGAACAGACCGGCAGGGTAGCAGGAATAGATGTGCAGTACATGAAACTATCGCATTTTCTATAGCAGACCACGATAGCCAACATATGAAAATCAAAGTTTTTCTTTTTAATCAGGTAGTAAACAAACCTGTGACTGAAAATCACATACAGATTTATTTTAAGTGTGTTTTTAAAGTTACTACCAAAAGCTTGAGGGGGATCATTTCATCTTATCTTTCCTAAGTCAATATCAGTTCCAAGAAAAATGCTGTCATTATTGGAATGGGTCCTTTATCTTTATTATTCAGTGTAACGTGTTCATGGTTGCCAGTGCTGGGATGTTTACTGCATGAGGGACAATAACAAAAGTGTTTCTTTCCTTCACTGGCTTCTCATACCAAGTGCTAATAGATGGATTGTGGATTTAATAGAAGGTTTTTGGAAGTGTTACAATATCCTGGATCTTTTAAACAGCGGAGAAGGAAACCACGGAAGAAAAGAACAGCTATCTTGAGCACTATTTTTTAATTAAACATACTTTTGCAAATAAAATGCTAATAAGGTAATGCCATTAAAAATGCCTTGCCTTTGAAATAATACTTTAAATCATTCAAAGGGAAAAAGAAACCTATTCTGGGAGATGTGATTTTAATTAATGTTATCAGCCTGAGTCATAAAGATATTTTCACCGGCACTATAACCTTGCATATTTACATCCTTTTAATTAGGTAGACAACTGGAAGCTTATTGGCATGGTGTTCTGCCATATGCACTAGAGTAGAAAACATAAGACATGAGATTAAACAGAGGCCTGAAATAACAAAATACATAACAAAACACAGAGCTAAGGGGGGTTACAAGAGAAATCTTACTTGGATTCCCATCAAAGTGTGAAAATTTGCTGTGCTCTCAGAAAAGCATGTAGCTATCTTATCAAATGTGGTTTGGTTGGTTTGCTGTTGCTTTGGTATTCAGTGGCGTAGCCACGGGAGGCCCCAGGAGCCTGGCACCCCCCCCCCCCCAACACACACACACACAATTTGGGCTTGGGCCCTCTTCAGAACTGCAACACCCCTTTACCTTTGCTGGTGGAGATGCTGAAGCTCCACCAGCCGAATAAATACAGTGTCTAGCCACTCATCTCATCCTCGCACTGCTTCCTTTATGCAGAAGTTGGCGGCTTACCTTCAGCCACCAACGCTGGGACTTATCACATATGCGTGAGAAGTCCTGGCATTGTCTGCTGATTTCTGCAGGAAGACAGCACAGTGAGGAGGAGGGGAGTGGCTGGGCACTGGATTTATTTGGCTGGCGGGGCATTGACAACCCAGCCGGCAAAAGTATGTTTAGTGCACGGGGGAGGGAGAATGTATTGTCCCCCCATTCTGCCTCTGGGTGCCCCCAAAATTGGAGGGCTGGCTACACCCTTAATTCTAATATGTATCAATCTATTTATGGTCTTGAGCCCAAGGTTTTGAATGATGCACCTATACAGAGCCCTCCCAGGTCATGATCCCAAATACAAGTTTTGTAACCCTATTTGGGGTCCTGACCCACACTTTGGGAAGCTCTGAAATAGTCTATTGTCCAAAATTATTTTATTACTCTCAGAGCTATTTATCAGGCTAAATTTCTAAGTAGAAAAATTACAAACAATGGTTGTGCATGCTTATTGATTAAGAAGAATTGTATTTGCTTTATTGAAAAAGCAATATTATAGAAGAAGCTGGTAAAGACTGCCTTTAATCAGCAGTGAGCAAATAAAGCCTTGCCTGTAGTATTCAATTATCTCTTCTTTTGGATGGACCTCCATGGATACTTTAGAAATAGAAGTGAAGGTTTGCCAAACATCTGGACTCCGCTAAAGAGCTGTGCATGCAAAAACATGTTGCATTGTCTCAAATACAGTTCAGGCTCCTTATTTTTATTATATTCTATAATAACTGTATGAAAATTATCATTTGTAAATTGCTACTACAAAATATATATATATATATAAATTTCTCAGGGATAAAAAGTAATCTCTGAAGAAAACAATTTAACATTTTAGTTATTATCAAAATAAACAATCAAGACAAATTCTTGATTACAGGAGCAACAAAATGCTGCCACAGGAGAAGAGAAATAGAAAATAAAAATCGTACATTGAACAAAATTAATACAACAGTATATTGTACACAAGACAAATGATGGCCCACTTATTGAAGAGAAGAAAACAAAATAAAAGGAACTAAGGAGAGCAAGGAGGCATTCTCCCAATATACTCCCACGAGCTATTTCACTGATCAAGACCAAAACCAAATACAGCAGAATTAAATAAAAGCCATCCTATTATCAGTAAAATTTTCCATAGTTGAGAGAATTCATAAATAATGTATATAAACAGAGAAAATAGAGCATAAAAGTTGCTCCTAAGGAAATAACTCTTTGCTTCTGCTCGAAAAAGGCCTTATACCTTTCTTGGACGGACTTAGAAATATCAAGAAATACCACAATATTAGATCTCAAACACTAATGTTCCTAAATTATTTATGGGGCCATTTTACTAAGCAATGTTAGGCACTTTTGCTAAAGAGTCCTGCATTAATTTTGCAACTTAGGGGGTAGATTCAACAAAGAGCACCAAAATTTAAGTGCTGGGATGATGCATGCTAAGCCTGAATTTTAAATGGCAGTTCTGCAGCAAGTTATAAGAAGGATCAGACTATAGAAAGCTAAGTAGCTGTTAGATGCTATTTGACGAATGATAGATAATTCACTACTGTTGAAAATTGTATATAAGAAAAACTAGAAAAAGATAAAAAAGAATTATACAATTTTAAGCTACATCTCCAGTGTTGCTACCAATGATGAAGCTATCCAGCCCCCGTGAGCTTAAGTTTAAATAGAGCCGAGGGCTTCTTGAGGTAACAACACTCTCATTAACTAATATATGTCAGATATAAGTTCAGTTGACGACATTTTTCATAATATATCTCCTCCATTTTTCATTGTTTATAGTTCTGCATGGAACTGTCATTATTGAATACTCGGGCCAGAGGGAAAGCTTTGGAGCAGACCGCAGGCAGCACCTGTACAATACTACAGCTGCTGGGGACCAATAAAAAAACATTTTTAAGGTAAGCTGGCATGCGGTGGGTGATGTTGAATCCTGGTTGGGGGGGAAAGATACTGGATCATGCTGAGGACAGGAGTCGGGAATGGAAGAGAGCAGAAGAGATGTTTGAAGGAGAGAGGAGATGCTGTAGTGCCATCAAATTCTTTAATCACGATTAATTTATTTAATCTTTGTTGTTGTTGCTGCTGCTGCTTCATTAATCGTGTAGTTAACTGCAATTAACTTGCGGCCTTAATGTTTATTATATTAAGAGTTGAACAGGTTTGGTTTTTTGCTTTTAAAGTTATAGAGTGATGACGGTGAGTTTCTTTGCTTTACTAGATTGAGTATTGGGTTTTGTACTTTGAAACATTTTTTGCCCATGGTAATGAACATTTCTACCCAGGGCCGCCGAGAGAGGGGGCAGGGGGGACAAAATTCCCCAGGCCCGGGCTTCCAGGAGGGGCCCAGCGCTGCAGTCCCACCCGCCCTCCGTCGTCGACCGTCTGCCACCGGGCCAGCCCCCTGCTTTGAAATCACAGCGCCTCTCACCTCCGTGTAAAAGCGCTGCAGGCAGCAGCAGCAGATCGCCTCCCTTCGGGCCTCCTTCCCTGTGTCCCGCCCTCTGCAGCTCTGTGTGACCCTGGGCAAGATACTTAGCTCTCCATTGCCCCAGGTACAATATATAACTTAGATTGTGAGCCCATTAGGGACAGTGCAGGTACACGTAATAGAAATTGAAAACCACGTGAGTCATCTCAGGGATCACATCTGGTATATACAAGTGTTGAAAATTAAAAAAAAAATTATGTGCATGATAAATAAGTTTTATAGCCACATTTTGAACAATTTGAAGACCTCTTAGAGAATACAAAGGAACATCAGTTTTCAATTGTGAGGGACATGCAAGCTCTACAAGACTCCAGGGAACCTGCTTATCCCTAGTGACTGAAAACACAGTAATAAGCACCATCCCTCACTGACAGCAATGTATTTGGAGGACTCCAACTCAGCTTAGAGGGAACAGTGGCAGTAAGAATTCCTTGGGTGTTAATGGGGCAAAAGAGATTCCCAATAGATGCTGTCAGCCAAAATGGTGCCATCTAAGCCATTTTCCCCTCTTCTTGCAGGTCCGCCGGGCCCAGGGCAAGGCTGCTGGTGGGCCTCCCCCAGGGTCATCACTGCTGCTGGGTCTCCCCCCCAGGATTGTCACCATCACTGCCATCGGGGCCCCCCCAGGATCGTCGCTGCTGCCAGACCTCCCCTCTAGGATCGTCATCGTCGTTGCCGCTGCAGTCTCCGTCGCCGGGCCCCTGCAAGGATTGTTGGCATCGCCGCCCCCCCCCCCAAGGATCGTTGCCGCCGATGCTGCCACTGGACCCCCCCAGGAGCCGCCGCCCCACCCTCCCTGATTGCTGCTGCCACCTGCCCTGAATACCTTCTGGCGGGGATCCCAAGGCCTCGACAAGAGAAGAGTTCTCCAGCACTGCTCTTCTTCCTTCTCTTGCGTGGCCTTCTCCTGCGGCTGCTTTTTCTCTCAGGTTGCACATGCTCAACCTGAGGGGAAAAGCAGTCACAGGGGAAGGCAATGTGGCAGACGCTGTGTCTGTTACTGCAGGTCCTCCCCAGGCTCTAAGGTGGGCCCGGTGCCAGAGTTTTCTCTCTCCTGCTTCTGTTGGGACATGATCTCCTGGGTCCCGTCAGGAGTAGGAGAGAGAGAGAGACCCCAGCGCCGGGCCCCCCTTGGAGGCCCGAGCCTGGGGAATTGTGCCCCCCACCCCCCTTCTCGGCGGCCCTGCTTCTTTGCATGTGAAGCACAGAGCAGAGCCAGTCAACACCACCTTGCAAGAACTGGAGATTGTTTCTATTCCATCAGCCCCTGAGGGGATCCTACTGATAATAATGGGAGGTGAAAGGAAAAGAGCGTGGGTGTCGGTCCACAAGGAGCGACATATTTTACATTTTGGATGGGGTGGGGTTCTGAGTTGAGGCAAGGATGAAATATTTATGCATGATAGGGAGCATATGTTGGCAAGTGGAGCCTGAAGGCCGTTTTTTGTGACAGAGGGGAACTTGATGTAGGGAGTGTTTTCTTAGTTCTGTTGTGATTGTAACTTCAATCACCCTGCTCTTTTCAGCATCACCGAATGGGAGGCCTTGGGAGCACTGGCAGGCACATTAACCTGCCAATGTTTATCACAATGCATTTTAACCATGTGAATATTAATAAGCAGTTATGCATGCATTTGTATATGATACAGATCAGTACAATTTTGGTGCTCATTTTATTAGTGATGAGGGAATGCAGGTTACTGATAACATGTTAATGCACTCTGAGCACTAAAATTAGCATTCAATGTGCATCACCACACTATTGCAGCACAGTAAATAGGCCAGATTGTGCCTGTCTTTAAGATACATGTTTGAGATAGCAAGGTCATCCTTGTAACACAAACCCATAGGTTACAGGTGCCTGTTTTTATTTCTTTGCATTTTGCAGCTCCTCTTCAAGTCACATACCAAAAACAAAAGAAATCAAATAGTGTTGCAGAGGAAAAGTCCTTGTAGTCAAGTATAATGGATTTATACTGCAATATAATTAATATTCACAAAGTACTTTAACTGATGAAACATTACAGTAATGCATCCCAGAGATGGAATGTGCATGCTAATGAAAATTAAATGGATGTAGATAGCAACTTATGCAGGAAATTCCACAATCATCAACTTTTTTGTACGATATTGCTCTTGAAAGTTGTAATCTGAACCTTGCAATTTGCACTATAATGCATGAAGGGCCCCTTTCACTACAGAACTTTAAACAGTTACTAAAGTGTGCTAACAGATTAGAATTAGTATGAATTAAATGCTAAGAAGCCCATAGGTATACAATGAGCTGCTAAATTTATTAGCGCAACTTAGTAAAAGGACCCCTTAATTGGGAATTAGCATGAGCTGTTAGTACCTGCTTAGTTAACACTATGGCTTGACTTCTAGCATCTGCTAATCTCCATGCCAAATGCTAAGGGGTAGATGCTCAAAACTCCAGCGCTGTTCAGTGCAGCGCTGAGAAAATACTGCAACATCGCTGCAACACAGCTCCCTAATGCTCAGCACTAATGACGTGCAAATTTACATGTTTACAGAATAGGGACTAAGAGGCAGATGCACTAAAGCTTAATGAGCCTTTAATGACCCTCCAACGAGGAAATTTTGATCCGTTGCATGCGTCAAAGGGCTTTTACCGAGGAAGCTAGCAGATAACGAAAACGGAATGGAGATGAGCAATTAGTGTAAAAACCCCATTGAAACGAGATGCACTAACCTTTTCCAATTGCCTTTATGCAGGAAAAAGGCAGGAAATCTAACGAGAGGTCTGGACCTCTCG
Organism: Microcaecilia unicolor; assembly: GCF_901765095.1. Classification (NCBI taxonomy): domain Eukaryota; kingdom Metazoa; phylum Chordata; class Amphibia; order Gymnophiona; family Siphonopidae; genus Microcaecilia; species Microcaecilia unicolor. Next base: position 102,630,452 of record NC_044035.1, read on the forward strand.
TTAGGACAGCTCTGTGCCAGGAAAAATCGTAAAGTGAAAAAATAAACAAACTTTGAGCCAATCCCAGCGCATTAGCAGAGCTAAAAGCGCTGTGATAGGTCAAAAGGACGTTGCATTACATATGTACAAAAGAGCTGTGTTTGAGCTTAAAGAAAACGTGTCATAAAACACATCAAATTAAAAAAATAAAAAAGGATCGGGAGGGGGCAAGGGCGCTCATCAGGAGCATCCTGTATGGACGGCCATGCCCCCCCCCCGCTGCTCCCCACTGTCCGCCCCCCCCCCCCCCCACGAAAAAGCAAAATTCTAGCAGCCCCGGTCCCCCTCCCTTCCTGTTTGCAAAAGCTAGCTCCGCCTCCCATCATTCCTCCTCCCCGTGCACCCCCCCGCTGCTCCCCACTTTCCACTGCTTTCCCATCCACCACGAAAAAGCGAAATTCTAGCAGCCCCGGTCCCCCTCCCTTCCTGTTCTTGTGTTTTGCAAAGCTAACTCTGACTCCCGTCATTCTTCCGCCCCGTGCCGCTCCTCCCCTCCACCAAGACCCCCCTCCCTATTACCGACCCGAGCAGCGCCTCTCACCTCTTTCTGAAGCGCTGCACGGGCAGGAAGATCTGTTGTGTTGGTCGCAGAGTCTCCATGATGTCTCTTCTTCCCTGGCCTAGGCCCCGCCTCCTTCTGACGTAAGTAACCTACGTCAGAAGGAGGCGGGCCTAGGCCAGGGAAGAAGAGACGTCATGGAGACTCTGCGACCAACACAACAGACAGATCTTCCTGCCCGTGCAGCTCTTCAGAAAGAGGTGAGAGGCGCTGCTCGGGTCGGTAATAGGGAGGGGGGTCTCGGTGGAGGGGGGGAGCGGCATAGTCGACCTCAGGGGGGGCAGCGGGAGCGGGGCACGGGGGCGGAAGAATGACAGGAGGCGGAGTTAGCTTTTGCAAAACAGAAGAACAGGAAGGGAGGGGGACCGGGGCTGCTAGAATTTTGCTTTTTCTTGGTGGGGGGGAAGCGGCGGAAAGTGGGGAGCAGCGGGGGGGCGGGCAAGGCCGTCCATACAGGATGCTCCGGACAAGCGCCCTTGCCCCCTCCTGATCCTTTGTTTTTGTATTTTGCTGACTGGGTAGCCACGTGTTGTGGCTTTTTTGTTTGTTTGTTTTGACATTTGCAGCATGCGCAGAGCAGCCAGCAAAACGCTTGGCTGCTCTGCGCATGATTTAGGGGCCGATTACCGACGTGTATTGTGATTCCTTGATACATTGTATGTTTCAATACCGATCTGAGCATGTGTGACTTTTTTTTTTTTTGGTGCATTCTTTGTTTTTTAAAAACTGTTAGGGACTTTAACGATTTAGATTTTTTTACGTTTGGTTGATGCATCTGCCTCTAAATTCAATAAATGGCACCCAAATTTGCGCACTGGAAAAAATTAGCGCTATTTTATAAATGGCACTTCGAGTTGGGTGCCATTTATAGAATAGCTCATAGCACTGGAATCTGTGCCCAACTTGTAGGCGTGAGGATTTACACCAGCTGAATCCTGGTGTAAATCACCGCACATAAATTGGTCACAGATCCCCTGAATTCTATAATACTGTGCACATCTTTAGTGAACACCCATGACCTGCCCCTGCCTCTCCCATGACCACCCCCACTTTTCACTGCATGCTAAAGAATTTGCATACGCATCTTTATAGAATAGCGCTTAGCAAGATGCACGCGTAAGTCCAAATTGACGCCAATTACCATCAATAATTGATAGTGTCCAATTATTGGTGCTAATAGGCCGTAACTAAATTAAATTACTTGCGCAAATTTGTGCATGCAACTTTAAGTGCCATTTATAAAATTGTCCTGTAGGGGCATGAGTGAGTTACACATGCAACTACTAATTAGTGCCAATTAGTGCTTATTAATGCCAATTATCGGTACTTATCTCCAACTTTGTGCCAATGTAGCACCAATTAGCTTATGTTTGACCCTATTTTATAACTGGGTACACAATTCTATGTCCAACTTTAGGCACCATTTATAGAATTTGGGAGAATGTGTGGTATCTTACCATGCATTAACTATTAACACAGCATATAATCTGCAGCAGTTAATGCCTCAGTAGTGGTGTTAGGTGCATCTGTGCTATATACCAATGCAATTAGAATGTGGTAAGTGTATTTTTTCAGCATTAACTCTATGGGAAAATGCTAAGCACACTCCCAACAGTTAATGCAGAGACTCTGCAGCTTTGGTGCATTCATTATGTACATTGATGCACAGTAACTGCCTAAATTTGATGCACTTTAATAAATGAGGTTCAAAGATTTTGCTTTTTATCTTTCAGGTTATATTATGTCAAACAGATGAAATGAACACTGCTTTCAAATGATTGCAAAGAATGACCACAATGGAGATTTCCATGGCTAATGTAATTTTAATTATTGAAGCAAAGACAATGAAATAAAGGCTTGCACATATTTAGCTACATTCTCATTACACTTCAAATTTAATCTTGATCACATAGCTCATTAAGACTGAGACACATCAGATAATGTAAACATTTGCATCCTTTTTTAAACTGAATTTTCAGATTCAATTGAGATTTATAGCTATATAAAGAGAGAGAAATGGATACATGGAAAGGGAACAAGAGATACAAGAGGTAGACAAAGATCCAATAGAATTGTAATATTCCAAGATTTATACCCCCTCCCCTCCAAAAGTATTGGGAGTTTATGCATGCTCGCCATCCATTATTGTAGGTAAGAAAGGGATAGGGTTAGATCAGGCAGAAAGAACATACACACAAAGGGGTAAAATCTCAAAAGATCATCAAAATTTAGGTGCCGAGATGATGCAAGATAAGCACAAATTCTATAACAGCAGTTGTGTGCACAAATCTGCATTTAGGTGCCTAAATTTACACACAAACGCACCAGCTCAATGGCTGGTGTAAATGCTCATGCCTAACTGTAGACAGGTGCATAAATGATAGTATTCCATAATCCACTCATGTAAGTGTCTGACACCCCCCCCCCCCCCCCAAACTGCCCATATCCCTCCCAGGTCCATGCCCCCTTGAAGATGTGCATTCTGGAATTTGAGCATGGAACTTATAGAACAGCAACTGATGGCAGTTAGGTATGTAACTACTAATTGGTACAAATTAGTGCCAATTAAGTCCAATTATAGCCATTAATTGGCTGTTAATTCAATAATTGACTATTAGTTGGAGTTAAGTTACACTTGCAACTGACTTTATTCTATAATTTGCATGTGCAAATTTGCACGCTAGTCATAAATTTGAGCGTGCAAGTTTATAGAATTAGGTGGAAGGCTTGTATTTCCAAAATCAATGTGGAGTGGCCTAGTGGTTATAGCACCGGTCTTGCAATCCAGAGGTGGCGGGTTCAAATCCCATTGCTGATCTGATCCTTGTGATCTTGGGCAAGTCACTTAACCCTCCATTGCCTCAGGTACAAACTTACAGATTGTGAGCCCTCCTGGGCCAGAGAAACATCCAGAGTACCTGAATATAACTCACCTTGAGCTACTACTGAAAAAGGTGTGAGCAAAATCTAAATAAAAAAATAAATACTAACATGGGTATATTTGCACCTACTTCAAAACAGGTACTCCTACAAGACTGCAAGCTGCTCATGAGGTCAGGTTGTCACCTCCTATATATAAAAGAACTTTGCGACAAAGAAAGTAGGGCCTGTGAATTTTCTTTCCCTGATGGCAGGACTGCAGTTGTTTTGGGATATATTTTTATTTTTTAAGCAAATATATAATTATTTCAGATATTAATGATATCTTGTTTTTGTAGCAGCATATCAAGTATTTCAGGAAGGAATCAGATACTGAGATCTCTAAGGATATAAGGCTTTCATGTAGGGATTTATAGTACAGTCATAATGTTGATTCTAATGCCTCTGTCCCAATATCTCTGGTGGTGATGCAGCAAAGTTAGTCACCTGTAGCAGGTGTTCGCCGAGGACAGTAGGCCAAGTATTCTCACATCTGGGTGATGTCATCAGATGGAGCCCGGTGCAGACCCTGCCTAGTGAGATTAACTTAGAACTTTCTAGCAGCATCCCACTGCACATGTGATGGTGCCTTCCTGCCCAATGTGTGAACATGGGTTCCTCAGTCATTTTAATAAAAGCTAAAGAATACAACTCCAAGGGGAAGTGGGAAGGTATATGAGAATACTTGGCCTGCTGTCCTCAGAGAACACCTGCTACAGGTGTATAACTTGTTTTCTCTGAGGACATGCAGGCCATTGTATTCTCACAATGGCCTTCATGTCCTCAGAGGTACGAGGCTCATCAAAAACAATGCTAGGATAATAGGGACTCGAAACATTGAGGCCTCAAAGTCAATTAACCTGAAGCTATTTACATACTAGTTGTGAAGGTGCAGCCTGGAACTAAAGAAAACTGGGCCTAGGAGGGTAGAGTTGGATTCTAGATACCAAACAAATTCTTCAAGACTGCCTCCCCGAACCAACTGTCACATCGGGTATCATACTCAAGGCAGTAATGAGATGTGAATGTGTGGACAGATGACCACATCACAGCTTTACAAATCTCCTCTATGGAGGCTGACCTCAGTGGGCTACTGATGTAGTCATAGCTCTGACATTATGAGCCTTGACATGACCCTCCAGGGTCAGTGCAGCCTGGGCATAAGTAAAGGAGATGTGATCTAGCTAATTAGAAATTGTGCATTTGACGACGGCTACCCCCATCCTGTTTGGGTCAAAAGAAACAAAAAGCTGGGTGGGCTGTCTATGGACTTTAGTCCACTCCAAATAGAAGGCTAAGGTTCACTTGCAATCCAAGGTATGCAGTACACTCTCGCCAGTGTGGTCTGGGGAAACATTTTGGTAGGATGTTTGACTGATTAAAATGGAACTCCGACAGTACCTTAGGAAGGAACTTAGGGGTGTGTGGAGAACTACTCTGTGGTGGTGAAACTTAGTATAAGGTGAATCAGCTACTAGGGCCTGATGCTCACTGACTGCAAGCTGAAGTGATCACCACCAAAAATGCAACTTTCCAGGTCAAATACTTCAGATGTCAGGAATTAAGCGGCTGAAAAGGAGCTTTCATCAGCTGGGTGAGGACAAAGTTGATATCCCATGACACAGCTGGAGGTTTAGAGTGAAGAGAGTTCCAAATGACTATGGCAAACAAGAAGCAGGGACGTTAAAGAGTTTACTTATCAAAAACCCCGTGCCTTTAGTCTGCAAATAAGACCGGCCATTAAGATGAAAATAATTTTTTGTTAATGCCATAGTTGCAAGTGTCAAAATAAATCTATTAGGTATGCATACGTCTGTTTGCCTATTGTGCAATGTCTCTTCAATAATGATTAGGGTCTCCTGCTGGGGGATAATGGTGTATAGAGACTCAATATCCAAAGTGACCAAGAGAAGGCCATCAAGATCGCCATCATATTCCTCCAACATGGTGATAAAATGAGAGGAGTCACAAATGTAAGAATCAATTAGGGATATGTATGATCTTAAAAAGTAATCCATAAAGTTAGACAAGGGTTCCAGCACTGACCCATTAGCTGAGATAATAGGCCTCTCCAGTGGGCTCAAATACAAAGGATATTAGGAGGGTAGCCCTAACTGCTACCTCAGAAAGTGAGTCCTCTAATATCAATGAAATGTCCTTCAATTCCTCAACTTTCTCCAAATTTTCAGAAACACCTTCTCGATCCTTCCTTGTGGGTAAAAAGTAGATCTTGTTAATCGGCGGAATATTTTGTATAGGAAATTTTAAATTCTCCACAAGAAACTTTTTAAACAAATCATATGGTGGTATTCCTATTGGTTTGGGGAAATTGAGAATTCGCATGTTCAGTCATCTATTATAATTCTCAATTTGTTCAATCTTTCATCATTACAGAAACTTTCTCTTTAACATTCGCAGTGTCTTCCTGAGAGCGTTTTTCCTGGTCTTTTAGATCCTGTTTCAGCTTTTTCATAGATTTGGAAAGCTGATCAACAGTTTTTGCAAGTTTTTGTGTCTCCTGAGTTGAATTAATTATTAAGTCTTGCATTTTTTGCATTGATTGCCAAAGCATGTCAAGTGTTACCACTCCTGGCGGGTTTCCCCGCATTGGATTACCTTCCACTACCGTCTCCAAGTTCGGGGGGGGGGGGGACCCTCTCCGCTAGCCACACCGTCGCTGACTTCCTGGCTGTGTAGGTCAGCTACCCCCCTCCCGAGCTGCGGCAGGGCAGAGTGGAGTTCCAGTATTCGGGGGAGACAACGAGATCTCAACCTCCAATGACGTCTGAGCCCCTGCACCAGCGTCAATCGGGTTTCCTCCTCCCGCTTCAAACGGTGGATGCCTAACTGCGAATTTGTCGAGAGTTCGCTGCACCAGAGAGGAAGTGCGAGCCTGAGAAGGTAAGGCTCTCACCATCCCCTTTCATTTGGTGTGGGGCATTGTTAAAAGAAGAAAAAGAAAGTTTGCAGGAAAAACTCTCTGACCACTTCGCAGTGTTCAGCGTTCTAGGAATTGTTGAATTGGACTCCTCTTGTTGCATCCAAGACTCTGATCCTGCCTAGCAGCCATCCTAAAGAGCCTCATGGCTGCCAAAGCCACTCTAGTTTCCAAATTCCAGATGTACTTGTTACTTCCTGCCCAGCCGTCCAGATTTATGTTGTGAAACCCATTGGGAGATTTCATCACAGTTACCCCTGGAGACCTAAATTTTCTTTGGAGACCTGGAGCTCCCGTGGGGACACGGGAGCCTTGAGGGGGAGGTGCTGTTATGATCGTGGTCAGAACCCCTCTCAAACTTACCTTTTTCCTGGGGGTCATCTTCTTAGCTGGCTTCTGTTTCTTTTGTCTGTCCTTTCTGTGCTAGCTCTCTCTCTCTATGCTGGCAGCTTCCAGCAGCATGACTCTAATTGTTTCACTTTACTACAGCTGTGTGTGTGTGGACTGAGTTAGCTCTACCTCTCTTTGGGTGTACTGGCTTCAAGTGCTTCACGGTGCTGCATTGGTGTGGGTTGGGCCTCTCTGGGTTTCAGTGTGCTGTCTGCCTGGGTCTAGGGAGTGTGACATCATCAGGGAGGGCCTTGATAAGGAAGTGGTGTTCTTCCCTTCAGGGCCTTTGCAACGTTTGCTTTTGCTACTTGCTTTAGGTCCAGGTTAGTGTTAGTGCAGTGTGCACTTGTTACTGTGTGTTTAGCTTTCCTGCTTTTCCCTTGTGGTTCCCCTGCTTTTCCCTCTTGGTGCTTTAGAAGCACTTCTGTGTCTAGGGCTTTGGAAGCTCTGTTGCTGATAGAAGTACTTCAGGGTTTGGTGTTGTTAGGAACACTGCAGATTTTGCTGTTAGATGTACTTCTGGTGTTTGTGCTATTAGGAGCATTGCAGTCTTTGCTGTTTGTGTTTGGTGCTTTGGAAGCACTTTTGGCTTACGTGTTTAGCTTCCCTTTTTTTCCCTTGTGGCTCCCCTGTCTTCCCTTTTAGTGCTAGGAGCTCTTCTGGTTGTTTGGTGCGTGGGGGCACCTTAGTTAGTTTAGAGTTGTTGAGCTGCTGTAGCTTGGTGTTTTGGAAGCACCTTTATTAGCTTATGTGTTTAGCTTCCCTGTCCTTCCTTGTGTCTCCCCTGCTTTTCCTTTTGGTGCTGTGAGAAGCACTCCTGTTAGGTCAGTGCCTAGGGGCACTCCTGTTAGTATAGGGCTTAGGAAGTCCTTTTGTTAGTTTACTGTTAGGAACACTTCTGTTGGTTTAGGGCTTGGTAGCAATTAGGTCAGTTTAAGATTTAGGAGTACTTCTGTTTCCAGTCCTGGTCCCTGGGTCATCCGGTTTCCGGTAAGTCCTGCCGGCCACTCGAACCCAAGGGCTCAACCCTTGGGGGGGCAGTGGCTAAGCGCAGGTGAAGCTGTATGGACCAGTCCAGGGTGCTCCAGTCCGGGGGATTCCAGTCCAGTGTTCCAGTCCTGTGTCCTCCAGTCCTGGGGATTCCAGTCCGTGTGTTCCGGCTCGTTGGGCGGTGCCTGCAGTCCCTGCCAGTGCCGGTGTGCTTGCCCAGCATTGGTTGGTGGGTTTTGCCTGCTGCTGCCACTCCTCGGCAGCAGCCCAAGGGCTCACATTTGCTCCAGAGCCCGTCCCCGCGGGCTCTGAACCTGAGAACCTGACAGGAATTGATATTGTTGTATATATTCCCAGAAGAATCTCCAAAAAACAAATGTCTCCAATGAGAAGCTCGAGCACAAACCACTGACTGATTGTCGTATCCACGATTCTTCTGGGAATATATCTAACAATATCAATTCCTAGACCCCTGATGCAGGCCAGTAGGCCAAATCGTGTTGGGTCTCTTTTAATGTTTCTGAAGATTTTTTAATTAACGTTCCTTGGACACCATCTGAGAGAGAGACTCCTCTTCTTCTTTCCTCTACTGTTTTATATGTGGTATACTCTATCCGTGGAGGTTTTCCTCTGTTGGTGTGACTATCATAGAGCTTCCAAATATCGTGGTATAAAATAATGCTGCGTGAACTCATTTACATATATAAACAATATCACATTGCTATCTCATCTAGAGGCTTTTTGCAGGTGTTTAGCAGACTATTATGTAATTCTAGGAACAAGTTCCTTAAGTGCCAAAGTCCATGAGTTGTCTAAGTATTGATAATAGATAATAGATATTAAAAGGTCCTGTCACATATTACAGGACTGTAATTTAATTGAAAGGTTCCTGCTGTGTAAGAAACCTTAACAGTTCAGATGAAAAAGTTTAGTCAGGGGTACTCACAATTAAATTATGAAGTGAAAACAGAGATTAATCAGAGAGCTTTTTAGAAATGAGACGGCTTTGGTGGACCCTTAACGTCAATAATATTGTGAATCTAAAAGTCTGTAGACAAGAATTAAGATTTAGAGAAGAATAAAGCAAAAAAAATAACAATGAGGAAGATATTTAAAAGGATTTAATGGGCAGGAACCTCTCCAACCCACTTAGGACTAGATTCAGTAAATGGTGCCCAAATTTGCACACCAAAAAAATGCGCACTGAGCGCTATTCCATAAACAGTTATCTGAATCAGGTGCCATTTATAGAACAGCGTGTAATGCTGGGATCCATGCCCCACTTTGGGCATAAGGATTTACATCAACTGAAACATGGTGTAAATTCTCACGTGTAAATTAGGCACAGGTTCCCCAAATTCTACAATATTGCACACATCTTTAGTGAACACCTCTGAACCACCCACGTCCCTTCTGTGGCCGTGCCCCCTTTTCACTTGCGTACTAAAGGATTTGCACGTGCATCTTTATAGAATAGCGCTTAGCAAGATGAACGCACAAATCCAAATTGTTGCCAATAAATGCCAATACTTGATTGTTAGCAGCCAATTATTGGTGCTAATTGGCTTGTTACTCATTTAGGGGCCCTTTTACTAAGCCACATGGTACCTACATGCACCAAACACATGCCAAATTGGAGTTACTGCTCGGTTACCATGTGGCTCTTGCGGTAATTTCAATTTTGTCGCGCATCCACTACGCACGTTTGAAAGATATTTTTTATTTTCTGGCACACATAATGGACACGAGCCAAGTGGCATTTGATGCTTGTAGGTCATTACTGCCCAGATTCTTTACCGCTAGGTCAATTGTTGGCAGTAAGGTCTCAGACCCAAGATGGACATGCGGCAATTTTGATTTTGCCACGCGTCCATTTTTGGCAAAAAAAGACCTTTTTTACAAGTGCGCTTAAAAATGGATTGGCATGTGCCCAAAACCCATGCCTACACTACCGCAAGCCATTTTCAGCCCACCTTTATAAAAGGACCCTTACATTGCATGCGCAAATTGAGCACATGCCCAACTATATGCACACAATTTTGGGCGCCATATGTATTATCTGGGGGTTAATCCCTAATCAGCAGGCCTAGAAGGGATATTCTGCAGCCTTTAACTGTGTAGTGCTGCTAAATATATCCAGGTAGTGGCAGGGCGATTTGTAGGTGGAGTCAAGTTAGAGCTGGGAGCTATGCAGTCTCTGGTGATATTCAGTGTTGGTGCCCACATTCCTAACCAGTTAGATAGGGTCACACAAAAATCAGTCCCATCTTTACATGATTAGGAATGCAGGTACTGGCACTGAATATTGGCCAACACACACATAACTCTCAGATCTGCCAAGGACCCAGATACTCAATGCCAGTGCTAAGACATGGCCAGGAATTAAATATCTATGTTCAATTCAACCCATGGCTGCCAGCTTACTGCTGCAGACAAAAATAAGAAGTGGATTTTCCCAAGTCTATCTTAATAATGGCTTATGGACTTTTCTTTTAGGAAAATATGCAAACCTATTTTATACCCTGCTAAGCTAACTGCTTTTACAACATTGTCTAGCAATGAATCTCAGAGTTTTACATGTTGAGTGATGTGGAGGGGCATTTTCGATATGATGTCTAAGTCTGACTTTAGACATTTTGCAAAAAATGTCCAAAATCTGAATATGGGTGATGGGGGCACTTATATGTGGGTACAGTGGGTTTCTGGTAGTTCTGGATGGCTCACAGTTTCCACCACAAATGTGACAGGTACAGGGAGATAGGGACCAGAGTCCCCCACCCCCACCCCATGGTGTACTGTACTGACCACTACATTACTCCAGGGACCTGCATGCTGCTCTAATAGACCTGGCTCTAACATCTGAGGCAGTCATAGAGGTTGCTAAATTATATTTGTATTCACATTGGTGGGGGGTAGGAGGGGGTCACCCCTGATTCCTTCCAGTGGTCATCTGATCATATAGGACACCCTTTTGTGCCTTATTCATTATAAAAAATATGCCTAGCTCAAAACGTCTTAGTTTTAGTACCGGACGGTTTTGTTTTGTACAGATCCCACCTATAACACGCTCCTGACATGCCCCCTTGTGATTAGAATGCACTTCTGTCAGACTTCATAGAAAAACGTCTAACAATTGATTTTGAAAATACCAATTTAGATGTTTTTGAGAGAATTGGATGTGGATTTATGCCACATTTTGGACTTTTTTCTCTTTTGAAAATGAGCTCCATAGTAAAATATAGTAACATAGTAAATGACAGCAGATAAAGACCTGAATGGTCCATCCAGTTTGCACAACAAGATAAACTCATTTTACATGGTATGTGATACTTTATACCTGAGTTTAATTTGTCCTTGTCATTCTCAGGGCACAGGCTGTAGAAGTCTGCCCAGCACTCTTCTTGTACTACAAATTATGAAGCTAACATCAAAGCCACTTAAAATTTACACTCCAGCCCATCCACATCTATTCAGTTACGATCAGGGCGTAGACCATAGAAATCTGCCTAGAGTGATTAAATATTTTCTAATAATGGTCTATGGACTTTTCCTTCAGGAAGCCGTCCAAAACTTTTTAAAACTCTGCTAAGCCTTTACCACATTCTCTGGCAACGAATTTCAGAGTTTAATTACATGTTGAGTGAAGAAAATGTTTCTCTGATTCATTTTAAATTTACTACTTTGTAGCTTCATTACATGTCCCCCTAGTCCTTGTATTGTTAGAAAGATTAAACAAGCAATTCATGTCTACCCATTTCACTCCACTCAGTATTTTATAGACCTCTATCATATTTCCCCTCAGCTGTCTCTTCTCCAAGCTGAAGCACCCTAGCATTTTTAGCCTTTCCTCATAGGGAAGTCGTCCTCAGGGCCGGTCTTAGGCAGGGGTGACAGGGGCAGTCACACAGGGCCCCGCACTCCAAGGGGCCACACATCTTTGACACATCTGTCCTTCTGTCTTGGAACACTTCCCTGCTCCGTACCTTAATGTGCATCCACATTTCAGTAGAGAACATCAGGCAGCGGTAGCAATTTTCTTATCCTGTAAGCTGCCGAGCCCAGAGCCGCCTCACTGCTGCATCCCACCCCCTTTTGATGTCACTTCCTGCTTCCGCAAGGGCGGGATGCAGCAGCAAGGGGGCTCTAGGCAAGGCAGCTTACAGGATATGAAAATCGCTGCCGCTGCCTGATGATCTGTACTGAAATATAGATGCAATTTAAGGTATGGTGTGAGGTGGGGTTCTGAGAGCTCTAGACGTCCTTTTAAACTCTGATAAATTATGGCTTATGGTGGCAGGCAGGAGGGGGGCCCCACTTAACTGGTCTGCACAGGACCCTGCAATTGCTAAGACTGGCCCTTAATGCCATCCATTTATCTAGCAGTAAGGGCTCATGCGCTCTATACGTCCAGTGACCGGTCGACAAGCACCATCTGCTGATTACTGCCGGAAAGGCCGCATGTGGGAGGAAATAAATAAATAAATCATCCAGGCATTATGGGTGCATGGTAAATCTGAAATTACTGACAAGGGGGTGCAGTAGCCTGGCAGTAGTCTCGTTTTGGCACGTGCTGCACGCATGTAGAGCCTACACGCCTTTGTAAAATGGCCCCTTAATGTTTTTAATCTGAACATTCTATCAGATTTTAGTGATTATTTTTATTCATAAGGGGCCTTTTTCATTCATTTTTAGCATTTGTAAAGTTATTTATAACTGATTTTTAGTACTTGATAGTTTTTCATTGAATTTGCGGTGTCCTTGATCCAATGACTTCAATGACATTGGAATGCATATAAACATAGATTTTTAAACTATTCTTACCATTTTTTGGCATTTTTGTTAAAAATTAGTGATTTGTGGTGGCCAAGATGAGTACTATCAAGCACTATCCTTGTTAAGCTATTATACAATTTTGTTACAGATCTATTTTTTAAAGTTGTTTTTAATGTTTTATTTGTTATTTCTGGACTGTTCAGTGGCTAATTTTACAAAAAACTATGATTTAAATACTTTTTTATGTTCATTTTTAATTTATTTTACATCTCTGACTTTTAACCTATGGGAGATGTATAAAGTTGTTTGAAATGAGAGATATGGCTAACACACTGTTTGGACTACTGAGAGGAAGTGCTGCTGATCTAAGGAGGAGTCTGGTTTGTGAGTTAACTCTTAGCTCTCTTTTCTAGTTTTGAAATGTTTTATTGGTGCCAGTGTTTAAGCTAGCCCCTTATGTGTTATTGCTTTTTGCATTTTTAGGATGTTTGGTTAAGATTTACTATTAAGGGAAATCCATTCTTTGTCCCCTTTAGGTAAGTGCTCTTTGTGAATGAGTTTTTACTGCTTGTTTTATGCACAAGGCACTTGTATCTTACTTTGTCACCAGATATATTTATACTGACCACATTATTTATGCATGGGATGTAATATCAGTATACATGAACACCAGCACATGTATTTTATCTCCACTCCAATGCATGTAATTTACATTTTTATTCTCCATATACACATGTACCTGCACTGAAAGCATATTCTACTTTTACCTGTCTTCTGTGTGTATTTATTTGCCTGTTTTGGGTTTTATTTATTTATTTACGTAATGTGCGATATGTATTGATTTTTATTACTGATCTGCTTTTTTATGCTTCATTTATTGCCTGTTGGCAAATCTGTGCCTTTTTGTGTTTTGTTTTTGATTTCACAAAATAGGGCCACTACCCCACTATATATCTTTTCCTCCAAGAAACTAAGGGGATCTCTAACAAAGAAAATGGACACTGAAAAATGCACCTGCGCACATCCAATACACGTGCCTACAACAGTGCAGGCCATTTTTCGGTGCACCTTAGTAAAGGACCCCCCAAGTCTTCTTCATACTTCCTCTGGACTTCTAGGTGATGGTCCATAAGTACCCACCACAGCAGTGTTAGTCACCCACAAATTACAGTGGCAGTCCCACTGGTTAGGCAAAATATCAATGGCCCCAGCTTCATTTGATGTCTACTGTAGCTCCGGAGATGCAACACCATATGCAGAAAAGCATGCATGCACAGGAGCTCCGATGGCCAGGCCCAAAGCAGGCCATTTTCTTTGCTGCCTCCAGCCTGGAAGCCCTCATTTGCAGCCAGAACTGTGCCTTGGATGGATGCGCCTACCATGCCTTCAGCCATGGGGACCCCAGACTACATCCAGACCCAAAATAGGCGTTCACTGGCCCCTAATAACCCCGTCTGGAGCCAGCAATGGGCTGGAACTGGATCCCAGGTAATTTTATCATCTTTAACCCTTGGGTTACAATACCATTTTCAGAAATTGCTATTTATCAATGGAGATGCACACTATATAGGTATTATAAAAGTAAGTGATTTGGGTGTGGTTTGAGCAGTACTCCACACATACAGTCCCCAGTTTACAAAGAAATCTCCACATTGGGTTTTACACCAGCAAAAAAGCACAAACAGGTTTTCAAAAACTGCCCCTGTACCACCTTGCCATTATTTAGCTAGTACTCAGGCAGTCTAAGAATATTCAGCATCGCTATACATGTAGTGCTGCTGAATATCTATGAACAACTCTGGTCAATGCAAATATTTGGATAAGTTGAGGTCTCATTATTTGCTTTTGAATGTACGGTCCATTGTACTTAAGTGCATAATTGTTGCCATACCGAAGGTCCTTCAAGCCCAGTATCCTGTTTCCAACAGTGGCCAATCCAGATCACAAGTACCTGGCAAGATCCCAGAATAGTAAAACAGATTTTATACTGCTTATCCTAGGAATAAGCAGTGGATTTTCCCAAGTCCATCCTAATAATGGCTTATGGACTTTTAGGTAATTAGCCATACATTTTTAAACCCTGTTAAGCTAACTGCTTTTACCACATTCTCTGGCAATGAATTCCAGTGTTTAATTACTCACTGAGTGGAGAAATATTTTTGCTGATTTCTTTCAAATTTGCTACTTAGTAGTTTCATTGCATGCCCCCTAATCCTAGTATTTTTGGAAAGAACAAACAAGCGATTCACATCTATTCCACTCAGTATTTTAATGTAATAATTCAATGTAATAGTTCAGGAACATGTTCAAAGAATTCAAGGAGAGCCTTGATTCATTATAAGGGTTAACTAATAATGGCAATGAAGATTTGTACAGTTAATGCATTTTCAATTATCGAAGCAGACAATGAAATGAAGACTTTAAAATATATGAGTTTGCTAATATTTATCCACAATTTTATTATACTTCAAATCTATCCTTAATCACATAGTTTATTAAAACTGAGATGTATTAAATATTAGAAACTGAGATTACAATAGAAATCTATACACCCATATATAGAGAGAAATATGACACCATTATTTGTGAACAGCTAAAATATACAATTAGCATTTCAAATAACATGAACAGAACTAGATTACAGGTTTTTTTCTTTTTTACTTTTTATTTATGCAATTTTCATAACAATCAGCACTCAAGTATGAAACTTGGAAATACAATAGAGAGCACGTATACTATAACTTTTACAAAAATATACAAGAAGTACAAAAAAAGCTATAATACTCTCAATCTAAAGTCTGAGGGGGGGGGGGGCAGAGTGATTCCATGACGAATTCAAAATAGAAAGCAAGATTAAGGTAAGGGAATGAGTACAGCTATGTGAAAGTATTATCTCAGCCTCTACCAATACAGACATTAAGCCAGAAAAATTTCATTTTGTATCATTTCCTATGTCATTTAGGGTAATGTCTGGTTTGTTTGTGGCTCCCCTTCCTCTGCAGTCCAAGTGACCCTCTGCCATCCAAACCCCATCCCCAGGCCTACCTCCCTACAGATCTAGCAGGGTCCATTGTGGTCAATGGATGCTGATCTGTTACTGCTCATGGCTGCAACCGAATCCAATAAGATGGCCACAAACTTTATCCACAGTGTCACTGTACTGCTAGTACTGCAAGCCTATGGAGACAGGTCACAGCTGAGGAACCCCGTCAATCATGAAGGTTACTCTTTACGATTCACTACAGCAGAACCTGTGAGTTAAATTGCAGGACAGCAGCAGTTCCATTTCCAGAATGTCCCTACAAGCAGCTCCATCACCTGCATGCAAAAGCCTTGGAAGCTTGGCAGTAAGTAGCTCTATAGCCCCAGGGCCACACCTGCACATAAAGCTTCCTGTCCACTGAGATCCACAAAGATTATATGTTGAGTAGGAGATCACTAAACCCAAAGCACTGAGATACTTTCCACACATCATTTGTGTATTTTGAATTTTGCGAGTGTGATACGAATACCTGCCTTGTGATGAGACAACAACCCCTGACACAGGCATTGTGCCAAAATATGGTCATGTCGGGTCAGTTGATAAAGGATTTTTATTCGAACCTGTGGTTTCGCCATTGTTTTTGTCCACCTCCGCTCTTTTTGGCTTCCTTGTATGATCTATGGAGAATCATCTTCTATGTGTTGGTGTGAAAGGTCACAGTCACCATATTGAATGTGGCCATGGACATAAGCAGGAGAAGATCAGCCCACTCATGCCCCAAAGGACTCCACTAGACCACAAGGGAGGCAGGCCCGAGGTGGGGGAGGAAGTTGTTAGATTGCAAAGAGAAGAGCATGCGGGGTTGTCGTTTGCAACCTGTTGTAATGACAGGAAACAACAGAAGTGTTGATGATATTTATTTCTTCTATCGTTATAAACAACTGACCATCCCTAGTCCCCATCTAAGGGAGAAAAAATAGGACACTCAGAAAAAATATATAGCTACTAGTAAAAAAGGCCCATTTCTGGAGCAAATGAAACGGGCGCTAGTAAGGTTTTCCTCCCCAACCCCCCCTCCCTACCTCTTCGTCGTTGTTAAGCCACTGACACCATTGTTCCGCACCTCGTCAACGCACCTTCATCACCTTCTTCGTTCTGAAGCCACTGACGCCATTGCTCCGCCCTTGATGTGTGACGCCATTGCTCCGCCCTCGACATCATCACGTTTGACGCGAGGGCGGGGCCCAGAGACTTGGTGATTTTGGTGGCTTCACCACCATGAACCCTTCATGAAGGAAGTGACATCAGTGGCTTGGCTTCAGTGACGTCAGTGTCTTCAGAACGTTGAGTTTTATTATATAGATGATGGGATGGCTCAAAAAAAATGTTCATATTCTTTAAAAGAAAATTTGCCCTAATTTGTTGAACCTTCTCTGTGTCAACCTAGCCACAAAAAAAGCAATCTCCAAATTAAGTCTCAATTTGAAATTGTATTTTACTTATTTATTAACATTTGATATACTGCCAATTGCCATATGGAATCTGGGTGGTTCACAATAAAAAGCTCTGAAGAGCGTTCAGAGAGAGATTTTTAAAAACCCAAGAAATAATAATTAGTGAAGGAGGCATCATCTGTGGAAATAGGCCAAAAGGACTAAGTGAAGGGAAAGAGAAATCATGGTGGGAAAGCTTGACTAAATAACCAAGGAGCCATTTTACTAAGCAGTGGTAGGGCTAATGTATGGGTAGTGTGCACCAAATCACCACTATTGCCAGGGTACCACGGGCGCCCGGTGGGAAGGACCCTGATATCTATATAAGATTTTGGTGTCCGTGGTCTGATCTCTTTCCCACCATGATTTCTCTTTCCCTTCACTTAGTCCTTTTGGCCTATTTCCACAGATGATGCCTCCTTCACTAATTATTATTTCTTGGGTTTTTAAAAATCTCTCTCTGAACGCTCTTCAGAGCTTTTTATTGTGAACCACCCAGATTCCATATGGCAATTGGCAGTATATCAAATGTTAATAAATAAGTAAAATACAATTTCAAATTGAGACTTAATTTGGAGATTGCTTCACTGCACAACAGGAGATAGATTGGCCTTGAAGGGGGAGACAAACCAATTGTGTTTGACATTTTTCCAGGTTATTGGACCCCTGCACACTAAAGTAAATTCTGACTTTAAAATAAAGTCCAAACTTCTCAACTTTCAGGCTAGAGGTGAGATACCTGATTGTTCTCTTAAATTTAATGCTTATTGCTTAATTAATTAATTAATTAGCCCTGTGAAACCTTTTCTTTCTTTCTATCTTGTCCTGCCAAGCTCTGATTGATAGGAAGAGAGAGGAGAGGCTGTTAAAACAGCATTGAATTCATTTGAGACTCAAAAGTAACATTTTACACAGCTGTAATTATTGGGAATATTTAGATTAAAAAGTTATAATTCTTAGACAATTTTAAAGGTTAATTCAATTGGAAATTCTTTGGTCCTGGTCCCACCCAGCTAGAGAATTCCCTTGATAAAACAGCAGTCAGCTGACACTTGGGGACTTATAATCCCACCCACCCACCCCAGGGTTTGCCACTCATTTATAGCCAAACCAAACCTCATTAACTTTACTCCTCAATCATACACAGGCAGTCTTGCAGCCTGTTAACTCCAACATAGTACACCTGTTCATACCCATTTCAACCAATCAGGATGACTTTTATTCTCTGCAATAATTGTGGTGCTTTAGTTTCAAGGCAAATCATCTGGAGACTGAAAGCTTGTCTTATCTGTCTTCAGCTATCTACTTTAAAACAAGAGCTCTGTAAAGTAATGCAAGAATTAGATGCAATTAAAGCAACTTATAGGACTGTGCAGAATCATAACTTCTCACCACTGCCTCAAAGAATAAAACCACATAAGAACAGATGGTTCACAGTAGGCTCAGGCAGACTTCGTCATGTGACACAAAAGCATCCACCAGCACAAGTGTTGCCACTACAAAATTCTTTTGCTCCACTACAGCATTGCGATGTTCCTGAAAATAAAACTGAGGCAGAACAAAAACCAAGGAAGGTGGAACAAAAAGATAAGAAGGTACCCAAAGAGAAAAGACACCCCCAAATCACTAAAACCAAAACACATACTAGGAAATGTAGATGGAAAGCGATGACCACAAATGCTCATAGTCTAAGCAATAAAATTCATGACCTTCAAGCCCTGATGTTGGAGGCAGACTTGGACATGGTTGCAGTCACAGAGACATGGCTCAATGGTTTCCATGAATGGGATGTAAACATACCAGGCTATAATCTTTTTAGGAAGGACAGAGAGGGGCGTAAAGGTGGAGGAGTAGCTCTGTATGTGAGAAATGATATCGCAGCGACTGAAATGACAGGAAACTGGGGAAAGGAAGAAGCGATATGGATCACCTTAAAAAGAGAGGATGGAACCTTTGCCCACGTGGGCGTTGTCTACAGACCCCCGACACAATTGGAGGAACTAGATAAAGATCTGATCGCTGATATTCATAAGTTGGCGAAGAAAAGAGAGGTGCTGTTGTTGGGAGATTTTAATCTGCCGGATGTAGATTGGAAGGTTCCATCTGCCAAATCTGTAAGAAGTAGACAGATTGTGGATGCTTTCCAAAGTGCTCTGCTCAGACAAATGGTGACGGAACCCACGAGGGAGGGAGCAACGTTGGATCTGGTGCTCACAAATGGGAATAGTGTGTCAAATGTCAGAGTGGGTGCACACCTGAAAAGCAGTGACCATCAAACGGTTTGGTTTGATATGACGGCTGAAGTGCAGGGCGGACACTCTAAACTCAAAGTCCTGGATTTCAAGCGTGCTGACTTTAGTAGAATGGGCGAATACCTGAGAAAGGAGCTGATGGGCTGGGAGGACGTACGAGAAGTGGAAGGACAGTGGTCCAGGCTGAAAGAAGTAATAAATAGGGCCACAGACCTTTATGTAAGGAGAGTAACTAAAAGCAAAAGAAAAAAGAAACCGATATGGTTCTCCAAGCAAGTGGCTGAGAAAATAAAGGCTAAAGAGTTGGCGTTCCAGAAATATAGAAAATCTCAAGAACAGGAACACGGGGAGGAATACCGGATGAAACTGAAAGAAGCCAAGAGAGAGGTACGTCTGGCGAAGACGCAAGCGGAAGAACAAATGGCTAGAAATGTAAGAAGGGGAGACAAAAACTTCTTCAGGTATATTAGTGAAAGGAGAAAGACTAAAAACGGAATTGTGAGACTAAAAGATACAACAAAACGCTATGTAGAAAATGATGAAGAAAAAGCCAATTTGCTAAATAGATACTTTTGCTTTGTTTTCACAGAAGAAAATCCTGGAGAAGGACCGCTAGGGACTGGCAAAAGTACACCTGAGAATGGAGCGGATAGAGCACCGTTCACGGAAGAGAGTGTTTATCAACAACTTGGAAAGCTAAATGTGGACAAAGCCATGGGACCGGACGGGATCCACCCCAGGATATTGAGGGAGCTCAGAGAGGTTCTGGCGGGTCCTCTTAAAGATTTGTTTAATAAATCCTTGGAGACGGGAGAGGTTCCGAGGGACTGGAGAACGGCGGAGGTGGTCCCTCTTCACAAAAGTGGTGATAGGGAAGAGGCTGGAAACTACAGGCCGGTAAGCCTCACTTTGGTTATTGGAAAAGTAATGGAAGCGATGCTGAAGGAAAGGATAGTGAATTTCCTGGAAGCAAATAAGTTGCAAGATCCGAGACAACATGGTTTCACCAAAGGGAAATCGTGCCAAACGAATCTCATTGAATTCTTTGACTGGGTGACGGGAGAATTAAATCAAGGACGTGCTATGGACGTAATCTATTTAGATTTCAGCAAAGCTTTCGACACGGTTCCCCACAGGAGGCTCTTGAATAAACTAGATGGGCTGAAGATAGGACCCGAAGTGGTGAACTGGATTAGGAACTGGTTGACGGGCAGACGCCAGAGGGTGGTGGTGAATGGAGTTTGCTCGGAGGAGGGAAAGGTGAGTAGTGGAGTGCCTCAGGGATCGGTGCTGGGGCCGATTCTGTTCAATATATTTGTGAGTGACATTGCCGAAGGGTTACAAGGTAAAGTTTGCCTTTTTGCGGATGACACCAAGATTTGCAACAGAGTGGACACCCCGGAGGGAGTGGAAAACATGAAAAAAGATCTGAAGAAGCTAGAAGAATGGTCTAACGTTTGGCAATTAAAATTCAATGCGAAGAAATGCAAAGTGATGCACTTAGGGAGTAGAAATCCAAGGGAGACGTATGTGTTAGGCGGGGAGAGTCTGATTGGCACGGACGGGGAGAGCGATCTTGGGGTGATAGTATCCGAGGACCTGAAGGCGACGAAACAGTGTGACAAGGCGGTGGCCGTAGCTAGAAGATTGCTAGGCTGTATAGGGAGAGGTGTGACCAGCAGAAGAAGGGAGGTTTTAATGCCCCTGTATAAGACGTTGGTGAGGCCCCACCTGGAGTACTGTGTTCAGTTTTGGAGGCCGTACCTTGCGAAGGATGTCAAAAAAATGGAAGCGGTGCAAAGAAAAGCTACGAGGATTTGCGTATGGGATTTGCGTTCCAAAACGTATGAAGAGAGACTTGCTGACCTGAACATATATACCCTGGAGGAAAGGAGGAACAGGGGTGATATGATACAGACGTTCAAATATTTGAAAGGTATTAATCCGCAAACGAATCTTTTCCGGAGATGGGAAGGTGGTAGAACGAGAGGACATGAAATGAGATTGAAGGGGGGCAGACTCAGAAAAGATGTCAGGAAGTATTTTTTCACGGAGAGGGTGGTGGATGCTTGGAATGCCCTCCCGCGGGAGGTGGTGGCGATGAAAACGGTAACGGAATTCAAACATGCGTGGGATGTGCATAAAGGAATCCTGTGCAGAAGGAATGGATTCTCAGAAGCTTAGCTACAATTGGGTGGCAGAGCAGGTGGGGGGAAGAGGGGTTGGTGGTTGGGAGGCAAGGATAGGGGAGGGCAGACTTTTATACGGTCTGTGCCAGAGCCGGTGATGGAAGGCGGGACAGGTGGTTGGGAGGCAGGAAAAACTGCTGGGCAGACTTATACGGTCTGTTTCCTGAGAAAGACAGGTACAAATCAAGGTAAGGTATACACATGAGTTTATCTTGGGCAGACTGGATGGACCGTGCAGGTCTTTTTCTGCCGTCATCTACTATGTTACTATGTTACTTTCATAGGGTAAAAATATCCCACATGCTCTTAACTGGAACCTTTATTGTTTCAAAAAAAAAAATCATCTAAGACTTCATTGAGTGTATAAATATTTCCAAGAAACAGCTTAGCTCTTTAGGCTCATTAATCAACTTAGCTCTTTAGGCTGTCTCGGTAACCCCTCTCTGCAACTGTTTTTTTCATTCAACGGGGCCCAAATCGTTTCACCCACTTCTGGGCTTCATCAGGAACTACCCAGTTTAAATACAATTGTGGAGTATTCATCTCGCTGACTGCACTTCACTGTTGGTTTCTAGTGAAGTGCAGTCAGCGAGATGAATACCCCCACAATTGTATTTAAACTGGGTAGTTCCTGATGAAGCCCAGAAGCAGGTGAAATGATTTGGGCCTCGTTGAATGAAAAAAAACAGTTGCAGAGAGGGGTTACCAAGACAGCCTAAAGAGCTAAGTTGATTAATGAGCCTAAAGAGCTAAGCTGTTTCTTGGAAGTATTTATACACTCAGTGAAGTCTTAGATGATTTTTTTGAAACAATAAAGGTTCCAGTTAAGAGCATGTGGGATATTTTTACCCTATGAAAGAGATCAGACCACGGACACCAAAATCTTATATAGATATCAGGGTCCTGTGAGTCAGACCTTGGCTAATACCTTGGTTTCTGAGGGTAATTCCCACGTTTTTTAGTGTTATATGTCTACTTGTTTCAACCCTTTAGGAGTGGAATTTGTTGTTTTTCAAGCTGTGTTGTATTAGATTATGGAATCAAGATTAACAGCTCATACTGTTACTTGTACATCTATTCTTCTAATGAACTCCCAGTATGCAATACAGGCATATAATATGCACTTGTCACTGACGATATCTGCTCCTCAGAGAGGCCTAATATCTCAACCATACATTTTTCAACATTTCTTTAAGCAGTGGACTCTTGGAAAGTTAATAAATCTAAGATTTTTATATCTAGATACAGTGGCGTTCCTAGGGGGGCGGACACCTGGGGCGGCGCCCCGCCCCCCGGGTGCAGCGCCCCTCACCCCTGATACAGCGCGGACCCCCCCGGCGAAAGAGCCCCCCCCCCGTGTGCATGCTGCTGGGGTGGGGGGTGCCGCAGCGCGCACCTGCTGCGAGTTTACTAACTTTGCTCGTTCGCTGCAGCTCCCTCTGCCCCCGAACAGGAAGTAACCTGTTCCGGGGCAGAGGGAGCTGCAGTGAACGAGAGAAGTTAGCGAACTCTCACAGCAGGCGCGTGCCGCGACACCCCCCAGCGGCGTGCACCCGGGGCGGACTGCCCCCACCGCCCCCCCTTGGTACGTCACTGTCTAGATATATTCTCTAATGCTTCCAGATTTCTATGAATTTCTAAATTATCCTTGATCAAGACAAAGACTGAAGATTCTAATTGAGCCACCTTAGACCCCAAAGCCTCCAATTTATTTGCTTGTTCTGATACTGTAGGTGACAGTTCAACACTTTGAGAGCCAGAAACCTAAAACAGGTCAAACAAAACTTTTCCCAAATTATCAATAGTTATCCAAAGTGCATCTGAAGTTACTTCCAGTTTCTCTAATTCAAATGGCTGTATTTCCAGCAGTAATTTTCATTCCTCTTCTCTCAGAATTTCAACTCCAAGAGCAGCTGTTTCAACCAAGAGCAGCTGTTGACCCTCTGCTATCATCTGCTAATATTGTGGTCCTGGATACTTCTCCCTGTTCTGAGGATTCCACCACAACATTATGCTGGAGTCCACTCCACCACTCCCCTAAAGCCTCTGAGGCCTCTGTGATAGGGCAGATGGGCTGATATTCTTCTAGGCTCAAGGTAAGCCTCGGAAGATGTTGAATCTCCACACAACAGCACACTTTAAGGTAGTTGTCCCTTGGAGGACAAGAGTGATCTTAGGGTAACAAAACTGTCTACCACCATTAGCAAGCCTAAGACAGTCTCACCATCACCAGGGCCGCCGAGAGGGGGGGACAGGGGGGGCAAAAGTCCCCGGGCCCAGGCCTCTGGAGGGGACCCGGTGCCACCGCAGTCAGGCCCACCCGCCGTCGCTCCCGAACTAACTAACCTTAAACGCCTCCTTCCTTTCCTTTCACCACCTTCGCGGCAAGCAGCAGTAGGGCAGGCCACTCCTTCCTTCCGTGTCCCACCCTCGCCTGACGTAACGTCCACGAAGTGCGGAGCACGGAAGGAAGGAGAGGTCTGCCCT
This sequence comes from Microcaecilia unicolor, assembly GCF_901765095.1. NCBI lineage: Eukaryota > Metazoa > Chordata > Amphibia > Gymnophiona > Siphonopidae > Microcaecilia > Microcaecilia unicolor. Next base: position 102,654,464 of record NC_044035.1, read on the forward strand.
GCTGCTGCTTGCCGCGAAGGTGGTGAAAGGAAAGGAAGGAGGCGTTTAAGGTTAGTTCAGGGCCCGGTAGCGGGTGGGGGGGGCAGCGACGATGACCTCTGGTGGGGGGGCCCAGGGGCGGCCTTGTCCCAGGCCCGGCTCTGGCTCTCGGCGGCCCTGAACATCACACAGGGAGGCTCTTTCCTCTTGACAATAATTATAAGGTAAAGAGGATTAGGAAAAGTCCCTCAGCTCAACAACACACCGCTTCCATCTTGCTCCACCCCCACTTCTGGCCCAACAGCTTTTTTTGTGTGTGAAATTATGTTAGTAAAGAGTTAAATGATTTTTACCTAGCGTATTCAGAAGTCACCAACTTTGAGTTATTGTTACAAAAACTTGCCGCAGTTCTCTAATAAAGACAAAGAACATCTAAAAGTTTGCCTTCAATGCAACTGTGTACTGTGGCACTTTGATGCATTGCTTAATATTCAGCTTAAAATTATAATAATTTCCAGAATTTCCCTATAGACTTAGAATTTCTATTTTGAATGTTTTTTTTTTTGTTTTGTTTTACTTTGCCAATGCTGCTTATACTTCTTGCTTTCAGATAATATTGCAGTAGCAATGACCAGGTGCATCATTTTCAGCAGTGCACAGTGCCATTTAAATTAATCCTATCTGCAAAGGTCTGAAACTATCTAACCACATCAGTCCTGTATTGCTTTTTGTGTAAAATGTCATTTTGGCAATTTATTATGGCTAATAGAATCTTTGAATCCATCCTTTCTGTGCTTTCAGCAATGTTTTTTTCTTTTTTACAGCACAAATTGTTCTTGTTTCACATATATTGTGTAATACGCTGCTCTTATACTTTTCCATTTAATACTAGTACCTTTTCAGTAGAATAAAATCAAGCAGTCAGTTCATATCAGTTCAATTATTAGATTTATAGTCTTCCTAGTTGTTGAAGTGGTCTAAGTGACCATTCACTAAACAAACAAAAAAAAAAACCTTGAAATTCAGTTCAATAACAAAAATTTGTCAAACAAATAGAAATGATAATATATATAAAATCAAAAAAAACAAAACAAATATCATTCATTAAGAGGCTGTTTTACTAAATTGCAGTACGTTTTGCACTTACCCTATGTTTACCGCACTGAACCTGCTATTGAGCGGGAAAGAGCGGAGTATAAATGCTACAAATAAATAAATAAATAAATAAATTTACCGCACAAATTAACATATGATGAGTGCAAACTTTGTGTGGTAAATGCAGGGGGCTGTGCCCTGTATTTATCACACAGGGCACACAGTTAACACACAGTCGCCATATTACACACCTGGGCTGATAGCGCTGGCCATCCGTGCTATCAGCCCAGCCGTGTAATGCAGTGATCGTGTGTTAAGATGCTGTACAGCTATCTGCACCACCTGTTCCCAATACCTCTCCCTTCGACATCACATTTCCTTTCCTGATCAAGACCCAACCCCCTCTGAAACACCCCCAGTTCAGGCCCAACCCCTCCTCCATATCCATATGATCAAGACCCAACCTCATGAGTTGGTGGTAAGTTCAGCTCAACTATCAGCTGTCGGGATAGCTAATTCATAGTAAAGACCTGTGCGCTACCTATCACAGCTGGCCACACCTCCTTCTAATCCTGTCCACCCAGACCCAGCTCACTTCCATGTTAGGCAGTAAAATGGCATTTTTTATGCAAAGGCCCCTGTTTTTGCACAGAAGACAGTAGTGTAGCCCTGCACTACTGTCTATCGTACTTATAATGCCGCATTAGCGGCTTAATGAAGCTTAATAAAAGGGCCTCTAAAATCATAAATACAAACAATATAACATATAAAATTAGATAGACGTGTAAAAGTCCGCAGCTAAACTTATCTAATCACCATTAGCAAAGATTGGTATTAATTACTATGCTATAATTTGCCTTGATGATAGATTTAAACTCCTTTCAGTTTTTTCTGAAAAAGACAAGACATTATTTGTAGGGATAAAAGTGTGTGCATACTTTTCTCTGTGTGGCATTTGTCAGAATTTTAAAGCTAAAGTACATATATATATGTCCACTATAAAAATTGCTCCATGAAAATTGTGGGATCGATATTCAGCCAGCAGCAATCAATGTTTCCCTGACTGCTGCCAGTATTATTCCAGGATATTCAATGGCAGGCCTTGTCCAGGCTTCGGCAATATTCAACACTTAACCAGCTATGGGTTATCACATAAAGATAGGACAGTTTTTATACTGTCCCATTTATGCAATTAACCTAGCCAGTTAAGTACTGAATATCGGCACTTAACTGACCAAGTGCCAACTCCACCCCTGGAATGCCCTCAAACTAGCCGGTTTGCAGTTCAGCACTAACTTGTTATTTTCAGCAGTTCTAACAGGTTAAGTGCCACTGAAAATTACCAGTTAGCCCCAAACAATCTGCCAGGAGCCATTTCTGTGTGGTTATATTTACATCTACTCTTGAGACACACAGTTGCTGTGAGTTAATTTACATGTTTGTTCTTGAGTTTTCAAATTCATGTGTAGAAGTGCAAACCCTGCCTTATCTACATACTGGGAATGTCTCAGCTTTCTTTGGTAACAATACATACATAGGCTTTACCAGGGCTTTTTTTGAGGGGGCACTTGGGAGTACTGAGTAAAGCACCTTTTCCATTGTCTGCTAAAATTTTAACCCATGGACCCCAAATTTCAATGAAAGAGCGCAGGCTCTACATACCAATTCTGCCTTGTCATAGATTCTGTGATTGGTTACAGGGGACCTGGCTATTATAGGGTGGGCCCCCACAGTGATCACCTTACCCCTGAAGGGTGGCCTAGCATTTGAGTACCAGCACCTTTTTGCTAGAAAAAAATGCACTGGGCTTTACATACTTTTACACATACAAAGGGAGGGGAATTTTCTAAAAGTCCATTTATACGGCTAAAGCACCAACTAAAATAAAATAAAATAAATTTACCCCCAGAATTATCTTTGAAAATTAGCCTCCCTATTAAGCAGCTGCTTAGCGTGAGGATTCAAAACAGTTCTATCCATCTTTCACTATGATGCTAAAATATTTTTTAAATGAGTAAAGTCTGGTCTGTGTTTCTTTCAAATCTATTGGTTCATACGGCTTTTGAAAAGCTTCCTGCAGCTTCTTTGAACAGTCTCATTTTGCTCTTGGCAGTCCAGCATTATTTTGTTCCAATAAATAATTGAATAAGTTGGTCTTGGCAAATGTCCCAAGGCCAAACTGAGAGATTTTTTTTTCTATGATTTTGAAGGGAATATTTAATTCAGTAATATACAACTGACTAGCCTCTGAAACCCAGCTTGATTCTATGTAAAAAGCATTCAGATGGCAATTACCAAACAGCCTGTATAGCTGCAAATTATAAGGGTGTTTTTAATGTGCATACGTTATCTGGATTTCCAAAAGGAAGGTGGGCAGATATGTTGCATTAAAAATACTTGTGCACTTTGCATCTTTTTTTCTCATCAACAACCTGCTGAGGATACAGCACAGGATCTTGCAAACTTTGAGCAGAAAATTCTTGATGCTCAATTATCAGTCTTCACAACTTCCATGATCTTGACATTCACTGATCAACCTGATGCTGCCAATCATGATCCCTTGTCTAGTCATTCTCTAAATTTAATCTTTTTTCTATTAGTAGGATACAAAAAGTTCTTATGGTAGTTAATACAACCACTGCACCACACAATCCTGTTCCTTCCACTTTTTAATTAAGATATTTGAGGCCCTCTTTCTTCCTTATCTTCACAATATGGTAACAAATTCATTAGAATCTGGCAAAGTTCCAACAGCCTTGAAAAATGTGTATATATGTCCCAGGTTAAAGGATACCAGGAAGGACGTATAAGATGAGACTAATTATCAACCTAACATTAATCTACGCTTCTTGTCCAAGTTAGCAGAAGGTTAAAGGTAGCTTCTATCCTGCAGCCATACTCTTCCCACTCCTAATCAATTTAGAAAATTCAAAGTCCTGCCCCATTTCAGAACAACTTCAAAAATTCTTAGAAGATACAAACGCCGTACACCCCTGTCAGACAGGATTTGGAAGCAACCACTCTACTGAAATCACACTGCTATGGGTCACAACATTCATTAAAACTTACTTAAATCAGAGTAAATCTGTTACCTTAATATCCTTAGATCTTTCATGTGCATTCAATCTTGTTGATCATGACTTGATGAAAGACAGACTCCAAGATGTTGGTATAACAGCACACTATTATGACTTTATTCCTATCTTTCCTCACATTCAAATATTGTCTCATGGAAGGGACTTAAATTACACACCTATTCTCATACCTGTGGTGTTCCACTGGGCTCTATTCTAACACATACACTGTTCAATATATTTCTTACCCCGTTATTGATTTTAATTCAATCATTAGACCTGAGCTCATTTGACTATGCAGATGACATACAAATATTATATATTGTAGATCTATCCTCTCCTTCTACCATTTCTGAACCTAAAAAACTTGACACCATTGCATCTTGATTAATATCTCATAAATTAAAACTGAATATAAATAAAACAAAAGCATTGGTTTTTGACACCTCCCAACTGTCCACAATGGCTGCATTACTAGTAATGGACAATATCCAGATTGAGATTGTTCACTCATTGAAGAGTTTTCTTGTTGATAACCAACTGAACTATCGATCTCATATTTCATCCATTGTACAAAAATGTTTCTTTAAATTATAGCAGATGTGTTCAGTACAATTGCATTTTGATTAACAGGCCCTAAGGAAGATATTCCATTCATTAATTTTAGGATACTACTGCAATGCATTCATGAATATCTATTATTCATTGATAGATATGAGGCACAACTAATACAAAAACCAGTGTTAAAATTATCACAGGAGCTCAATGGTGGGATCATGGTTCACCTCTACTGGAAAAGGACTACTGACTACCAATTTCAGCCAGAATTCCCTATAAAATTCTAACTTTAGTTCATGAAAATATGTCAGACAGGAGTGCCCCTTTTCTTGTTCCACTTCTCATACCCTACATGCCCTTGGGTTTGTTCCAATCATCCTCTCAATTGCTTTTGGTTATATCCTCATTTTGAATCTAAACACATTTTTTCAGTAGTTTCACTATTTTCATGGATCACCCCATTCATCTTCATTAGGAGCCTGCTCTCTATAAATTTAAAACAGGTTTGAAAACTTAATATTTTTTGCGATGCTATGGCAGCTGACACTGTGGCCCTCATCATGCTTGATATCTGGTTTGTGGCAAAGGTGGACACTGTACATGCAACATAACTTCTACTTCTTTCTTTTGAAATGTTGTAGTTCCTTTCCCACTAAAGACTATCTAGTCCTATTTCTAAACCACCTGTCCTAGATGGTGTTACCAATGGGGGGGAAATAGCATGCATACTTTTTAAAATGTTATACGCACTCCAAAATGAACCCCCCTTTTCAATGATGTTGCAATTGAGTGTATTGTGACTCCACGTGTATTTTTAGCCACACTGAGGGAAAACAGGTTTCATTCAGGCCATATTACCCAGGAAAATCACTATTTAGCTACAAGTACATAAGTAATGCCACACTGGGAAAAGACCAAGGGTCCATCGAGCCCAGCATCCTGTCCACGACAGCGGCCAATCCAGGCCAAGGGCACCTGGCAAGCTTCCCAAACGTACAAACATTCTATACATGTTATTCCCGGAATTGTGGATTTTTCCCAAGTCCATTTAGTAGCGGTTTATGGACTTGTCCTTTAGGAAACCGTCTAACCCCCTTTTAAACTCTGCCAAGCTAACCGCCTTCACCACGTTCTCTGGCAACGAATTCCAGAATTTAATTACGCGTTGGGTGAAGAAATTTTTCTCCGATTTGTTTTAAATTTACTACACTGTAGTTTCATCGCATGCCCCCTAGTCCTAGTATTTTTGGAAAGCGTGAACAGACGCTTCACATCCACCTGTTCCACTCCACTCATTATTTTATATACCTCTATCATGTCTCCCCTCAGCCATCTCTTCTCCAAGCTGAAAAGCCCTAGCCTCCTTAGTCTTTCTTCATAAGGAAGTCGTCCCATCCCTGCTATCATTTTCATCGCCCTTCGCTGCACCTTTTCCAATTCCACTATATCTTTGTTGAGATGCGGCGACCAGAATTGAACACAAAACTCAAGGTGCGGTCGCACATGGAGTGATATAACGGCATTATAACATCCTCACACCTGTTTTCCATACCTTTCCTAATAATACTCAACATTCTATTTGCTTTCCGAGCCGCAGCAGCACACTGAGCAGAAGGTTTCATTTTTAAACCCACACTATATATAATGCCTTGTTCTCTCAAAGTGCAGTCTCCTCAGTAGGCTAACTCAAAAGAGGGATAAAGGGATATGGAGGTGAAAAAAGCTTCAGTACATTCTCTTCAAAAAATATGAAAAAATATAGTCTAAAAAATTTTCTCCAATAAGAAAACACTATGCTTTACAATAACAGTAGAGAATGTCTGTATACGTTATTGTTAATTAATTAGAAATATTAAGTAACCTTTAATTAGAAGATTACTACCACTGTTTTATATTGTTGATTTTCTTTAATTACCACTTTGTAGTATGTTGTTATTATCCCCCGGATTCTATATATTGTGCCTGAAAATCTGCGCGGAAACCGAAGTGTATTCTATAACAATGCACATAACTTAATTGGTTATCTAGTTATCAGCACTGTTAATTGGATATTAGCAAGCAATTATCAGCACTAATTGTTATTCATTGAGATTTATGCACAGAACATGTTAAGGGACCCTTTTAAAAAAGCTGTGGTAAACCCAATGTAGGCTTACTGCTCGCTCTTCCGGGTCTATCTCCGGCCCAATGTAGCTTGCCTGGTGATAACCCGGCAGTAATCGGGCATTGCTATGCACCGCCTGGTTACTGCCGGATTAGTGCAGGACCCCTTATCACCACCTCACTGGGTGTATGGCCATGCAGTAAGAGTTATCTCACTGCATGGCCAATTTTTTTTTTGGCTTTTACTGGCTGCAGAAAAAATGGCCTTGGCGCGCAGGAATAATGGCCCCTGCCGCTAGCACTGGACACTTTTTCCCTCAGCTTGGTAAAAGGACCCCTAACGTGGTGTTTCTAAATTCTAAGTTGCATAGTTGCAAAGGGGGTGTGGCCATAGATGGGGCATGGGTGTTTCTAAAATCTATGTGCATTATTATAGAATGCACCCAATCTGCACCTAATTTATGTATCGGGATTTACACCAAGTAAAATGTGGCCTAAATGGACGTGACCAAATTTGGTTGCATGGCAAGCCGCTCTGTGTATTCTATATACTGCATGGAAATGTAAGTCTATTCTATAAAATTTAAGTGCACTTTAGAAAATATGCTTATGCATAATTTTTTTCTGGCACCATATATAAAATCTAGCTCTATCTGTATCTGCAAGAAAAACAAATCACCAAATATTGAGGTCTATTTAATAAAGTAAGCAATGGAAATAACCTAATTATTGGCCAATTAACATGTTCATTCATAATAATGTGCAGGTGTTGACATACCAATTAGGTCAGAAATAAGGATTTTGGGAATAGCAGTAGACTCATAGCTAAACACTTTCGTAATTCAGTCAACAGTATTGACACATCTGGCATACTGCAATTCTGTATTCTTGGGATTATCTGTAAATAGCTAAGAAAGTTCCAAGTGACACAGAACGTGGCACAAAATTAATATCAGAAGGCAAATGGAATGAAAATGAGCCCCCCCCCCCATATCTAGTTAAGCTTATTGGTTCCCAATAAATGCAAAGGTGGAATTTAAGTTGCTTATGCTTATATTTAAGACATTATCCCCTAGATTCTATAAATGCCACTCAAAATTGTGTGCATATCCAATGTCTGTGCACAATTTAATTTAATAATGAGCCACTTAGTGCCAATAATTGGGCACTATCAATGACTGGTGTTAATTGGCAATAATTTGGATTTACATGTGTATCTTGCTAAGCACTATTCTATAAATATGCTTGCATAAATCCTTTAGTGCGCAACTGAAAAGGGAGAATGGCCATGGGAGGAGCATAAGTGGGTCAGGAGCGATGACTACAGATGTGTGCCTTTTTATAGAATTCTGGTGATCTCTGCCTAATTTACATGTGAGGGTTTACACCAGTTGATGTAAATCCTCGCACCCAAAGTTGAGTGCAGATCCAGATGCCATGTGCTATTTTATAAATCATGGCACCCAAATCAGAGCACCATTTATAGAATATCGCTCAGCGCTCTTTTTTTCAGTGCCCAAATTTATGCACCCTTTACAGAATCTAGTCTTATGGGGCAATTCTATAAACTGGTGCCTAAAAGTAAGTGCCACTTATATATATCAAAGACATCTAACTACAATGGGGGAGCAGATATGGATGCAGTATGGGCGGGCTATGGGCATGTCTCCCATTTAGCATATAGTTTATAGAATACTGTAAACTAGACACGTCACTTGGTGTGTCTAGACCTGCCAACTTACGCCTGCCATTGACACATCCTCTTGAAAACTTGTGTCTGTAGGCTGAAAAATAAGTGAAGAGATACAATTTTCCAATGGAATCAGGGATCTAGGGTGAGGGTGGGTCCAGGGGGGTACATATTTTTTTAAGAGATTGAATGTGGCCCCTTTAAATTGATAACAACCCCAAGTTGTGGCCTATTATCTTTGTATTACTACAACTGTGAGCACACAAGATTCCCAAAGGCAGCAATAAAAAAATAAAATGTACTGCATGGTTCACTAACCCTTGCTGCTGAGGAGCTGAGGAACTGAGGTAATACAGGTTAGTGTATCTCACAGTAAATTTCCCTGAGCTAAAATAGCTCACAAATAAGTTATTTTTCCACTGGCTGATAAATAGGGGCTAAATGTTTCTTTAAATCTTCCTGTTCCATTTTTTGTTAGAAATATGCATTGTACTAAAATATACTTTTCAAAAGATTGCATTGATGCAAAATGACAAGCTAATGAAGACAAACCTTTAGTTCTTTTGTCTAGTGAGGTGTGCTGCCAAGTGAAAAGTTTTGATTCTTAATGGAGACTCTTGCTCTTTGTTTGACTGAAGCCAGATATGTTGTTAAAATACAGAAGCTGTCACAGTTTTTGGGAAGAGTTGATCTAAATACTGTAGAACACTGATTATTCGAACTTTGATTATCTGGATGTCCAATTATACAGATTGCTTCTATTCCTGATCTTTTCCTTTTTTTTATCGCAACCTCTGTATCATAGTTATCATGTTATGCCTGATATACAGTAAAAAAAAATGTTATAACATCACAAATAGCTTGATATTTTTTCCCATTTATAATTGAAAACAAAAACATAATGATCAACATGTAACTCTCAACGTATATTCTCTTTTCAAGAAGGAATATCCAATTATCCGGATTTATGATTATCCAGATCACTCCCTACAGAGGATACTTCGGATAATTGGAGTCCTACTGTACTACTTTGATGACAAAGAAACTTCAAGGAAGAAAATGAATAGCTTGTCTTCCTTGAATAGATAGAATTGATGCAGCTAATGGGTGTACTATTATACAAGTGTGTATTAATAGTTTTCCAAAGTAATGAATGCAAAATATTTAATCAATTGATTATCCCCTCTCCTTAACACTCTAATTTTAATCTTTTTCATTTCCACTTTCATACTATGGAACTGTCCACAGGTTTTCAAGCACAGTTTGATGGCATGAATGGGTGTAAAGCACAGGCCCTCCTCAGACACAACCAACATAAGAACATTAGAATATAAGAAGAGCCATATTGGGTCAGTCCGATGGTCTATCTAGCCCAGTATTCTGCTTCCAACAGTGACCATCCAGGTCATAAGTACCTGGCAGAATCCCAAAGAGTAGCAGGAGCCCACATTTTCAACCTCAGGGATAAATAGAATAAAGTCATTGTAAAGTTGAACAAATTTTTTTTTATTGAGTTGTGTATCAAATATACACCAAAACCTGTTTCTGTTACAAGTCTGGTAACTCAGGAATAAGCAGAACCCTCTTATAGCTCAGTTTCAATAAAAAAAGGAGTGGTACCTGCCAGGCTATAGTTAGTCAGCATGCACAAAGGAATATCAACTAAAGGTCAGTGTTGAACAGACAAGGAAAGGTCTGACTCCTCTTAAGCCATGAGGGCAGCAATTCACAATGTTCAACTGAGAACATTCTTTATCTTTAACTCATGGAGGTCTATCTTGAAAGTCTGTTCTTTCCTGTTCTGGGCCTCCCCGGCTTATTTCTGCACTGAGTTTTTACTTCCCCTGGCTAGACCATGCCCTCCTAGCTAAGCAGTCTACAGCTAGAACTTTAGTAATGTAGCCCTATGAAAAAGCATGTTTATTCCCACACAATCTATCACACAGAGGTACAAATCATCTCTGGCAATAATCCATAATTTATCTAATAGGAGTGGCCTAGTGGTTAGGGTGGTGGACTTTGGTCCTGAGGAACTGAGTTCGATTCCTGGCATAGGCAGCTCCTTGTGACTCTGGGCAAGTCACTTAACCCTCCATTGCCTCATGTAAGCTGCATTGAGCCTGCCATGAGTGGGATAGCGTGGGGTACAAATGTAATAAAAAATAATAGCTGTTGTACTGGTTCCCAAACCTGGTCCTGGAGGCACTCCAACCAGTTGGATTTTCAGGATATCTACAAAGAATACTCATGAGAGACATTTGCATACAGTGGAGACAGTGCTACCTTAATGAGTTCTCTCTGGTATGACAAAGCTAAGTTTTTATGAATTAGAACTCATGTTAAACTGTGTTTGCCATTCCTCTAGTCTTTCAACACTTACAACATATTTTTGAAGGTGTGAATAAAGAAATGGATAAATGACTAATTCAAGAGCAGCTGGTTCAGAAACCAAAAAGAGGGTGAGCACTTCTATATCTAGTACATAATGCAACCCGGGATTTGGGGAAAAGGTAATGGTCAGAAACGTAGCCAAGTTTTGAGGTCAGGGGGAGCAGACCTTCTGTAAAATAAGCACCAATGCAAAGCTGAAGGGCTGTGCTACATAGGTGTCATTTCATTCAAAATTGATTTGCTTCCCTTGCAACCCACCTACAGTAGCTACACCTCTGGGCAACTTGTCAGTAGTAATTTTTTTATTTTATTTTACATTTGTATTCCATGCTTTTCCACTCATGGCAGGCTCAATGCAGTGGGCAATGGAGGGTTAAGTGACTTGCCCAGAGTCACAAGGAGCTGCCTGTGGTGGGAATTGAACTCAGCTCCTCAGGACCAAAGTCCACCACCCTAACCACTAGGCCACTCCTCCACTCCAAATTTGGTTAAACAACTAGAGTCAGTACATACTATGATAGAATGAAGTTAAACGTTTAGATGGATCTTGTTCAAAAATACCATCCTGGAGACCACCACCAGATATATTTCACATTTTAAAAAAAGGCAGAAGGAAGCCAGTATAGTTAAAAAGTGAGGTGAAAAAGGCTTATAGCTAAAAGAATATCCTTCAAAAAATGAAAATAAGAAACAGCATAAGAAATAGCAAATTAGATGGTAAACACTGGTAAGGAACGGCAAAGAGACAATTTGAAAAGAAGCTTGCCTTAGAGGCAAAAGCACACAATAGGTATATTTAAAGCAAGAAGCTGGTAAGAAAATCCTGTTAGACCATTAGATGAATGAGGGGTGAAAGGAGCACTCAGGGAAGACAAGACATACCAAAGAGAGGTGGAGGAGCATTTAAGATATGACATCTAAATCCAGTAGTGAACATGGCCATTTTCAAACCAGAAAAATGTCCAACTTTTTATTTTAAAACGTCCAAATGCCACTTTATACCATTTTGAGACATTTTTCTTTTTTGAAAATGAGACCCTAAATGAATTCTTTACTTCATATGTTGTTAATGCATGTCAACTGCCTAGTTAAACACCTAATGCAGCTTAGCAGATAGACCCTTTTCTGAGTAAATGGCTTTGAAGCATATCCCCATATGCTCTTAGCTCATATTTCTTTAAAGATTCACTGCCTCTTCCCATTTTACCCTACCATCTCAAAGTTCTCTATGTTCACAGTCCAAATCACCTGGATCCAAGAATATTTTCTATGCACTGATTGAACTGTTTGGATTGAAAAGACACAACAGAGAAGTAATGGCTTGCCATTTTGAGATACTGTTTCAATCTGGGAATAATGCCATCTCAGCTTAACAAGAAATCACGTTGTTTCCAACTACACATGGATTGTTCCCAGCTTGGCTTATTAGCATTGTTAGGATCCCAGCAAAACCAAAGAATAAATTTTACCCCATTTTAATATTCAGAGCCAGTGTTCAAGAACAATTGAAGTACACAGTATTGTTTTCACTTCTTCCATACAACTATTCTTTTTAGTCCAAAGGGCTTCATTTTGGTTATTCAAAAGATCATTACAAATCCACCAAAATCTATTCCATTTGATCCAAATTCTGATGAGATGGCAAAATGAAAAACTGGAAAAAAATGCTAAGTCACTAGTCTACCAGATAGTGAATCTTAGGTCATGTGGAGGGGCATAATCGAACGGGGTGCCCAAGTCTTCATGAGGGTGTCCCCGCAGGATGGCCCCGTGAAGGGGCGAGGAAACTGCTATTATCGAAACAAGATGGGCGTCCATCTTTCGTTTCGATAATATGGTTGGAGACGCCCAAATCTCAACTTTTAGGTCGACCTTAGAGATGGTCGACCTAAATGTTGAGATGGTCGACCTTAGAGATGGTCGTCCCCGGTTTTCGGCGATAATGGAAACTAAGGATGCCCATCTCAAAAACGACCAAATCCAAGCCATTTGGTCATGGGAGGAGCCAGCATTCGTAGGGCACTGGTCCCCCTCACATGCCAGGACATCAACCGGGCACCCTAGGGGCACTGCAGTGGACTTCACAAATTGCTCCCAGGTGCATAGCTCCCTTACCTTTGGTGCTGAGCCCCCCAACCCCCCCCCAAAACCCACTCCCCACAACAGTACACCACTAACATAGCTCTAAAGGGTGAAGGGGGGCACCTACATGTGGGTACAGTGGGTTTCGGGTGGATTTTGAAGGGCTCACATTTACCACCACAAGTGTAACAGGTAGGGGGGTATGGGCCTGGGTCCACTTATCTGAAGTGCACTGTACCCACTAAAAGTGCTCCAGGGACTTGCAGACTGCTGTCATGGAGCTGGGTATGACACTTGAGGCTGGTATAGAGGCTGGCAAAAAAACGTTTTAATTTTTTTTAGGGTGGGAGGGGGTTCTGACCACTGGGGGAGTTAGGTGAGGTCATCCCCGATTCCCTCCGCTGGTCAACTGGTCAGTTTGGGCACCTCTTTGAGGCGTGGTCGTGAAAAAAAATGGACCAAGTAAAGTCGACCAAATGCTCATCAGGGATGCCCTTCTTTTTTCCATTATTGTCCGTGGATGCCCATCTCTTAAGCACGCCCCAGTCCTGCCTTCGCTACGCCTCCAACATGCCCACGTGAACTTTGGCCATCCCTGCAACAGACTGCAGTTGAGGGCGCCCAAAATCGGCTTTCGATTATGCCGATTTGGGTGACCCTGAGAGAAGGACGCCCATCTCCCAATTTGTGTCAGAAGATGGGCGCCCTTCTCTTTCGAAAATGCCCCTGAAAGAGCCCCTTTTACTAAACCATGTAAAGAATTAATGTGTGATTAACATTGGAAAAAAAAGACTTACTACAAAATGTATCTTGCAGTAATTTGCCTGTGAATGCACGCTAATCAAGCGTTATTTTTTATTATCATTTTTACAGAAGGGGACGTGTTGTGGTTGAGGAATTGGCAGGGAAGGTAGCTGTGTGATCATTTAAATATATATATATATATATATATATATATATATATATATATATATATATTAAAAGCCTGCAATTATGTCATGCTGAATCTGGCCTTAGCATGCAGGAAAGTCCTATGTTACAATGTGCTAAGGCTGGATGCTAGTGTGGTTTAAGGGGGAATTCATCAAGCAGCGTTATGATCTTAACACACTTAGGGGCCCTTTTACTAAGGCATGTAGGTGCCAATGCGTTTCCAATGCGTGTCAAGTTGGCACTACCACCCGGCTACTGCATGCTCCAGACAGTAATTCCATTTTTGGCACATGCCCAAAACACATGGTAGAAAATATTTTCTGTTTTCTACCGCGAGGCGCTTACCCAGCAGTAATTGGCAGTTGGCGTGCACTGGACACTTACCGCCCGGTTAGCGCATGAGACCTTACTGCTAAGTCAATGGGTGGTGTTAAGGTCTCAGGCCAAAAATGGACACACACTGGTTTTCATTTTGCCGCATGTACATAGTAACATAGTAGATGACGGCAGAAAAAGACCTGCACGGTCCATCCAGTCTGCCCAACAAGATAACTCATATTTGCTGCTTTTTGTGTATACCCTACTTTGATTTGTACCTGTGCTCTTCAGGGCACAGACCGTATAAGTCTGCCCAGCACTATCCCCGCCTCCCAACCACCCACCCCTCCTCCCAACCACCAGCTCCGGTACAGACCGCACAAGTCTGCCCAGCACCATCCCCACCTCCCAACCACCAGCCCCGCTTCCCAACCCCGGCTCCGGCACAGACCGTACAAGTCTGTCCAGCACTATCCCCGACTCCCAACCACCAGTCCCGCTGCCCACCACCGGCCCTGGCACAGACTGTACAAGTCTGTCCAGCACTATCCCCGCCTCCCAACCACCAGCCCCGCCTCCCGATCCTGACTAAGCTCCTGAGAATCCATTCCTTCGGCACAGGATTCCTTTATGCTTATCCCACGCATGTTTGAATTCCGTTACCGTTTTCATTTCCACCACCTCCCGCGGGAGGGCATTCCAAGCATCCACTACTCTCTCCGTGAAAAAATATTTCCTGACATTTTTCTTGAGTCTGCCCCCCTTCAATCTCATTTCATGTCCTCTCGTTCTACCACCTTCCCATCTCCATGTCTATTTTCCAGCACAATAAAATTTCCATGTTGTATATAGAATACGCCGAACGTCTCTCCATGCAACCAAATTTAGTAGTGGCCATTTATGCCATGTTTTACTTGGTGTAAATTCTAATGCCTAAATTAGGCACAGAGTGTATTCTATAACAACGCACATAAATTTTAGAAATGCCCACACCTTGCCCATGGCCATGCCCCCTTTTCAACTATGCAACTTAGAATTTAAATGCACCACATTACAGAATATGCTTAGTGAGTTGTGTGCTTAAATCTTAATTAATGCCAATTAGTGCTGATAATTGCTTGTTAACATCCAATTGACAGCACTGATTAGCTAGTTAACCAATTAAGTTACGTGCATTGTTATAGAGTATGCTTTGATTTTTGTGCAGAAATTAGAACCAATGATGAGCAAAAGTGAGTCATAAGTGTACGGCTTATGTGAAAAGGTTGCTGCTGAGGATCTTTGTGGTTTTGATAAAATACTATGGTGTTGGGATATTTGATGTTGACTTAAAGGCAGATTTTAGATAGAACATAGAAATTGGAAAGGAGATGTACAGGTTGGGTTGCATCAAATTCAGGTAGTATTTTAGAATATAATCTGCTGACATAGAGTCTTTTCTAAAATTTGTGGAGGAATGCATGTAGATGTGCCAGCTATGTGCAATAGGAGAAGCCATTTTACATCTGTCAACATCTAAGACCTCAATGAAGGCAATTTGGCAACATAGATGTTTAAGTTTCAGCATGTTGGTATTTCAGAACCTAGACATGTTAAGTGCCAACAAATAGATGTATATGTCTGCCATTTTTGAAATCTATATGCCTGCATTCTCTGAATTTAGTACATTAAAAACTAGCAAGCAGCTGTAAATCCCAACGTTGATCTTGGAAATCATAAATGTGGAGTGCAAGCTTAATTTTTGGCCCTGCTCTAGTCCTATCTAAAACATACCCAAACCACACCCTTGCCATATGCATGTATTGTAGATTTACACATGTAAATCCAGGCTGTCTAAAATCAGGTTTTCTGCATGTATATGAAACACATGTGTAAATGTAGATGTTTACACATTAAGGAGCCCTTTTACCAAGCTGTGGTAAGCACTAGCAGGTTCTTACTGCAGCTTAAAATGATATACCTCGGGGTACACTGGGGCATCCCATGGTACTTTTGACATATGCACATGCTACTGGCATGCTAAAAAATAACATTTAGTTTTTTACCAAGAGGGTATGTCTGGGAGTAGAGACTGGGAATGTCTACGCTACTCAGACCAGTCAGATTGCCGCACGCTAACTGATTAGCATGAGAGCCCTCACCATCTACAAAATAGGTGGTGGCAATGGCTCATATGCTAATCTTTTTTAATGATCATGTGCTAATGGCAAAATTAGCGCATGACCATTAGTATAAAAATAGAAAAATCAGCCATCTTACTGCAGCAGTAAAAATGGCCATAGCGTGCAGGAAAGATTCACGTAAAGGTGCACTAATGCCACTTTTTACTGCTGCTTTGTAAAAGGGCCCCTAAGAGGGGGAAATTATCAATGTGGGTTATTGTTAAAATGGGTTATTTTACTATCAGTTGTACTATTTTAGAATAGGTCCCTTTTTATGCAATGAGACCTCGTGCTTAAATAGCATGACTTGTGGTAAAATAACACATCTTAATGGTAGCCCACATTGGTACCTTCCCCCGCTAAATCATGAATAAGATTTCTAAAATAACCATCTCAATGTGTGTTAATTTGTAAGATGCATTAAATTGATTTAGCATGAACTAATTTGTTTTAAGGCGCACTAACATGCCCATTCTAACGAAAGCACAGCCCTAGTTTTCAGCCTCTTCTTGATCTCAGACAAAACAAGACATAATCCTTTCCTCCTGTACAATCTATTCTGGTGATGAGTCCTTTTTTTGTCCTTTTTCTCTTTATTCAAGATCCAAAGCATCAACAAGAACTGCTGCAAGTCATAAGAACAAATGGTCCATCTAGCTCAATAACCTGTTTCCAACAGTGGCCAAGCCAAGTCACAAGTACCTGGCAGAAACCCAAATTGTGGCAACATTCCATGCTACAAATTACAGGGCAAGCAGTTGCTTCCTCATGTCTGTCTCAATGGGCTTTGGACCTTTCCTCCAGGAACTTGTCCAAACCTTTTTTAAACCCAGATACGCTAACTGCTGTTACCACATCCTCCGGCAAAGAGTTTCAGAGCTTAACTATTCGTTGTGTGAAAATTTTTTTCCTCCTATTTGTTTTAAAACCATTTCCATGTAACTTCATTGAGTGTTCCCTAGTCTTTGTTCTTTTGGAACGAGTAAAAAATTGATTTATTTCTACTCATTCTACACCACCCAGGATTTTGTAGTCCTCAATCATATCTCCCCTCATCCATCTCTTTTTCAAATCTGACGAGCCCTAACTTATTTAGCCTTTCCTCACAGAAGAGGAGTTCTATCCTTTTTTACATTGTAGTCGTTCTTCTTTGAACCTTTTCTAATTCCGCCATATCTTTTTTCAGATACGGTGACCAGAACTGAATGCGATATTCAAGGTGCAGTCGCACCGTGGAGCAATACAGAGGCATTATAGAATTTCGGTCTTATTCACCATTCCTTTCCTAATAATTCCTAGCATCCTGTTTAATTTTTTGGCTGCCGTTCCCACACGCTAAACAGAAGATTTCAGTGTATTTCACCAAAACGTAGCTAGAAGCATCCAAATATGAAGGAAATACATAATGCAAAATGTATTGCAAAACTGCTGAATGTAAACTGCCTTGTTATCAGAACTGTGTCTGTTGTTTCTGCACAGTCATAGAAACTTGAAAGCCCTCAGTGCCCCATAGATGCCAAAGGCACTCTTGTCAGTTCGTTTTACAGATATGTAAATTCCAGTTGCTGTTGCAGTATGTGTCATTCCTGCCTCTTGATCACTTTCAACAGCCTCTCCTCGTGGTGAGTTCTGAGTGCCATTTTAGAAATAGAGAGATTAGAGAAGAAAACTACCGTTTTGTTTTTCTTTGGATAAATTATCAGTATTCAAAGGATAATTAACAACCATTTGTATTCTTCACCAGTACATCTGTTGTCTCAGACTGGCATTCAATCATTAGAATTCTTCCAAAACTGGCAGAATGAAAAGCAGTGATGCATTAAAGAACCCTTTACTTACTTGAATGAGTCAGGAAGCATATCTTGGGTTGCATAATTGTTAATTCTTTAAAGCCACAGAAGCAAAGCAAACTGATGTATCTTCCATGAAGATTTATAACTTTGACCTATAGAGTGTACTTTGTAACAGGAAGGATTGACATAGTTTTATTAAATATAGAAAACTTAGATACTATAGAGAGTATAGACCCATTTTCTGACACATTCTAGGCACTGAGGGTCCTGATGCTTTTTTTCATTTTTTAGTTATTCTTTGACAAAGCACATAGTACTAAGAAAAGAAAAACTAGTGACCCTGATCTGGTGCTGAAATTGGAAGGAATAGGGTGCTTTTCCATTTACTCCATGGTCTCTTTGGTGTACACCACTGATTGTTAAGGGTTTGGAGGTCACTCAGTCTACCATGTCCTGCAATACTACTGATAGAAAGCAGCGCATGACAGAGTGCTGCTGCAATCACTCGGAGGAAGATGCAGGAAGAAAGCCAGCTGCATACAGAGAAGTGCACAAATGAGGCATCCTCATGAAGGACAATAGTGGAACAGAAGTGGAACAATGCAGGGCTAGTTAGAATAAGAAGCGGAAATAGCCAGCTCAAATGAATGCTACTGTGTACAATCCCATAAGTACATAAGTACATATAAGTACATAAGTAATGCCATACTGAGAAAAGACCAAGGGTCCATCGAGCCCAGCATCCTGTCCACAACAGCGGCCAATCCAGGCTAAGGGCACCTGGCAAGCTTCCCAAACGTACAAACATTACACTTTTTATACGTGTTTGTTTTGTCTTCCTCTGCTCCTGAGCTTCCAGCCCAGGCAGAACACATATCACCACTGCTTACTGCTATTGATGAAGTAGAAGAAAGGCCAACGGTGAAACACTGTTGACTTTCAACTATGGCTGTCAGGAGTTTTGTCCTCTCTTATGCTCCACTTTCTTCAATCTATAAACCAGCCATATTAATTACAGACACTAGTATGGGGGGTTACAGATTGTAGCTCTGTTTGGACCAGGAATGCACATGCAGTGAAAACCACCCATAGATGTTCCTGTTGTATAGTGTCAGGTCTACGAATAGTGTCTTCATAGCTTACTTTGTCCTCATTGGACTGACAAGTAGAAGCCAAGTCCAAGATTCATCCTTGGTCTCTTTTTCTCACAGCACATAGCACCACTAATAAGCTGGACTGAGTACCGGTAGTTTTAGGGAAAGATATAATAAATAGAATTTATCAAAATATTTTACATAACAAAACACAAGCAAATAAGGAGGCCATTTTAAAAATCTCCTCTTCCCCAACCCAAAAACAAGTAAAAGTACATGCTTATTTTTAGCTGTAGGTTTAGGTCATGAGAGAAAGTAAATATGGGAATTTATTTTTAAAACACTCCCTCAAGATCACTCTCAACCTCCACCCAGAAAATGGGCCCACTGGCAGCATCTCCCTCCCCATCCTCAGCTCCCACCTCCCCCCCCCCCCCCCCCATGGCAGCTTTCCCCTCCTGAGCCACCCCAAGCCTGCCCCTCCCCCAGAGGCAGCCCCCTCCTGGGCCTACCTTTTCATTGATGGTACTCGATGCAGGCGCGTCACCACTCACTCCTGCGCCTGCATATGCCCGGCACAAAAAACAGCTTCAGGGATTTCCAGCAGCAGTCTCATAAGACTGCTTCGGGAGGTCCCAGCAGCCATCTTGAGAATGGAACTGGCACAAGCAAGAATGACAGTCCAAGTAGTGGATGCATTCAAAGACAGTAATTCAGATGTTTGAGGAGGCTAAAGAGTGGCAAGGCTACGATAGAATTGAATGGGGCAGGGCAGGGCAAGTTAAAATTTGTGAAGTAAGAGGATGACTCCTACATCAGCATTAAATGAATAGTGGGTCACTTTTGAACACTGTGCCACTCTTCCCCCTCCCCCCAGTACCTCTGATACTGATGGTAATATGCACATTGAATACACTCCAGTGGATTAGGTGCCAAAAAAATATCAAAACAATGTACCAAAATAATACAACATGTTAAACAGAATAATGTTTGCAGTATTCCAGAAATATATGCCGGTACTTTAACAGTCACTGTTAGCTCCCCAGTTCAGCATTTCCTGTTGGCCATGTGAACAGTGATGCTCAGCAGCACTATAACAGAAATCCTGTAGTTACCTGCAAATAAAATGATTTAGCTATCAGTGTTTTTGGAAGGTAGCCAAATGACCACCAGGCTTCAAATCTGTTGTCCTTTAGTTTATTGTTGAGCTACTAAATATGTTTGGAATATGTATTATATGTATTACCTGTATGTAATGCTTAGAGGAAAAAGGCTGAGAACCAGGGAACCCAGGGCTCAAACCCACTGTCACATGGCAAAGTCACTTAATTCCCCATTGCCTCATATACAGACTTACATAAAAGTAAAAAAGTTACTACCTAATATAATACTTTTTGAGTAAAAAGTAAAAGTGCTGTAACTACAGTGAATGTAACTATTCTTAACATTTTATCCCAACAATTTTATTGCTCTATAATTCAATCTACTTCACTTTTAGTAAAACTAAAGGCCCTGTTTACTAAGTCGTGCTGTAGGCGTGCCCACTTTTTAGCATGCGCTAACAATAGAGACATCTATTATATTCCTATGGGTGTCTCTAGTATTAGTAAACAGGGCCCTACATTTTGAAAATGACTGTCACTCACTTGAGTGTGCTTGTGAGTCTTTAATCCACCACAGCTAAAAATGTAATCAACACTATCAGGAAGAGGATTGTTCAGTCTGATGAAAAGTTCCTTCAAATCAGACCAGGCCATAATATTACTAATGTCTTTTAACTGGGTCAGCAGGTATTGATCAAAGGAATCTCTGAAACACTTGATTTGCTTATAGCAAAGAATGCTTTATCATCATTGTTGTTATTATCATCATCTGCATTAGTAGTAGGGCTAATTCATCACTTGCATCTTCATCTTTGTTATCATTGTCATGCTGTCCAATTAAGGAGAAGGCATTCACAAAGTTGAAATCATTGTCTGTTTGTCCTATTTTTTGTCTGATGGCAAGCTGAATATCTTCAAGAACTGATGCAAGAATGTCATGTGTGTAGAAACTCTTCAGTCTTAAGGCCAGTCTGTCATGGACTGTCATGACAATGTAAAATTTTCCATGGGATGACCAACAGTCTGTTGTGAGAGACATATGTCTGTTCACCATGAACTGCAACCAGCTTCAGCTTCACCTCTGTTTCAAAGCGACCGAATTCATCACTGTTCTGTTTGTCTGGAAACTAGTAACCACTTCAACATGCATAGGCAATTCTACTGTTCTCATAGGCAGAATTCCTTGAAGACTAAAATTTAAGATGAGATAATCCAGTGTTTGTGTGAGGAGGTTTGCAATTGCAAAATCGTGTTCTCTTATGCTGGTCTTCCTCTACACTCCGTCAAGAGTTTACAGTTAGTCCAATTAACAGCCATTAAACTTCTTTAAAATGCACGCAGATTTAACCACATTACACCTTTTCTTGCCTCTGAACATTGGCTTTCTTTTTCAGCACTCATGCAGTACAAAATTCTAACTCTCGTATTCAAGTCAATGTTTTTCTCTGCTCCTTTCTACCTCTTTAATCTTCTTATCCCATATACATTTTTATGCTCCCTTCACTCAGTATACCACAACCTTCTCATCCTCCCCTCCCCTACACAGATCCATTTAACAGATTCATTCTGTTTCTGTAGCAAGACATTTCTTGGAAATGTATATTACAGTACAAGTTCAAGAATCTGGTCAGTACAGATTTTCAGATTTTCTGAATTCTCACGCAGTACTTTAAAAATTCAAATTTAAGGAAGAATACATATATGAACAGGCATACAGCATATTTCTGTGTCTCTCTTCCCCATCCAGCATCACCCCATCTCTGTCTTTGCAACTTAAAGAAACTGCCAGAGCCCAAGGGAGGGGACCCAGGCCCCCAAGCCCTCCCCCCAATGGCTATGCCCTCCCACCCTCCCCCATGCATGGTCAGGCATCTCTCCCTCCCCTTGAAGCCCTGCCCAAGGCTCTCTCTCAATCCCCCAGTGTAGTGGGCCTCTTCAGAAGTGTAAGCAAGTCTTCTGTGCTGCAGCACCAGTAGCCTGCACTGCCTCCGGCCTGCACTGGGCCTTTCCCTTTGACCTGTCCTGCCCCTTCTGATTCAATTTCAGAAGGGCAGGATGGGTCAGAAGGAAAGGCCCGGTGCAGGCCAGTGAGAAAGGCTACCGCTGGTGCTTCAGCACAGAAAACGTGCTTACACTTCTGAAAAGATACACAGCGGGAGCTGCAGGCAGAGCTGGGAGGGAAGGGAGGAAGAAGATATGCAGCACTTGTAATCCGGATTCTCGAGCGGTCCAGATGTCACAATTTTTAAGGGTCTGGATTCTCAGGCTGTCCAGATTTATGGCATCCAGATTTTGGATTTCTACTGCATAATTCTTTCAAATAAAAAAAAAAATGATGCCATTTCGAAGAAGGTGGCAGGATGAAGAGGATGCTGCTGGAAATTTCTCCAGGACTAAATAAGTAGTATTGGCCTACAGGGACCTGTATCCCACAACTCTGGAGCCTCTCCAGGTGCCCTGACCCAGGCTGCCAAGCCAGTGATGCCCTGACTGAAAGGCTTGGGCCCAGGGTGGCCTGACTCAGAATAATCATACCAGGGATACTCTGGCTCGGAGTGCCTCAGCAAAGGGTATCTTGTCCCAGAGTGTCTAGACCAGGGGTTGTCTGGCCCAGAATGCCTAAAGCATGGTTTGCTCCAATCTATGCATGAAAAATCAAAGGTCCATGAAAAGCAGGGAAGAATATTCCTGGAGAGAGAATCTTGGGACATAAGTAATCCTTTTCACCAAAACATGGGGGAAGAGATTTGCATTACACTCTGTTGCTGATCAATGAGTTGTTAAGATTTATTCCAGTAACATCCTTCATAAATCTCAAACAATTATAGTTATAGGGAGATTTGGATTACAACTAGACTCGAGTTCTGGGTTGTCCTCTAATTTATATTTGTGAATTCTTGATCCCTTCACTGTACCTCTGGGGCAGAAGGGATTTGCACTGTATATCATAGTCAGACTCTCTGTATTTTATTATTGCAGTTATTTTTCAGAAGGCCTATGTTTAAGCATATTTATCCATGTGTGTGTGTATATATATATATTTTTTTTTTTGTTACATTTGTGCCCTGTGCTTTCCCACTCATGGCAGGCTCAATGCAGCTTACATGGGGCAATGGAGGGTTAAGTGACTTGCCCAGAGTCACAAGGAGCTGTCTGTGCCTGAAGTGGGAATCGAACTCAGTTCCTCAAGACCAAAGTCCACCACCCTAAGCACTAGGCCACTCCTCCACTAAGCCCAGCCATGAGAGAAAATAATATATCCTCAAGTGTTCACTGATGATTTAAAATATACCAGGCTTTGGGACCAGTAAATATAAGGCTATACATTATTTATAACTTATTGTCCTAAGGGCAGTTACTTAAACTGGTCTGCACTGTAAATGATGGTTATATTTGTCTGTAGTTAACCTTCAAATTGCAGCTCTCTAAGTGTGATCCTGATTCCCAAAATAATAACTGGCAGATAAATGGATCAGGTGCTTTATTAGAATTCTTGCTTCAGGGACTGTTCCTCTCAGAATTCAGTTCACAAAGGAGGAACCCATCATTACACAGATCACACTCAAGGTTGGGCTACACAAGGAAGAAAGTGTTCACACAGCAGAGATGCCAAAGGTAGCCCACCCCAAAGAGTGAGACTGAAGGCTAATGAGAGATTTTCAGGCGGTATGTTCATGGTATAAAGCTATAAAGATATGAGTATTGTGTTGCTTTGCACATTAAGGGGCTTTATTTACTAAGTTGCGCTAGTAAATGGACTTAGTGCATCCTTATGAAGGCCTTTCCCACACACTAGTGTGGCTGTAAAAGAGGCAATTTTCTATTTCTTAAATATATGGCCATGCGGGAGCACGTACCACCTCCTATTTAGGAGGCACTAAGGGCTCCCCCTTTATTGACACAGTAACCACTTAACATGATGGTAAGGTCAGTGCAGTGGCGTTCCTGGCCTGGATTGCACCCGGGGCAGAGCGCCGATGCACCCCCCCCCCCCCCCCCCAGGTGCAGCGCATCTGAAAAATATTTTTTTATTTTCAGGCACGCATAACGGACATGCACCAGGTGGCATTTGGTGCGTGTCAGTCATTACTGCCCGGTTATCGCGTGAGTCTTTACTGCTAGGTCAATGACTGGCGGTAAGGTCTCAGACCCAAAATGGACACATGGCAATTTTGATTTTGCCGCACGTCCATTTTCAGCAAAAAAAAAAACCTTTTTTACAGGCACGCTAAAAAAATGGATCAGCGTGCACCCAAAACCCGCACCTACACTACCACAAGCCATTTTTCAGCGCACCTTTGTAAAAGAACTCCTTAGTATTTCCAATTTGATTTTCCGCTTCACATCTTTTGTTCCTCAGCATTAGTCCTCCAAATTAACGTTTCATGTCCTCACTGCCGACCACTGTCTTTTATTAACAGCTTGTCATGTCCGCTGCCTCATCTCACCAATCCACCACCTATTGGCTAAGTTCACTTCTACCTCCTTTCATGAGCGTTCCCTTTCCTTTGGCCCTGCTCTTGAATTATCTTTATGGTTTTGATCCTTTTGTTTTTAAACAATGGTTTCAGTCATTTCCTACTAGTACTTTGCACGATAAGCTTTGTTTTAAAAATCTGCATGAGCTCACTAGCATTTGTTTTATGTGCATGTGATGTGATGTGTCACTTGTATACTAACTCCCATCACATAGTGGTTCAAAGTGGATAACAAAGATTAAAACCTTATAAAAATCAGAGTAAGCATAACATTTTCCAAACAGATACTTAAGATCTTTCCGAAATGAGACTGCAAGTAAAGTTCCTGGTAATGAAATTCAAAATTCTACTGCTTGAAAACCAAAAGAGTTTTCTAAAGTTTCCTTGTATTTAATTCCCACAAAAGTTATAAAAATAGGAGAAAAGGATCTCTAGGCACTCAAGACTTCTTTAGAAGAGGAAAAGCAACCACATTTAACAAGTTACAGTAGCTGGAGATGATCCATTAAACATCTTAAATATAAAACAAATAAGTTTAAAGTAAATTTGAGCATGTAGCAGGAGCCAATGTAGAGAAATCAAAGCTGGAGTTACCCTATTAAACTTTTTCAAATGAAAAATAAGTTTAGAAACCTTATTTTGGAGGATCTGAAGCCTGGTACACATTTTAACTGTAACAGAAGAATATAAACTATTACAGTAGTCTAGATGGAATAATACAAATGCTTGGACCAGAACTGAAAAATGTTTGTTATCAAAATAATGACATGTTGCACAGTTGACAAAACTTTAAAAACACTGTCTTAACAAAGTAGTTAACTTGAGGCTCAAAAGATAGTGTAGAGTCCAATATGAAACTCAATACCTTAGATGTTCGCTTGACCTTTAAAGAAAGGTCCTTAGAAATCATAAGTGTGTCTGCAAAGGAAGCAGTGATGGTATCTATTCAAAGTAATTAGGTCTTATCTTGTTTAATTTAAATCCATGAATTGAACTATAATGTTCATCCTGGAAATACAAGAAACAATATCGGACATCGTAGTAAGATCACCATCAACCATAGGAGCCAACACTAACATGTCATCTGCAAATGAATAAAACCTTACTTTCATAGACAAAAAGCCTGAGTCAAAACAAGCCATATAGATTTTAAACAAGATGGGCGATAGCGGTGAGCTCTGTGGAACTTCACAGGGTGGAGTCCATCTCTCTAAGAAGGCTTCATTCATTTTCACTGTATAATGTCTATTAAATGAAAATTCTGAAAACCAAATAAAACATTATCTGTAATTTCCATCAAGCTAAATTTAAAAAAAGCATCTCTTGGTCTACTGTATCGAAATCTGCCTTTCAGATCAGACTGCAACAAAATAGAAGCAACGCCCTTTGCCAGAAAAAATCAACATCAGGAACCAATGCTAAAAAGGTTGTCTCCATACTATAGAAGGACCTAAAACCAAATTGGTTGCAGATTAAACATAGATCGAGATCCAAAAACTGAGAAAGCTATTCAGCAACTATGGCTTCTGCCATCTTAGATAATAGCAGAATGCTAGTTACTGGCCTCTAACTTGAAAGCTGCCCAAGATCCAAAGTATAATATTTTTAAATAGGATTCAGAATTATCCCTCCCGTATTTGCTGGATATTGACCCCTTTCCAAGAGTCTATTCACAAATTTTGTAATCCAGTCTAGCACCTGAAGAGGAGGATCCATCATAAAATATGCTTGGCATCTATCAAGAAGACAAGCTGATGCAGAAAACCTGGCTAATATGGATTTGATTTTATCAGCTCCTATATAAGAAAAAAAGTCCACGTTCTATCTTTAGGGGAGGATGAATAACCTAATGTCTCACAAGAAGACATATCAACGACTGCAGGCAGGTTAAGAGAAACCAAATCTCTGATTTTAGTAATCTTATCTGAAAAATAATCTGCTAAAGTACTAGCTGATGGTCTGCATCATGGACTGTGTGACGCATCGTGGTTGGACAAAAAATTCCTAAAAATATGAAAAAGCTGCCTCAAAGATGAAGGTGAGTTATATATCTGAGTAGCAAAATAAGCAATTTTAACTCTACATGTAGCTAGTTTATAAGCTCTATTGGCCTTTTTCCATTCAAATTTTAAATCTAAGCAACGGGAGCGGTGCAACCTATGTTCTAAACAATGGCAAGAAGACTTCAACTTTGTTAAATCTTGTGTGAACCATCTAACATTATGGGTAGAAGGAACTACTTTCCTAATGAAAGGGGCTAATTTATCAATAATAGAAGACAAAGTATTATGCCAAATATTGTAAGAGTATGATGGCTCAAGAAAATCATATTTTAATTGAGGTATCACTGTATGCCAATACTGAACAGGCTCAGTTCTTTTCCTAGAGAACTTTACAGCAGTACGAGGCTGAACATAATCCAATTTAAATGAAGGGTAAATTCTGATAAAAAATGATCTGACCATAGAACAGGACTCCAAGTAACATCAGAAATAGAAAGAAAAGATGGAATACCAGAAAAAAGGATTTAAAAATCTAAGCAATGTGCCTTCTCATGAATTGACTAAGCACAACTAATTTAAAATTGACATAAAATCAATGACATTTGGATTTGTAGGTTTATTCAAATGCAAACTTATATCTCCTAATAAAATAATACACTTCAACACTGGGTATAAAACCAATATAGTTGTAATACTTGTAAACATAAATATTTTCCAACAACTATCAACATTGAAGAAACTTTATTATATAACTAAACCTCTAAAAACACTTGAGGTTATAGGTAAAGCAGATTAAAATTACCACAATTATCCAAACAATTCAGTTCCTCACAACTAATATAGCAAAATACCTAATCTATCAACATAACATCATGCACTTGTTCAATAACATACATGTGACACCCCCAGTACCAAATCATGCTGGTTCTTCTATGAATAACATCCTCTAATTGTCCCAAAATATCACTCAAATAATTTCAACAAAGATGGTGTACAGGTATCCCTTCACTGGAATAAACAGTGACTGATCAAAGGCTGGGCAACCTCGGGTGTCACCTTCAAATGCAGGGTAATTCTCTGGAATGTTTAGATGTAGAAATGCAAATCATTTCCAGGATCAGGTTCATCTGTGCCTTTTTCCACTTGTCAGGAGGACAGTAGACAATAAAGAAACCAGTAGTACCTGAAAGGTCAGAGTCAGATCATTTGCAACACAATAACTCCACATCTGGATTAGTAATATAACCTACCAAAGTAAGCCTTAAAAACTCTTACATTTTGTACTGTGTTTTATGATTATTATTTCGATTATTGTTTTTAGTATAGTGGACCATGTCAGGTGATTACTTAATAGAGATTTATATTGAGTTCACTTTTGGACCCGCTATGTTTTGCACCTAAGGAGAAGATCCTACACTACTTGACAGAACATACTGCTATCATCAAGAAGCTGCTACTGGAATCATTTGTTTTTACTATTACTTTTACAGAAGTCATTCCTCATCATCACATAGCCTATGTGAGCAGCCAAACAGCAGTCTGCACAAAAAAAATTTGATAAATGGTACATCTTTTTGAAAGACATCTCATGCCCTCCTCCCTAACACCCCTGCAAAGTCCAGGAGGGTCAAAGAATAGCATGAGAACAGAAACACAGATCTTCCACCAGATTTAACTATCATCCCCTGATATTCAAAACCATTTAACCAGCTAGGAATAGCGATAAAGCCGGCTACCCCCAAATGTTCAATTCATATCCTGCTATTGTAAGCGGCCACATTGGGCCGCTTAAATAGCTGGTATATCTTTAGCCGATTTAAAGATAATCATAGTAAATGACGGCAGATAAAGACCATTCTCAGGGCACAGACCGTAGAAGTCTGCCCAGCACTCTTCTTGTACTAAAAGGTCTGAAGCAAATGTCGAAGCCCCTTAAAATTTACACTCAAGCCCATCCATATCTATTCAGTCATGATCAGGGCATAGACCATAGAAGTCTGCCCAGCACCGGTTTTGCTTCCCAATTACCGGCGTTGCCACCCAATGTCCGCTAAGATTCCGTGGGTCCATTCCTTCTAAACAGGATTCCTTTGTGTTTATCCCACACATGTTTGAATTCCAGTACCGTTTTTATCTCCATTACCTCCTGCAGGAGGGCATTCCATGTACCCACCATCCTCTCCGTGAAAAAATACTTCCTGAGTCTGCCCCCCCCCCCCAACCTCAATTCATGTCCTCTAGTTCTACCACCTCCCTGTCTCCAGAAAAGGTTTGTTTGCGGATTAATACCTTTCAAATATTTGAATGTCTGTATCATGTCACTCCTGTTTCTCCTTTCCACTAAGGTATACATGTTCAGGTTGACAAGTCTCTCCTCGTACAATTTGCGGAATGAACAGGGCCCGTATAGCAACTACATCAAGAATGACAGCATTCTTACACATAGGCAGGTCATTGGCTCATTCTTACACCTTGAGTGGTGAACATATGAGTACCAAAAAAAACTGTTACACCTGCTGTAGAAAGGTGAATCAACCTCATGGAAACAGCACACAGGGAACACTTTGCATTCTTGAACATTTCAGTTAGTTTCAGTTACATATTAACATGCAAATAACCACACCCCACAGCACGGTATTCTCACCCAAGAACCACTAAAAGGAGAAACTAGCTCTCATTCAGCTCAATGAAACTATGGCATTATTAGAATCAGTTAAAATGAAGTTACCGTAATTAAAAAAAACAAAAACTAGTCACAGATATGTTAATAAGTTCAGCTTAACAAATAGGAGCATGCCCTATTCTATATCCTGCTCATTAGCCCTTATTTTTACATATTTTAGTGGTCTAACATAACATGGCAACCAATTTTAGAAACTGGCTGCAAACACCTACATGGATTCAAGCACATGTGTCACATTTGCTTAAGGCAGCTTTACAGCTCCTGATTTACATGCTTAGTTACTGACATCTACAAATACATATCCACTGGGGTCTACTTGATATGCCAGGGACAGTCCCCCCATCTGAAAGTAAGGATAGTGAACAAGGTCAGTCATCACATTGACTATTTATAATTTGTCTATGAATTTATAGTTATCATTTCACAAACTCATTTTTACAAAATCTTGAGTTATGTATGAACTCCCACGAAGTACACAAAATCTTTAAACCTGGAAACATTGATACTCTGCGTGTTAGTCAATGCTCCTTAGGAAATTGTGCACAACAGTAAATTTGAACACAATTCTTCCCCATGCACATGCACTGGCCACAAGGTGGAGACTATTAGGCTCATTTTCAAAGCACTTAGCCTCCCAAAGTTCCATAGAAACCTATGGAACTTAGCCTCCCAAAGTGCTTTGAAAATACGCCTCTATGAGGCTTATTTTCAAAGCACTTAGCCTCCCAAAGTTCCATAGAAACCTATGGAACTTAGCCTCCCAAAGTGCTTTGAAAATATGCCCGGGTATTAAAGTAGTACTGTATTACACAACCAGAAAAGGAAGCAGCAGTGCAGGACTAGAAGACAAAGGCTGTCACAGTTGCCACCCTTCACCATGGACCCTTGTTACTGCATTAGCCCTGGCGTGTAATGGAGATAGCTACCAAGATCAGAATGGAGAGAACCAGCTGGGAAAAAGTATGCAAAAGCTGGGGTTCTTCCCATGGGTAATTGGGAGGGGGGGGTGATCCTGGGGCAATGGAGATCTGGGGGAGGTGTTTAGCTTGGGATCAAGCTGAAGTTGGGGAGGGAACATGCATGTGTGAGCACACTGGGGAAGAGAAAAAAAAAATCAAGAAAGCTAGGGGATATCAGGCCTGCACTAAGGAGGAAGCAGCCCTTATGATGGGGGAATTCTGCACAAAAATAAATAAATAAATAATTCAGAATTTTAAAGACACAATGCCCAGAATCTATCTTATTTTTATTCATGCAATGTTATAATACAACTCAAGCACAATTAACTTGAAAAGAAAAAACAGAAATGCAACATAAAGAAAAAATTTAAACATTAAGGGAAAAAAACCTAACTTTTAGTCCACAATAAGAAAATTGGGAGGAACCACAGGAAAACTAACCAGATAAATATATATCAAAGAAAAATCATATTTAACAAGAGTGGCAGAATAGACTACCTTAAACTGGCTAAAAATAAACCAGATATTCAATGCCAGTCATTGGAAATGGCTCAGCATTGAATATCCAGGCTGACCGCTGACCGCCGACCGCGAGAGTTAGCCAAGTTCCCTCCCATGGTCTGAATATTGGCCTTCATGTTTTTAATAGCGTATATCTATATTAAGAGATATGGAATGCTACCTAGCAATATTATGCAGGCACTTTTTAACAGTCTACATAAAAATGCAAACAACAGTATGATAAACTGTTTTAGGACTGCCTTCTAAAGATCATAGCTCAAAGGTATGAATACATTGCTGCAAAATTAAAGTCTGTTTTCAAAACGTGTTCTAAATTTTTGATATTTTCACAGTGGACACATGTTGACAGCATTAATAAATATAAAAAATGCTGATTTTATTAAAGAAAAGAAACCTTAGGACGGTGTTACAGATTATTTCTCCTAGACATTCCCAACACACAGACACTATAATAACAACAGCTGTGACAATAAATACGAACATGAAATTATTTGTTATAATAAATAGATGAACATCTGGGCATAAAAATTAAAGTCAGTTCAAGCAAGGAAAGTCATTGGCAGTTACTAATAATTTGAGAACAGTCATTTTTCCACTGCTTAAACCATTTTCAGAGATTAGTTATCCGGAGCACTCTTCTGGGTGATATTCAGCCCGTGGCAGTCAATAATTTTAAAGCTGCAGACAGCCGAGGGCTGAATTAAACCTGGATATTCAATTCATTGTCACTGAATATCTAGGTCTCTGCAGATCCAGAAGTTATGCACATGCCGGCCAGTATTAATCAGTAGCTGGTAAATGCATACATAACCAGGCAAAGATAGGACTGTTTTACATGCTCGGTTAGGTGTGCAGGCACTGACACTGAATGCCACCGGAATGTGCATAGCCACCACGTCCAACCCAAATCCACCTCTGGGCCACCCCAGTACTGCCTAGATTGTGCCAGAACAGTCAGAGCTGATATTCAGAAGCACTACCCAATTTAGTGTCACTCAATATCAGGGGACGGGCAGCACTGCATGGTTTAAGTAGGCAGGAGCATTAAACTGTGCTGAGCA
The DNA here is from genome assembly GCF_901765095.1 of Microcaecilia unicolor. Lineage (NCBI taxonomy): Eukaryota > Metazoa > Chordata > Amphibia > Gymnophiona > Siphonopidae > Microcaecilia > Microcaecilia unicolor. The sequence continues at coordinate 102,686,545 of NC_044035.1, forward strand.
TTAAACTGCGCTGAATATCAATCCCTTTGTTTTTAGGCTTTCATTATGACTTTTTCCGTCGATTCTTGGTCATCAGTTTTGAAGCAAGTTTCATCTTGCTGATGAATATCCAACATTAAAAAGCATCTCTTTGGTTGTTTATCAAATGGGACTAGTTTTAGGAAAACTGGGGGAAATAACTTGTAGCCAAAACAGGTATCAATAGTACAGGCACAAGGCATGACTTTAACTTGGCAGTTTGACCCTTAGCAGAAGTACTGTAAGACTACAGCTAGGGGTTGACTGCTATCATTTGCTGCCTTGTGTCTAATGAGGAAGGAGAGGCAGGGAGTTACTATCCTGCTTATTTTCGAACGAGGAGGCTGGCCATCTTCCGACACAAATCGGGAGATGGCCGGCCATCTCCTGAAGCCGGCGAAATTGGTATAATCGAAAGCCGATTTTCGCCGGCTTCAACTGCTTTCCGTCGCAGGGCCGGCCAAAGTTTAAGGGGGCGTTTCGGCAGGGTATGGAAGGCAGGACGGGGGCGTGGTTACGAGATGGCCGGCTTCGTCCGATAATGGAAAAAAGAAGGCTGGCTCTGAGGAGCATTTCGCTGGCTTCACTTGGTCCATTTATTTTTAGGACCAAGCCTCAAAAAAGTGCCCCAACTGAGCAGATGACCACCGGAGGGAATTGGGGATGACTTCCAATTACTCCCCCAGTGGTCACCAACCCCCTCCCACCCAAAAAATAAAAATAAAAAACATTTGTTTGCCAGTCTCTATGCCAGCCTGAAATGTGATACCCAGCTCCATGACAGCAGTATGCAGGTCCCTGGAGCAGTTTTTAGTGGGTGCAGTGCACTTCAGGCAGGTAGACCCAGGCCCACCCCCCCCCCCTACCTGTTACACTTGTGGTGGTAAATGGGAGCCTTCCAAACCCCCCAAAACCCACTGTACCCACATGTATGTGCCCCCCCTTCACTCATAAGGGCTATGGTAGTGGTGTACAGTTGTGGGGAGTGGGTTCTGGGGGGCTCAGCACACAAGGTAAGGGAGGTATGTACCTGGGAGCAATTTTTGAAGTCCACTGCAGTGCCCCCTAGGGTGCCCGGTTGGTGTCCTGGCATGTCAGGGGGACCAGTGCACTACAAATGCTGGCCCCTCCCATGACCAAATGCCTTGGATTTGGCCAGGTTTGAGATGGCCAGGATCGGTTTCCATTATCAGCGAAAACCGATGCCGGCCATCTCAAACCCGGCCATCTCTGACATTTGGCCATCCCCAACCGTATTATCAAAACGAAAGATGGCCGGCCATCTTTTTCGATAATACAGTTCGGGAGCGCCCTTTGTGGCGCCAGCCATATAGATCGCCGCCCATATAGATGGCAGGCGCCATTCAATTATTCCCCTCCATGCATCTTCCACTAGCCATCAGGGAAACCTCTGGCAGGTAATGAATGGAGAACTTAAGGGATAGACGAGGTACCTTTAAGCATCTGGGAGGTTCATATAATTGGAGGAATGTGACTTTGAGTGTCATACAAGGAGTCCAAGTGCAGGCATCTGCATCAAAGCTGGAATTATCTTTCGAAGAATAAGGCACTTTGCAAAATTAAATGCAAGCTGCATTATTCAATTCGCTTAAAAATAATGGGCTAGATTCTATATATGGAGCTTGAAAACTCCGTGCGGAAAAAAAATACATCTAGGTGTATTTTCTAAAGTACACCTAAATTTAGGTGCACTTTATAGAATAGGCCTAAATTTCCATGCAGTTTATACAATATAACAAGCGCCAATCTGCACATCTAAATTTAGTCTCAGCCAGTTACACTTGGTGTAAATCCCGACGCCTAAATTAGGCACAGATCCAGGGCTGCCAAGGGGGAGGACGGGGGGGGGGGGGTAAAATTCCCCAGTCCCAGGCCTCCAAGGGGGACCTAGCGCTGGGGTCTCTCTCTCCTGCTCCTCACAGGACCCAGTTGATCGTGTCCTGACAGGGGCAGGAGAGAGAAAACTCTGGCGCTGGGCCCCCCTTGGAGGCTGGGGAGGACTCGGAGGAGAAGACAGAGCAGAACCTCTGGTTTGGCTGGCAGAGGTCCCCCCCAGGCTCTGCCAGCAGAGAAGGTCTTCCTCCAGCGCTGCTTTTACTCTGCTCTATTGCCTCCCAAGCAGCTGTGTTTCCCCTCAGGCTGCGCATGCTCAGTCTTGAAACCAAATAAGTACGACGTGAGAGAAAAAGCAGCTGCATGGGCAGGCAATACGGCAAAGGCGAGAGCAGCACTGGAAGAAGACCTCTTCTGCTGGTGGGGCCTCAGGATCCTCGCCAATCAAGGTATTTGCAGTTCTGGCGGGTGGGGTGGCATCGGCGATGATCCTGGGGGGGGGGGGGCGGCAAAGGCAGCAATCCTAGGGAGAGTGGTGGCCCTGCCCCAGACATAGCTCAGTCTCTCAGTGGCCCTGCACAGGCCGGGTGTATTCTGTAACAATGTGTATAGATTTGAGAAACGCCCATGACCTGCCTATTTCATGTCCATGGCCATGCCCCCTTTTCAACTATACGACTTGTAATATGTTGCAGAATATGTTTACACAGTTCTGTGTGGAAATTCTAATTAATGCCAATTAGTGTCAATAATTGCTTGTTAAGTGTCAATTATCAGCACTGATTGGCTTATTAACTAATTGAGTTGTGCACCTAAATCCAGAATACGACCGGATTTGCACACACAATGTAGGATGTGCTATATAGAATCCAGAGGAATGTGCTTTGCATCTCATTATTACGTAGCTGGTATTGCAGTAAACTAATATGTATTGCAGGATTTTGCTAAGTGATGCACATTATGGACTAGATCGACTTACCAATTAGAAATACATCCAAATCAACACGATCTTATCTAAATCTGCACTACCCAAGCTGCAAAGGACTTAAATACAAAACAACTTACGCATCTAGTTTTTCCTGCATAAGCACACAACTGTGGAATGCATTACCAAAAGCCTTGAAAATGACGTACGACCACCTAAACTTCCGTAAATCACTAAAAACCAACCTGTTTAAAAAGGCATACCCTACCGATCCAACTTAAATGCCTAATCTCTGCAACACAACCAAACTAAAGCACGTAATGGACATAACATAACTCTTCCGTTCTCCGATTCCCTAACGTGGCTGTGCCACATGAACTTGATCTTACCACAACATCACCCTATATTTGTTCACACCGGAGCCTGCATAGGCCTCTCCAGTACTATGTAAGCCACATTGAGCCTACAAATAGGTGGGAAAATGTGGGATACAAATGTAACAAATAAATAAATAACATTTGGGAGTAAAGAACAGAAATTCAGTATTATTTATTATGAAGGAGGGACAGCCATGCTATAAAGGGTCCAGCATATATTCAAAATTATTTAAGTAGGTAGGTGATATCATGGGGTGCAGGGGGTATTAGGGATACTGTCATGGGGAATCCAAGGGACTAGGGGTGGGTTTATTTATTTATGAAACTTGATATACAGACATTCTAGCAAAGCCAAACAAACAGTTTAAATAATACGGTTCAGATTGCAAACAAAAAACTCAAATGACAAAAAGAAAAATACATATAACTAAATAAACAACAACAGAAAACATTAATGGAAAGGAAATATTGTGAAGCATAGATTTCTTATCTAAACAAAACCTGGAAAAGCTATCTCAAAGAAAGAAGTCTTTAGACATTTCTTAAAGGACGTTAACTTTAGCTCTAGACAGAGATGAGGTGGGAGAGAATTCCATAGTGCTGGAGATAAATAAAAAAAGGAAATATTTCAAGTAGAATCTAATCTGGCTGCATAGAGTGGGGGAATCACCAGGCAGTTTTGATTTTGTGATCTTAATGAATGCAACGGGCAACAAGGAATCAGCAAATTAGATAAATAAACTGGCTGACTAGAGTGCTTTCTGGGCCAAAACTAAAATTTTATACTTTATATGGTATTTACAGCAGAGGGAGTTCAAGGGAGTAGAGGTGGGTTTTGTTTATCCTACTACCAGGCTCTTTAAGAGATAGTAGGCCCGACATCTACGTTGCAACAACCAGAAATCCATGCTATTTCTAGCTGCTGCAACACTAATTTCTGAGCTCAGGACACCTTTCTTTCCATGACCCTGAGAACTGAGCACATCCCAACCTGGATATCTTAGTTCCAATCTCAACCACCTATCTAAAATGGACTTAAATGGAAAAAAAAAATCCCCACTTATTTTTTACTAACCTTTGAACTTGGATGACAAAGAGATGATGATCTAGTCATTTTAAAGTTATAAAGATAATCAACTAAATATTAATCAGTAAGTAATAATAATATAACCTCTGAACCTGTCTTAAAACTTCTGTTCAATACCTAGCAGTATTATGCAATAAATTACCCTCATGTATATTGACCTCTGGAATAAATATCAGTTCAGTAACTTCTGCATCATTGTCAGCAATTATTCCAGCTCTAAAACTCATGTTGTTACCATGGTAACCAAGGAAAAATATGCGCTGACATGTAAAACATTTCTTTTTATAAAAAATGGTATATAGGGGCATGTCACAGCAATTAAAAGATGATTTGATAATGCTTATCTCAATATATCAATGACAAGAAGTTTTGCAAAGTTTAACTTGAAAGCGTTATCAACATAATACACATGTAAACATTTTTTAAATATAAAACTGAGAAAGGTCAGCATGGTTTATCATCACAATTTAGTGCAAAGAAAATTATGGACTAGTAATTGAATTACTCTAGTTAATAGAAATGAGTTCAGCATTACTTTCTAACTCATTACTTCGGCAACCCAGTCAAGGAAGCTGGTCTAACTGCTTAGGCGGGGCAGACGTACAAAAGGACGGAAGCTCCAGCACAGCTAGATACGTGGCTGCTGAATGAGGGAGGGCTAGGGGGAATTTGGGAGGGCTCACAAGTAGGTAAGCTGGATAGATCAGGGATAGCAGAAGGAGAGGTAAGTAAGAGTTAGGTGGGGAGGGTCAGATGTAAGTATCAGGAGGGGTGGTCCTAGAGGCGGGAAAAGGGGCAGCCACTGGAGACAGTAAGAAGGGCATTTGCAAGGATGTGATCGCCATTTTTGCAAACTGCTTCAGTGGCTCTACTTATCTAGCGAAACAGTGGTATTAGGGCCAGTCTTTGGGCACATTCAATATTTCAGACACGGGCACAGCCGTCGTTCTTCTGCACCAGCCCGAACAGACGGGAATCCTCCGTTCAGGGGCAGGACTCACTTACAGCAGGAGTAGGGCACACAGAGCAGTGGGAAGCTCTGCAGGTGACGAAGGTACATATCGCAGCTGTTTGACCATCAGCCTCCAGCAAACAAAGCATTCCTATGGTATCTAATTGCAGGGTAGGTCTCCACACTCTCTGGGTAGGGGGGCTCAAACAGTGCTTACCACAATGGCACTGATATATGTGGCCAGGGTGTTTACAACGTGCATGGCAGCCACAAGAAAATAGTGGAGGGAGCTCACCCGTGTAAATGCCGGTGCTACCGTAGTGGAGGGAGCTAACCCATATAAGTGCCGGCTCTACCATGGGTGCACATGGCCACAGTATGATTGCGAGTGCTGACTGGGGTGTGTGGCATGGGGAGAGGCTTACATGCTGTGGGAACTCGCATAAGAAGCATGGCATGCCACAGGAGGATTCCAGTGAGGCTGCCAAACAAATGGTCAGTATGGGATATGGGGGTCTTTCTGGGGAAGGCAGCCAGAAAGCTGGCCCACATGTGGTTTGAGGGCCTAGAGCCTGGTCAAAAGGCGGAGCACCACCCTGTGTGGCTCACTCAAGCAGAGGGAAGATCACTGGGTCAGTGGCACATGTCTGTGGTTGAAGTGGGTCTGCTCCGTTTTTAAAGAGGTCAGGTGGCAGGGCACTAGGTAAGGTGACAGGATTAGACGTTAGTGCATTATATGTACAACACGGTGGAAAGTGTGAGGGCCCTGAGAAGAATAAGGGCTAGCTGCTAAGAATAAGGGATGGTCGCCATTTTGTGTTGTGTCCTCCTTCCATGTGCTGACAGCCATTTGTCTTTCATTAGATAGGCACTGCATATGGGGTACAGATACTATGAGGAAGCTCTATAATGGTGCTAGATGGACAGTCTTCAAGTGTGGTGCTTGGCTTAATATAAAGCACCTGAAAAATGACGCCGCTTTGATTACAAAGGACAGCAGGGGCCATTTTGGGGCACAGAAGTTACCTGAGATGGCTAGGTGTGCAGAAACGCAGCAGGGTTGCCTGAGGCAACGATGCAAATGCCGGCAGCCATATTAGGGAAGGATGTGGCACAGGGTGACTCACTACATTTGCCAATAGTGGGCCCTTGCAGTCAGTTTTACTGTCCTAATGAGCAGCACGTGTCAGCACATGTCAGCAGCCATTTATTCTCAGAACACAGCCTGTCCAGTGGTTTAACATGAGGTCTTAGCTTTACATGCCTCACCTGAACATTTATATACAATAAAATAAGATATACACTAACACAGTACTGCTCAAGGCTGGAGCTAGGGACTCTGGAGCCCCCTGCAAACTATCAGTCAGCGACCTCCCCCCCCTATTCCAGTATCTCCTTTCTTTCTCCCTCCCCCATTCTCCCACCTGCCCCCAGGTTACAAAGTGCTAAAAGACATTTACCTATTACCTGTTAGCAGATGTTCTGTTGCATCTCTCTCATCTTCCAGGTCCAACTTAAAAATGTATTTTTCTAAACAGAGAGTTTCCAGCGTAGGAGCGATTCAAACATGCTGCCTTCAGCCTCCTTGGCACACTCCCTGCCCTGCGGTTTGCCCCCACCTCTGATGCAACTTCCTGTTTCTGCCTGGGCGGACCAGGGCTGCAGAGGGAGAGTGCAGAGGAGGCCAAAGGCCCCTGTGCCGGAAAATCTCTGTTTAGAAAAAGCATTTTTAAGTTAGAGTGGGCAAGTGAGGGAGACGCCGGATGGGGGTGGAGAGAAGGGGAAAACACACCGTGCAGCGTGCACCATTTCTGGCGCATCCAAATGCTGGCGCCCCCCCTGCCATGCATACCCTGCTTTCCATGTTCTGCTGGCCCTGGTACTGATTGGCCCACTCCTGCAACAAGTTCTTTTGTAGTACTTGCTTTTGCGTTCTAGTAGCCTCTATGTTATTGAGGAGTAGGGTCACCAGGAAGAAAAACATCAATAAAGCCTTTGGTGATAACCTGGTTGTCTTCCATCATCTATACCAAACACGTCTGTTCTTTTTCTGCTAGCTGTTGCATTTTATTATCAACATGTGCATTCAAGAAGCATTTGAAAACAGTTGTTTGCGAACCCGGCTTTTCTATTCATAACTGTTAGAATATTTTACTGATCTGTGTTTAACTGTTACCCGCTTTGGGATAGGTAAAATACAATTGGATTAAATACTTTAAGTTAGGCTTATGTACGATGTGCACTAAATGCAAATTCTAGAACTGCCAGTTCAAGTGATATCAATTATAAAAACATACATAAGTGAACAGGAAATACAGTTTCCATATCAGTTGGCAGTTACGATAAGCTTACGATAATGTCTTTTCTTGAGTTTGGTTTCGCAGGCATTTTAGCAGCTGCAGTGAAACACTCCCAGACACTGACAGAAGCACTAAAAGCCCCGTTTAATGGTCTCTCAGGTCTTTGCAAGCATCAGATTTTACTTGAGCATCCTCGGCCAAAACGTCAGGTGCAGATTTGTACATTGCCCAGCATATACTAGGGTCACCTGGCACACAGCAGTTGCATTCTGTGTGACCTGGTAAAGCCTAACAGTGGTGCAGCTGCCTACCTTTCCTCTTCTTCTTGTCTAACTCACTAGTTTTGGGACTGCTTCCGGCTTCCTATAGTAAGCACGGAGGCCCGTACCAAAATAGAGCAGAGCAGGGAGGTGGTACAGTTGTTCCTCTATGGCTTTTGAATCAAAAGACCCAGCAGTTCAGTTCGCTTCTGGGGACAGTATTGGAGTGACCTATTCTGTGTGCCCTTCCAGACCGCTGGGGGGTATGTCTACATAGGCTAGCTTGCTGTGGGTTATTCAGATTTGATAAGCTCCTCATAATATCTTGTGCTCTAATACTCCCATTTACTACACTATGGTGTTGCAATGGTAATGGCCATTACTTGAGGTCATTAGTACTTCCAAAGACATGGGAAGAAATACCAGGTTGTTCTTCAACTGCTAATTAATACGTTGAAATGTCTTCCCAGTTAAGAGGTTCTGAGGGTTATCAGAAACAGATCTATCTGAGGTTGGCTACTTAGTGACTCATCACAGACAGTCTATCCGCTTTGTTTTTTTATCTCGCATAGGCCAGATTTTGTTTACATGTATTCAGCAGGGGCCTGTCTATTCTGAGGCTGATTTATCACAAGAATGATGTCTATCTCCTTATTAACCCAGATATTTGTTTCCTTGTATAAATCGGGGGACCTGTAGGCCAGATCTTTGTTTCCTTGAAAAATGAAGGGCAATGTTTCATCTGAGTCTGAAGATCTGCCTGTGTACAAGAGGACCTAGGTCCTATGGGCAAGTAACCTATACACTTCTGTCTGTTCTTATTAATGTGTGCATTTCCATCTGTTTTTATTCAGCTCCACTATACTGATGATATGACTGTATTAGCCTTCATTTGGCTGATCTACGAAAAGCGTCACAATTCAGCTTGCTTCAAGCAATTACAGGTATTTTCAAGTCTTCTTTTTTATTCACACAAACTAGAACTATATCATTAAAAAAATTCTTCTGTACATGTAATAAAGAAAGGACACATGTTGAAATTTGTGAACACAGGCCCCTGGACATCAGGTAAATCAGGGGTGCTAGACAGCATCAATTTAATGAGGCTGTTTATGCATGCACACCAAGATATTATCTCTGTAAACCTTAGATGGTCTAAGCTATACATGAAGGTTTTTATTGCTTTCACATCTTGATAAATTGACATTAGGCCAGTAGGCATCAACCTGCATTCATTTCTGACTATTCAGAGTAAGAATACTCTATGGAGTTGTAAAATAGCAGTTCCCTTCGGGCCCACTTTAGGGCTATAAAGCAACAACCGAAAATATGGGAATTTCATTACAAAAAAAAAATACTAGCTCCACTTTAACACACAATCTCCTCATATGGGATGCATTCTTCGGTGGGTGCCTTTAAATAACCCACCTTGTCGGCACTGAAGAGTTACCGCGCCTTTGCAGTTTTAAGTTTCCATAAAAGACATAGATGTTGACTTTTTCTTCCTGTAGAGGATACAGCCAACCATCACTGTTCTATTGTTATAGGTAATAGCACAAAATATGCACACACCAGTGCACATGTTGGAAGTACACCCACACACAACCATTCCTATTGATATTATACCATTCCTGCCATGCTTGCACGTCCGCTGAGGTGGGTGTCTACCATGAGATCAGAATTCCATCCCAGTCTCAACATCCATTCATGACATGGGACACACATTGCTCATTATATAAGGAGGTTACACAGTGTAGCATACTCTATTCTTGAAGTAGCTATGGCAATTTTACACAACCAGTCTCACACACTTACTTGTTCTTTGGCCATCGTTGATCACAACTTACGTACACATCGTTAGCCGGGTCTCCACAGCTGAAAAACCCAGGTACCACATAGGGATCACCTTTTTCACATTCAACATGGGGTGCACATTGTTAGGTGGACATACACAATGGTAAAACCCACTCAACTTAGAGAGCTATATGCTTTATGCTCCCTTTTATGCCTTGGGGCTATATGTAAGAACGGGAACACCCCCAATTGTTTCACATTCAGATTTACAATGGGTTCTGACAGATGTCACCATTTCACAACTCTTCACAATAGGATCCTATATAATACAGATCAGGTCATTCTATTCAATGGACAAATAATGGACCACTAGGTAGACTGCCAACCATGTTCACTGAGGCAAAGCTGCCCTTTACATAAGGGGAGGTTACCTTGCTGACGATGGGCATGCTCACTGGTAATGGCATAGGATGTATTCTGGCTATGTTCATGCTTTCAAATGCTGCCATACCACCAGTGTTGTGCAAACTACCAGCCATTCCTCAACTGTCACAGGGCTGGAGAGATGGGGGCCACTTACTAGGGTATATTCATGCCATGGTAGAAATACAAAGCAGATACGGGGTATCATTCACATGGAATGAGCTGGATTCAGTAGGGGGTTTAGGAAGACTTAGGAAGCCAACATTCAATAGTACATTCAGGGGTAAGATTACACATGATAGCTTGAGTTCGAATGCAACCGATACTGGTTTCTGGAGTTTGCAAGGCAACCTGTATATATTGGATATGAGTGACATTTGCTTATCTTATGGTTTAAGGTCTACCTGAGTTTTAGAGTTGGCCGAAGTTAGGAGTTTTTTGTTGGTGAGGAGACCGCGACAAGCGAGGTGTCACTGTCATGGTCTATGGCGGTGGGTCCTAGCCTAATTGAGCACATAGCAGTATGTTTCAGACCAAATCAAGCTTCAACAGTGGTCAAATGTGAAGTTGTTTTGTCACATACTAGCAGTGGCATGGATGATGGCAAACCACGGGTACTCCCTCTCTTATACAGAGGGGGGCCAGTGCCAGAGTAACAGAAGGTCGGCGGTGCCTACCTCAGACTTTGACAGAATGGGGAGGCTGAAGGCATGAAGAGAGAGTAAAAGGTTAGAAGGAGAATGTGCTTTTACAGCAACTCTTTCTCAAGGAAATGTTGGTTGTGCCTCGGCATTTAAACGGTATGTGCCACAGGTGGCACAGTAACATTCTTCATGAGTAAGGTGGAAACAGTTGGAGCTGTGTGGCTCAATAGGTTATACACCCTACCTGAAATGCTCTAGATAGAAGTTTGATTAATGTATGTAATTACTTGACATTGTAACTGCATGTCTGAATGTAATTGTATGACAATGTAATTATCCTTGCATATGTAAATAGTAGAATGCTGTGGCCATAATAAATTCCACTCTTCTCTCAGATAATCTGTCAAGTGTTGATGTATGGAGTGCTCCATACATCAACAGAGTGCTCTGTGTGGGATGAATGCAGAGTGCTATGGTGCCACCTGCCCAGTTTGTGTAAATATGTAATATAAAACAGTATTCACTGTTACACTTTGGCTTGTTCAAGGAATGTATTTTATCACAATAAAACCCTTAACTTACCAACTAAGTGATCTAGTCCTACATTTCAACTCATTACTGCCATTATAAAACAAACTCCCAAGTGTTGAATTCTGCAGGTTAGATTTCTATAATGATGGATGAGATAGATCAGTTCTTCAAGCTTCTGTCATATGTGGCTGGGAATTCTGGCAATGCAATAATTATCTCTGCTGAAAAGCAAATCAATTCAAAGGATGGTACAGCAACCTCCGGGGCTTACTGATTTACTCCATTACTTTAAAATATGTTGTGCAAATGGGACATTGACCTATTGAGCTTGCTCTATAATCCATTCATTTATACAGGTGGTTCTCAATCTAGTCCTCAAGATACATCCAGCCAGTCGGGTTTTCATGATATCTACAATGAATATACGTGAGATATGTTTGCATACAAGGGAGCCAGTACATGCAGATCTGTCTCATGTGTATTTACTCTAGATACAATAAAAATCCAACTGGCTGGGTGTGCCCCATGGACTGGATTGAAAACTCCTAGTTCATATTTCTGGTTTATATAGTTCTTTTTTATCACCTTTCTAATGAAGCAATGTATTTATTGGTGGAGGAACCCCAGCCAATCAGGTTTCAGGATTTCTACAAACATATATAAGAGCACTGGGAGTATCCACATAATAAATCTCTGACCCCTGAAATTGGTAAATTCCTAAACAAACAAACAATATAAGGGGTCAGTTGAATATTAACTATGATATAAATAAATTGTGATATATGTGCTCAGAATATCAAGTGCCTATGTTCAACAACTGGTCCAGGCAACTTGCTTTCGCATCACTGCACCTGATTATTATCTACAGTGTTCCAAAATTCTATTCATTTCAAAAACCGCAACAAAAAAGGTCTGTTGCTGTACTTATCTTCTTGTTATAGATGAACAGTCTCCCAATTGGTACGGATGCTGTTGCCGGTCCAAGTAAATACAAGCAAGAGTCCACACTTCGCATAAAGCAAACAAGCAAAAACAAGCAACAGAATGGATTGATACAATTATATATATATAGTAGACTATCAGGCTTATTTTCGAAAGAGAAGGGCACCCATCTTTCGACACAAATCCCAGGGTTGCCCAAATCGGCATAATCGAAAGCCGATTTGGGCGTCCTCAACTGCTTTCCGTCACGGGGACGACCAAAGTTCACAGGGGCGTGTCGGAAGCATAGCGAAGGCAGGACTGGGGCGTGCTTAACACATGGGCGTCCTCGGTCGATAATGGAAAAAAGAAGGGCGTCCCTGCCAAGCATATGGCCGACTTGGTCCATGTTTTCTTGCGACCAAGCCTCAAAAAGGTGCCTGAACTGACCAGATGACCATCGGAGGGAATCAGGGATGACCTCCCCTTACACCCCCAGTGGTCACTAACCCCCTCCCACCCTAAAAAAAAACTTTAAACATATTTTTTGCCAGCCTCAAATGTCATACCCAGCTCCCTGACAGCAGTATGCAGGTCCCTGGAGCAGTTTTAGTGGGTGCAGTGCACTTCAGGCAGGCTGATCCAGGCCCATACCCCCCTACCGGTTACACTTGTCGTGGTAAATGTGAGCCCTTCAAAACCCACCACAAACCCACTGTACCCACATGTAGATGCCCCCTTCACCCCTTAGGGCTGTGGTAGTGTTGTACAGTTGTGGGTAGTGGGTTTTGGGGGGGTTTGGGGGGCTCAGCACCCAAGGTAAGGAAGCTATGCACCTGGGAGCTTTTTCTGAAGTCCACTGCAGTGCCCCCTAGGGTGCCTGGTTGGTGTCCTGGCATGTCAGGGGGACCAGTGCACTACAAATGCTGGCTCCTCCCATGACCAAATGGCTTGCACTTGGTCATTTCTGAGATGGGCGTCTTCGGTTTCCATTATCGCTGAAAACCGGGGACAACCATCTCTAAGGACGATCTTCTCTAAGGTCGACCTAAATGTTGAGATTTGGGCGTCCCCGATCGTATTATCGTAGCGGAGAAATTAAATGAATTCTTTGCTTCGGTCTTCACCGAGGAGGATTTGGGGGGGACACCGGTGCCGGAAAGAATATTTGAAGCGGGGGAGTCGGAGAAACTAAACAAATTCTCTGTAACCTTGGAGGATGTAATGGGTCAGTTCAGCAAGCTGAAGAGTAGTAAATCACCGGGACCTGATGGTATTCATCCCAGAGTATTAATAGAACTAAAAAATGAACTTGCGGAGCTACTGTTAGAAATATGCAATCTGTCCCTAAAATCGAGTGTAATACCGGAAGACTGGAGGGTAGCCAATGTTACTCCGATTTTTAAGAAAGGTTCCAGAGGAGATCCGGGAAATTATAGACCGGTGAGTCTGACGTCGGTGCCGGGCAAGATGGTGGAGGCTATTATTAAGAATAAAATTGCAGAGCATATACAAAAACATGGACTGATGAGACAAAGTCAGCACGGATTTAGTGAAGGGAAGTCTTGCCTCACCAATCTAATGCATTTTTTTGAGGGGGTAAGCAAACATGTGGACAATGGGGAGCCGGTTGATATTGTATATCTGGATTTTCAGAAGGCGTTTGACAAAGTGCCGCACGAAAGACTCCTGAAGAAATTGCAGAGTCATGGAATCGGAGGTAGGGTATTATTATGGATTAAGAACTGGTTGAAAGATAGGAAGCAGAGAGTAGGATTGCGTGGCCAGTATTCTCAGTGGAGGAGGGTAGTTAGTGGGGTCCCGCAGGGGTCTGTGCTGGGTCCGTTGCTTTTTAATGTATTTATAAATGACCTAGAGATGGGAATAACTAGTGAGGTAATTAAATTCGCCGATGACACAAAATTATTCAGGGTCGTCAAGTCGCAGGAGGAATGTGAACGATTACAGGAGGACCTTGCGAGACTGGGAGAATGGGCGTGCAAGTGGCAGATGAAGTTCAATGTTGACAAGTGCAAAGTGATGCATGTGGGTAAGAGGAACCCGAATTATAGCTACGTCTTGCAAGGTTCCGCGTTAGGAGTTACGGATCAAGAAAGGGATCTGGGTGTCGTCGTCGATGATACGCTGAAACCTTCTGCTCAGTGTGCTGCTGCGGCTAGGAAAGCGAATAGAATGTTGGGTGTTATTAAGAAGGGTATGGAGTCCAGGTGTGCGGATGTTATAATGCCGTTGTATCGCTCCATGGTGCGACCGCACCTGGAGTATTGTGTTCAGTACTGGTCTCCGTATCTCAAAAAAGATATAGTAGAATTGGAAAAGGTACAGCGAAGGGCGACGAAAATGATAGTGGGGATGGGACGACTTTCCTATGAAGAGAGGCTGAGAAGGCTAGGGCTTTTCAGCTTGGAGAAGAGACGGCTGAGGGGAGATATGATAGAAGTGTATAAAATAATGAGTGGAATGGATCGGGTGGATGTGAAGCGACTGTTCACGCTATCCAAAAATACTAGGACTAGAGGGCATGAGTTGAAGCTACAGTGTGGTAAATTTAAAACGAATCGGAGAAAATTTTTCTTCACCCAACGTGTAATTAGACTCTGGAATTCATTGCCGGAGAACGTGGTACGGGCGGTTAGCTTGACGGAGTTTAAAAAGGGGTTAGATAGATTCCTAAAGGACAAGTCCATAGACCGCTATTAAATGGACTGGAAAAATTCCTCATTTTTAGGTATAACTTGTCTGGAATGTTTTTACGTTTGGGGAGCGTGCCAGGTGCCCTTGACCTGGATTGGCCACTGTCGGTGACAGGATGCTGGGCTAGATGGACCTTTGGTCTTTCCCAGTATGGCACTACTTATGTACTTATGTAAAGATGGACGCCCATCTTGTTTCGATAATATGGGTTTCTCCGCTCCTTCGCGGGGACGTCCAGTGAGGACGCCCTCAGGAAAACTTGGGCACCCCGTTCAATTATGCCCCTCTTGGTGTTACAGTGTTGGCATTTTGCTCAGGCTTTCTCTCATCAGTACACTTCTCTGCATCTGCACTGAATAGTGAATTAGCCTTATTACCAAGATTGTAAATGTGCTGTGCACTCAAGGTTTTGTACACTTAGCATGTGTACAAACCCCTTTCTGCATCGTGTGCTCAGAAAATTGTGTGCTAAAGCAGCATTAACCCTGTGCAAAGCCTAAGTGCACTTTACTGTATCAGCTCCTATTGTTATCTTGAGCATTCTTGTCTAAAGACAAGACTCTGCAAGCCACAGTTAATATTTTTGCTTTTAGTTCAATCCAGAGGCTGAAGTCATCAGTTCTCTTTATGGCCTCCAATGGACTGAATAAGGTCTTATTTTAGGGTTTATTATTGGGATCAATTTGCCTTAAGCATTGTGCATTAGGGATGGGTTATCATTTGTAATGACATGGGAAATGTCGACAACATATCCCATCTCACTGCATGTCATTAGCAAACAAAAATGAGCCAAAAAATATTTTTTTTTCATTTACCTCTGTACACCACCTTGAGTGAATTCCTTCAAAAAAGCGATAAATAAATCCTAATAACTAAAATATACCATATAGTGAAGAGTGTTTGCAAAGAGGGTGCACTCTTTCAAAAGCGCATGCATTCTTACTCACATTTCCCCTGAAATTATAATAAAGACTAACCAAAACAAAATGAACAATGCTGCAATCACAGAAAAAGAAACAAAATGAAAATTTATGGGCTGCTCATTCCTATAATGGAATAGGCTGTCCCCCCCCCCCCCCCCCCCCACCTGAAGCGTCTTATACCAAAGATGAGGGTCTACTTAAAAGTTCATTGCTAGTGTGTTATTTCTTTAAATTTACCCTTACCTACCTACTTTCCGTTTAGTCTGATTATATCCTTTGTTTTGGTGCATTGCACATAGGTCACAGCTGCTCAGTAATGTCTTAAGGGGTCTTTTACTAAGAAACGCTGGTGTTTTTAGCACACGCTAAAAATAGGCATGCACTAAACGCTAGAGACACCATAGGAATACATTGGCATCTCTAACGTTTAGCGCGCGCCTATTTTTAGCGCACGCTAAAAACGCCAGCGTGCCTTAGTAAAAGACCCCATTATTTTGTTGCTGAAGACTGTCTACACACTTGTGATTATTGCTTATCCCATGGGTCTTAGGACGTAGGGTGGGACACAGAGTGGTTAGCTGAAGGGGACACCTCTGAGTGGTTGGGATAATTTAATCTTCTGGTTGGAGGCAGCTTAGTATTGTCTGGGCACCATTCCCAAACTCTTTTATCCAAACCTGATGCTCTAAGCAGGAAGGAGTGCCACTTACTTGAATTTATAGGGGTCCAGTTTCTGTCAATGCATAGGAGCCAACACTTCAAAATGATTGGGGGGGGTGATACACACAACACAAGTATATGCTCCCTCATCAGAGTAATAGAGTTTGCTTAATATTGGGAGTGCTCAAGCACCCACAGAACTGGCACTTCTGTCAGAAGGGAGATGCATCTAGCAGGTAGAGTGGATCTCAGCTACGGAAAGTACATGAGCACCCATGCCTATTTGTAAATTTTGGCTGGACAACTCACACAGCAGCTGTTTGAAAATCCAGGACAGAATTTTAAATACCTAAGGAAAGTGGGCAGCTGCCAGCTTATGCACCTGGTGAAAATTCACTGCTTATGCACTCTGATGAAAATTCACCTCTATTGTACTTGTGCTTTAATGATAGGAATCATAATGACATTCATGTAAATAATTACTCTGCATCTACGTATTCTGGAAAGAGTGAGAGATTTTTTAAAAAACCATGAAATACATAAACATTGTCAATAGATTCCGTTTTAAAAGTTTTGGTTTTTTTTAAAGAAAATTATGCTAGATTTTAAGCAAATATCATAAGCAAGAAACAAGAGACCAAGGCTGCTTGAACTGGTAGATTCATCTATCCCTTCCATTCCATTTTATACCCTGTGTTCCTTAGGTCCCAGTTCACGCTGTGGCTCAACTGATCTGATGATCATTACTTTGCTGTCACTTACTCCAGGAGGCAAAGACAAACAGTTCATAAAGTGCCCAGTGACCTGAAAAATAGGAGCATGCTATGTGTCGTGAGCAGCTTATGGGTTGTACTTAGCCCAAGGGGAAGCAGGCAGTTGATGAGCTCTCCCTCAACAACAGACCTAACTGCAATTAATGAAATTACTGCAGCAGGGTCCAGGAAACAGAGATTAATCCAGCTAAAGAAAACGAGCAAAAACAAAGCAGTCTGCTTGCTATTTCATTTTTATTTGTTTTGTTTCCAGGGTGCTAAATTATTTTAGGGAGGACTTTCTAATGAGAGGAAAGTGAAGAAGCACAGTGATTTGGGCTTATAAATAATTCTCCTTCTTTTTTATAACTGTTGGATATTTGTCCATAGCAAGAACTCATTCTGGGGATGAAGTTCAATTACAGCAAAGGATACTCTACCAGCTCCACTCAATATCTGTGCTGGAAGCATATTCCCTGTGGATGTACTTTTCTTAGCATGTATTTGGGGCCTTTTTTTAATAAAACTGCGCTAGCAATTCCCAGTTCAGCAAATGAGAGGAAGACCATAGGAATTGAATCGGCTTCCTCTCATTTGCCATGTGAGAATTTGTAGTGCGATTTAGTACAAGTTCCTTGGTTTGTTAGCAGACCTTAATAATTTACCTCCCCCCCCCCCCCCCCCCCCCAATATTCAAAACCATTTTTACTGGCCAGGAACTGCATCTGGCCGGTTAAATGTCACTTAACTGGCTATCCGACAATATTAAGTGGAGGACAGTCGGTTATACCTCGCCTAATATTCCTGGTTAGCACCTAGGAGATAACTGGCTCTATTTCGTGATATAGCCGGCTATCCCTGAGCATTCGTCAGGCTGCTAAAATAGCTGGTATATCTTTAGCCAGTTTAATATCGACTTAGTCGGTTAACTTTAAACTGGCTAAAGATAAACTGGATATTCAACGCCGGTCACTAGAAATGGCCCAGCGTTGAACATCCGGGCTGACCGCCGACAGTGGAAGTTAGCCAGGCTCCCTCCCACAGTCTGAATATCGTCCTCATAGTATATGCATGAATAAACATGTCAATAAAGGTGAGCCAGTTGATGTAGTGTATCTAGATTTTCAGAACGCTTTTGACAAAGGTCCTCATGAGAGACTTCTGAGAAAACTAAAGAGTCATGGGAAAGGAGGCAATGTTCTCTTGTGGATTAGGAATTGGTTATTGGACAGAAAACAGAGGGTAGGGTTAAATGGCCATTTTTCTCAATGGAGGAGGGTGAACAGTGGAGTGCCGCAGGAATCTGTACTGGGACCGGTGCTATTTAACATATTTATAAATGATATGGAAATTGGAATGTTGAGTGAGGTGATTAAATTTGCAGATGATACAGAACTATTCAAAGTTGTTACAACACATACGATCAGAAAGACCTTATTAAATTGGAATACTGGGCATCCAAATGGCAGATGAAATTTAATGTGAACAAATGCAAAGTGATGCACCAGTGGCGTAGCCAAGGGTGGGCCCAGGTGGGCCCCGGCCCACCCACTTTGGGCTCAGGCCCACCCAGTAGCAGCACACCTATGAAGTGTCTGGCAGGGATCCCCAAGCCCCACCAGCAGAAAATTCCCAACAACTGTCCTTCCTGCATACCAGCCTTCCCTCTAATATATTCCCGCCTATGCGGAAACAGGAAGTTGCATCAGAGGGAAGGCTGTGGGACCAACATGAGCAGTGTATATTAGTTGCTGCTCGCTGCAAGTGAAAATCTGCTATTTAAAAGGTAATGGGGGAGGGGGATGTTTGAGAGACCATATGGCATGCAGGCGAGAGAGGGAGAGACCAAATCACTTGTGGGACAGGGCAGAGTTCTTCTGCCCACCCATCTTGGGCCCAGGCCCACCCAAAATTGAGTGTCTGGCTACGCCCCTGTGATGCACATTGTGAAGAACAATCCAAATCGTAGTTATCTGATGCTGGGTTCCAGCTTTGGAGTCAGCACCCAAGAAAAAGATCTAGGTGTCATTGTAGATAATACGCTTAAATCTTTTGCCCAGTGTGCGGTAGCAGCCAAAAAAGCAAACAGGATGTTAGGAATTATTAGGAAAGGGATGGTAAATAAGACCAATAATACTATAATGTCTCTGTATTACGACCTCACCTTGAGTATTACATTCAGTTCTGGTTGGTCGCTGTTTGGGGGAGAAGGTAAAATGCTGAACCATGTGTGGGGGTGTGACTTTGATAATTTTTGTACCATGTAAGTGTGCCGTGAGACGAAAAAGGTTGAAAATCTCTAGAATAGGAGATCAAATGGAAAGATAAATGCAATCAGAGACCAAGAAAAGTTGGTGGGAAGATCAGAAGTTATCCCAATTGTACTGGATGCCATTGCTTGATTAAAAAATGTTTCCAAGTTCATGTCAACATATTACCTGTGTATATTATACCTTATGAACTCCTGAACAATCCTGTTTAAAGCAATGCAAGAGTTAAGGTCCCCTATGACGACTCCCCTATGAGGAAAGGCTAAAGCGTCTAGAGTTCTTCAGCTTGGAGAAAAGACAGCTGAGGGGAGATATGATAGAGGTCTATAAAATAATGAGTGGAGTGGAACGGGTAGATGTGAATCGTTTGTTTACTCTTTCCAAAAATACTAGGACTAGGGGCATGCAATGAAGCTACAAAGTAGTACATTTAATACAAATTTGAGAAAATCTGTCTTCACTCAACTTGTAATTAAACTCTGGAATTTGTTGCCATAGAATGTGGTAAAGGCAGTTAGCTTAGCAGGGTTTAAAAAAGATCTGGATAGCTTCCTAAAGGAAAAGTCCATAGACCATTATTAATTACTTTGGGGAAAATCCACTGCTATTTCTGGGATAAGCAACATAAAATGTACTGACCTTATTCAGGATCTTGCCAAGTATTTGTGACCTGGATTGGCCACTGTTAGAAACAGGATGCTGGGCTTGATGGACATTTGGTCTGTCCCAGTGTGGCAATACTTATATATATATATATATATATATATATATATATATATATATATATATATATATATATATATATATATATATATATATATATATATGTATGTATGTATTAGCATTAAATCTGAGGGACTGAGATAAGATCCAACACATCTTGGCATCTTGGCATAGAAGTAAGGCTCGTTCATTTTTGTCAAAGTATGCACAAAATTGGGGAGAAAAATTCAAGATGGCCGCTACACCGGGTGGACGTGAAAACGCTCCTTGAAATTGAGCCTAACGATTTTCTTTTTTCTTGTTTCACAATGCCCCATAAGCGTAAAGGGGTTTTGCGGGTAGTGCCTCCACCTACCTCAACTCCCGTAACGGGTCAAACTTCGTTGGAGCGTTTTTTTCCCCGGTACCTCCAGGACACGGGGAGAGGATCCCGCTGAGGGGAAAACCGGAGAAGCGGTAACCCCTCTGGGAGAGGAAATCTCTCTTTCACCGCCATCGTTTTCGCAGATTCCACCTAGCCCGATGTCGAAACTGCCCCTGGTGGGAAACCCCGTCGACTCGGAAGTCGGGCCGAAAGGAGTTTCCAGTGAGGACCCAGGAGCACAATTGTCGACTCGGGGAGCCACGGGGAATTTACACCCTATGGCACAAACTACGGAGGTAACTCTACAAACATTGAAGGTGATTTTGGACCAAATCACCACAACAATTCAGCAGACTGCAGGTGACGTACTATCTTTAAATACTAAGTTTGTGGAATTAAAACAGACTGTAGACTCTGTCAAAGAAGATATAACCACACAAGTAAAATCGTTACAAAAAGAGGTTGAAGTATTGAATGCATTTAAAAATACAACGGTGAAAGACTCAATAAATATGAGGCAAAAAATTGAACAAATCGAAAATTTTAATCGGCCCCTTAATCTCCGACTCTTAAATTTCCCACTGCTAGCGGGGATAACCCTACTTGATACCTTCAAGAAATACCTAATAGAAATACTTCATTTTTCCCCTGAGGCTATACCCCCGCTAAATAAAATATATTATATCCCCAAGAACAGAGAAGGAATGCAAGGTTCTGAAGCAGCAAACCTGAATTTACAAAATATTTCTGATTTACTGGAACAATCTACAGATATTATAACTGACAGAGTCACAATGATTATATCCCTGGTATTTGAGCAAGACTATAATGCCATTCTAAAGCTTTACTTTAGAAATATGAATGCTCAATTCCATGGCTCCAAAATATGGATTTACCCCGATATCACCAAAGCTACACAACAAAAAAGGAAATTATTTTTGATGTTAAAACAAAAGACTATGGATATAGGAGCTTCCTTTTTCCTTGCTTACCCATGTAAATGTGTGGTGAAATTGGGACAAACTAAATACATCTTTTTTACACCGGAACAACTGAAATTGTTTGTAGAGATGAAACAAGTGAAATGAAAAAGCTGGAGGAAATGCAGCCTGTAATTCTATATTTTATTTTGTAAATTGCTTCTATATAATCTTCTCTAACTCTTTTTTTTCTCCCCATTTGCCTTTGGATTGAGGTCTAAGAAAGGTTGTAATTTGTAATTCTACTTTTTTATATTTTCTTTTATTCCATTTTTTTTCTATGTTAAATACTCTTTTTGAAAATTAGAATAATGTGAAATGTTTTGGGATATAAAGATTTGATTTCTACCTGAATTTCTGTACAAGGTTTATCCTTGAATGTTTAATAAATTTAAAACTATAAATAAAAAAAAAAAAAAAGTATGCACAAAATTAACCCATCTGGAGACATGGGTTCAATATTTAAAGCAATTTAACCAGCTAGAAATGGCTCCTGACTGGTTAATTTGTTTGAATCACCACTCGCTGAAGCTGTTAGTGCACAAGAAGATTGCCTTTACCAAAAGGTGATACACTGGATTTGCACCTCTTGGTTCTATAGCCCCTGACCCAGCCCTTGAAAGGGCAAAACATCGTCATGTTGGGATTTTAGTTATGTTATTTTAATTCTGTTGTGGTGAATACATTTTGACTTTGTACAGTTTTCATTGATCTGCTATCAAGAGATAACTTTTAACCAGTGTTAAATTAAGTAACAGAGAAATGTTTTTTACCACAACAAAATGTCCATATAGATCCCTTTGACACCAAAGAAATGGAGCTGCTAAGGTGATCCGATCTTTCAGAGGTAGATCTTAAGCCATGCCCCTCAGCCCCTCCACCATCTGTGACCCTAGTCCTGCCCACTCCACTATTTAGTTCCTTCCCCTGACAGACCTCAATTTGACAGCCCAGCACCAACAAACTGCCTCCACCCATGGCAGCAAGAGATGCCTTAATAAAATGTTATCTTCTGATGCCAGAGGACCAGTCTCAAGAAAAGAGTTGTGAGATATTGCAGTTCTTATTACGAGACTGGTCCCATGGCAGCAGGAGATGGCATCCTTTTAATGCATATCCTGCTGCCAATGGAGGGGGAGGCTGCTGTGTGGGAGTTCTTTGTCCCCAGTAGGAGTGCAGAAGATGACCCCTGAAAATGGGAGTCGAGACATGACAGGTCTGATGAAAATGGAAGCTGGGAAGAAAACGGAATCCTCTTTGACCAAGATCATGATGGAGCTAAATTTCTATGAGGCTCATTTCAAAGCACATAGACTTGCAAAAGTTACATACATTACTATGTAATTTTATAAGTCTATATGCTTTGAAAAAGCACACCTATATCTACTAAGGACAGAGAATCATATCGTCATCAAATAAATTACAATCGAATTGGATTTCCTAACAGCACGATTTTCCTTCTTCTTTTTCACAGGTCTCCAACGTAGTTTGAGCCTGTTAAAGAATTCCATTAGATCTGTATGTTACCGCCTCTGTAAATTACAGTAGAGGTCATATGTAGGCATTATCTATGAACTTCTTCAAGCTGCATAATTGCAATGAGTTATATTAGGGATTGGGGAGCTGTATATAATGCTCCAACTGGTACAAAATATAGCAGCTAGGCGTTTAGGGAGGGATCGGAAGAAGAGATCAATCATGTGACACCTATACCTAACTTTTGGTGATCTGTAGAGAGTTATCCACTATCCCCCTGATTCTATAAATGCTGCCGAAAATTGTGCCTGCAAATGTAGGCGTGGCCCCAATTTCCATGTCTAATTTAATAGAATACTACTACTAATCATTTTCTATAGCACTGCTAGACATATGCAGCGCTGTACACATTATATGGAGGTACTTCCTCTGTCCCTAGAGAGCTCACAATCTAAGTTTTGGTACCTGAGGAAATGGAGGGCTAAGTGACTTGCCCAGAGTCACAAGGAGCTGCAGTGGGAATTGAACCCAGTTCCACAGGATCAAAGTCCGCTGCACTAACCGCTAGGCTACTCCTCCACTCAGAATAAGCAAATTAGTTCCAATAACTGGCTTTTTAACAAGCAATTATTGGCACTAATTAGATATAATTGGGGCTTATGTGCATAAATTTAGGCGCTAGATCCATGCCTAAACTTTAAACGCAGTATGAGAGAAGGGGCGCACAAATGGGAAGACCATGGGCATTTCAGGGTGGATCAGGGGCATGGTTTTGGGTTACACATGTAATTATTTAACAACAGTGCTCAGCACATAAAGTTAGGCATGGGCATTTGCATGACATTTTCATTGCTGCAAATGGCACCTAAATTTAAGCGCAACCTCTCTGCTTAAGCATTACTCTATAAGCCTTACTGAACTTTAGGCACAGATTATAGAATACCACTTAAGCACTCTTTTTGGTGCCAATTTTATAGGCACCATTTATAGAATTGCCCCATATAAACCTGCATTATTGATGTCCTCCTTACTTGGTACTGAACACTGTAAACTGTGAGTCAGTTGGAGCCTCTATGCAATGTAGTGATTTCCCATGAAAGTCAGTAAGGATGTGGGAAAGTTTATCACAGTAATGCAGATCTAAATGGAAATCTCACAGAAGTAATTTTAAATGTAAACCATCCATTTTGCCATCAGTCAATAACTTTAATTGAAACTATGGAAATTAAGATATGAGAATGCATGAAAAAATGGAGATTGTTCATAGAAGTATCTTTTGAATATAAAGGTACTTTAAAACATGTTCACAGACCTACAAGTGACAAATTTAATAGAGTTAGCCAGTATGGAGGCTTAGTGCTTTAAACAAATAGGAAAAGGAGAGAATTTGGGAATTCAAGCAAAATACATGTTGAGTCCTACATGAGTTAGAAATTATCAGAACTTTTATATATATCAGGGAGAGGACAATGTTCAAAAGGATTCTCCTTGGATCTAAGCAGGTTAAAAACAAAACAAAAAAAAACAACAACGTAAGATCACTTCCAACAGTGTGTGTAATTTTACCCATGGGAACACTGGAGGAGGCTGTGGAAATGAAACTGGTACAGGTAAGGGTAGAGGAAATACATATGGGAATTTGATTTTGAAATCCTTCTCTTTACTTTACATTCCTTTACCCCACATCCATTTTCCTTGTAAAATGGACTTGCCTTCAATCTCCCCACACTCTCTAGACATTGTGCTTCAATGATGATATGATTCATGGGTTTGTGGTGTTGGTAAATCTGTGCCAGAGATGGAGAACTACCATACATGTAATATTTAACTGTAAGAACAAGGAAAAGGACCACCTCTTTAATTTACAAACCATAAAGGCTTTTAGAGAATTACTGAGAAATGCAGAAAACACACGGAGTTGTAACCTTTCATCAACTATTAGGCAGCACATCTCTTGAATTTAAATGTGCCACCCTGAGCTTTATTAATGATTACAGCTTGCTTTGAGCATTGGTTTAGATATGCATGATTACAGCTGAGATCATATATGGCTGCATGCTCCGCATTGCAGGGTTGTAAAAATATATGTTTGAGTCTTAAAAGATTAACACAAGATGGATAACATCAGAATGTGTTCAAGTTTAATTTAGGAGATTTTCAAAGTATGTAATGAAATAGCCATACTATTAGTAGAGGGAAATTAAATGAAGTAAAGTTAGGATCTGAGAGAGCTGCTACAGTCTCTATATAACATTTTTAATAGATGGATTTTATATGTTTGGCCAGGAGAATGGTGCAGAATCAATTTAGGGAGGTGAGCATGGGATATAATACAGGAATTATGCTTGTCAATATGAACGAATGGGATCAAATGGAAAAAAATGAATGTTTACAGTGGATAAAAGGAAAAATGCCAAAAAATATGCATGTGTAGATCTCTCTCCCTTACCCTCTGTAAGAGGAGGCCGGGGTTCTTTCCCATGAGTAAAAACCTAAACTTTTAGGTTCGACTCATAATATTATCTGGCACTGCGGAAGCAGCACATTCCATGTCGTACTGCTGTTCCAAAGAAAAAAAGGATGGAAAGCAAATATTTTCAGTGGTAAGGATCTGATATACAAAACATGTTTTCTACTTACTTTTCATCATAAATCCTTGGAGAATGTATTGCCTTTAATTATATAGACCTTTCAGATCAAGATCCTTTGTAGTAACTGCTGGGAACCTTTGTCAGTCTTACAACAAAAAAATGGATGTGAAATTGTAAATTTGCTAGAATAAATCAACACAAATCAGTCCACAATATGAAAATGTTAACTATATCAAAATATTTATAAAAAGGATGGAAAAAGCCTCAAAGAGCTCAAAATCATACACATTTATAGAGGTGACATGATCAAACTATCTTCACGTCATCATTGGCAAAAACTTTCTAAGAAAATATGTTTTTATGTCTTTTATCAGAGTTCATCAAAAAATCTCTTGTGGTACAATCCTTAATGTCTTCCAGTATTCAAAGTCCATAAAGTACTGATAATGCAAAATTTAAAGCACTTATCTTTATAGAACTCTTCCAATGTATAGAGTGAGAGATCAAGCAGTTTTTTTGAACTCTCCATGCCCCCGGGCCAATGATGGCCAGCGTTTCACTCAGCTGCTTCAGGGTCCCAGATGGCGGGTCATTTTTCCACTGACAGCACTTCTGATTCTGAATTGGAGCCCCTTTCTAAAACCCGGATGTACTATGTATCAGGTCTAAATACCAACGTCCATCTTTTTGGAAATGTGAATGAGAAATATTATATAAAAAGGAACCTGATATTACTCTATACACTTTATTTAATTTTTTCCTCATTTGTATCATAAGTGATTCTGAGCCAGACCAAGGAGCATCAAGCCCTGAATTCTGTCTCTGATAGCAGCCAGTCTAGGTCACAATAACCCGTAACATAGTAACATAGTACATGATGGCAGAAAAAGACCTGCACGGTCCATCCAGTCTGCCCAACAAGATAACTCATATGTGCTAATTTTTGTGTATACCCTACTTTGATTTGTACCTGTGCTCTTCAGGGCACAGACCGTATAAGTTTGCCCAGCACTATCCCTTCCTCCCAACCACCAGTCCCGTCTCCCACCACCGGCTCTGGCACAGACCGTATAAGTCTGCCCAGCACTATCCCTGCCTCCCAACCACCAGCCCCGCCTCCCACCACCGGCTCTGCTACCCGATCTTGACAAAGCTCCTGAGGATCCATTCCTTCTGCACAGGATTACTTTATGCTTATCCCACGCATGTTTGAATTCCGATCCCAAAAGTTAGACCTAGTTCTCATAATTCATTTGCAAGGATGACTAATGGCTTTCCCAAGTCTACCTAGCTAATAAATGCTCCAGAAATGTGTTCAGGTTTCTTTTAAACCCTCTATGCTAGCCTTGTTGACCACATTCTCCAACAAGAGATTCCACAACTTAATTTACATGCTACATGAAAAAAATACTTTCTAAAATTTGTTTTTTAATCTGCTGATCATTAGTTTCATGGTGTATCCTCTTGATTTTATATATCATATTTCCTCTTAGTCAATTTTCTCCAAGATGAAGAGCTCTGGTACCCAGATAGCTATCCGGACAAGTTAGGACTTCTGGCTCCATGTTACCTCTGCCCTTGGACCCCCCAGAATTATCTGAGGCAGATAAACATGTTGTTCAGTGGCATCATCTGGATAATGCTGCTGAATACCACTGACTGGGCCTGGTGAGTGCAAGTTATCTGAGTAGATGTTGATGTATACTTACATACTGTATATACATATTTATTAATTATATTCCACCTACAAGTGGACACTACAAAAAATAAGTAATACTTCACCAGTACACATGCGGGCTCATTTTCGAAAGAGAAGGACGTCCATCTTTCGACACAAATCGGAAGATGGACGTCCTTCTCACAGAAACGTCCAAATCGGTATAATTGAAAGCCGATTTTGGACGTCCCCAACTGCACTCTGTCCTTGACCCAAAATCAAAAAAAAGAAGGACGTCCCTAACGAGCACTTGGACATTTTCAGCTGGACCTGTTTTTCTTACGACTAAGGCACAAAAAGGTGCCTGAAATGACCAGATGACCACCGGAGAGAATCGGGGATGACCTCCCCTTACTTCCCCAGTGGTTACTAACCCCCTCCCAACCTCAAAAAACATCTTTAAAAATATTGATTGCCAGCCTCTATGCCAGCCTCAGATGTCATACTCAGGTCCATAACAGCAGAATGCAGGTCCCTGGAGCAGTTTTAGTGGGTGCAGTGTACTTCAGACAGGCGGACCCAGCCCCATCTCCCCTACCTGTTACGTCTGTGGAGGAAACAGCGAGCCTTCCAAAATCCACCACAAACCCACTGTACCCACATCTAGGTGCCCCCTTCACCTGTAAGGGCTATGGTAGTAGTGTACAGTTGTTGGTAGTGGGTTTTGGGGGGGCTCAGCACACAAGGTAAGGGAGCTATGTACCTGGGAGCAATTTATGAAGTCCACTGCAGTGCCCCCTAGGGTGCCCGGTTGGTGTCCTGGCATGTCAGGGGGACCAGTGTACTACAAATGCTGGCTCCTCCCATGACCAAATGGCTTAAATTTGGTTGTTTCTGAGATGGACCTCCTTGGTTTCGATTATCGCCGAAAATCAGAAACGTCCATGTCTAGGGATGACCAAATCAAGGGATGACCAAATTTAAGGATTTGGACATCCCTGGTGGTATTTTCAAAATGAAAGATGGACGTCCATCTTGCATCGAAAATACGGGTTTCCCCGCCCCTGGATCGGGATGTTTTGCGATGACGTCCAAATCAAAACTTGGACGTCCCTTTCGAAAATGCCCCTCTTAATATTTTGGGGAAAATTAACATAAAGGAAGTTCTTTGAAATTCTTCAAAGCAGGCAAAAATCACACCAAGTTTCCACATTCAAAATGAAATCTAAAAGAGAATAAACCAGTTATTGCTCAGTTAGTCTATTAGAAATTGCAGGGCAAATATTAGCAGCCATCATAAAAGAGGAAATGGTGGCAAACTTGGAGGGAAGAAAATGATTAGCAAGAATCAGCATGGGTTTAGAAGCACCAGGTTCTTTTTTGTTAATTCAAAATGATTAGTTTATCAGCCTATGGGGTTCATTTTCAAAAGAGAAAAATGTCTAAAAACTACCATAAATCTGCATTTGAATGTTTTTCTCTCATAAAATATCCAAATTGGTATTTTCTTTTTTTTTTTTTTATTGGTATTTTCAAAACCAATTTTTAGATGTTTTTCTATGAAGTCCGTCAGAAGTGTGTTCAAATCACAAGGGGACATGTCAGAGGCTTGTTAAGAGTGGGATTTGGGTGATCCCAGAACTTAAATGTTTTTCTGACATAATGCAACAAAACAAAAACATCCAGAGCTATAAGCTGGATGTTTTAATCCAGACCTGTTTTATTAACAAATATGCCACAAAACATGCCCTAAAGGAATGACACCCCCTTACTCCTTCAGTGGTCACTGATCCCCCCCTCCCACCCCACAAAGATGTAAATGAAACAGTATATACCAGCCTCTATGACAGCTTCAGATGTTATGGCCAGTCCTATTACAGCAGCAAGCAGGTTCCTGGAATAGCCTAGTGGTGGGTGCAGTGCACTATAGAGAAGGTGACCCAGGCCCATAATCCACTCTATTACACTTGTGGTGGTAAGTGTCACCCCCCCCCAAAAAAAAACCCCCAAACCTACTGTACCCACATATAAATGACACCTGCAGCCAAAAGGGCTATTGTAGTGGTGAATAGTTAGGTACAGTAGGTTTGTGTGGGTTTTGAAGGGCTCACCATACAATATAAGGAGGTAATGGTGAGATTTGTACCCAGGACCTTTTATGTGAAGTGCACTGCAATGCCTCCTAAGGTGCCCCATTGCTCTGCTGGGATGCCTGTGTGGCCAGTCTACTAGGAAAGCTGGCTCCTCCTACATCGCAATGGCTTGATTTTTTGCGTTTTTCACTTGGATATTTTTTTAATGGTCCAAAAAGATAGACATACTAAGCACAACACCATCATCTAGGAAAAGGTCATTTTCAAATAATATTTCAAGTTTGAAGATGGTCATTTTCACTACTTAATTTTTGGACGTTTTGAGCAAAACATCAACAATCGAATTTAGATATCATATTGAAAATGCTCCTCCTTAATAAATGGTGGAAGCAACTCCCTCAATAAAACATTTCTCATAAATACTTTTTACTTTGCAACAAACTTCCATTATCTTATACTTCATTTTTAATAATTCCAACATTATATACAAGTATAATACTTGATAGAAATAGAGTTGAAAGCATAAGAAAAGAAAATAAACAGTAAGCAAGAAACAAAAAAAATTTCCAATATATAAATCAACCCTAATATTAAATTCCACATAAAGGAGACAGCATTTACAAATTGGGGGTCTCTTTTACTAAGCCGCGATAGCACTTCCCTTGTGGCAATGCCGATGAAGCCCATTCAAAATGAATGGGCTTTGTTGGCATTACTGCACTGGGGACCGCTAGCACAGTTTGATAAAAGAGACCCTAGGAGAATTGTGGAAAGAAAAATATTTTGCAGGAAAAAGGAGAGTGATGCATATGAAGCTGGATGAATCACCATATCCATACAGATTTGGTCAAGCCATAACAGGCAGGGCATGCAAAGAGATCATGTCAGAAGAACATGTAGAACCTTTATCACTCAAAAACAACACAAGCTGGGATAGCTAGAAAAAAAACATACTTCACAGTATTAAACCAAACAATACATTTCAATGGAAATTTTGAAAGAAAATGAACTCAAATTTGCTGAACTCTAGGTCTTAAAATTAAAATTGCTTTCTGCTTTTCTGTGTTGCTCTGGCTGTACCTGGGAAAACCCAAAGCTACAAATTGAAAACCTTAAAAAAATAACTTCAAAATTAAATCTCTCTCAGTCTCATTTTAGAACGCAGCAATCAAAGTGCCAGGACAAGCAATACCATGTTCAGTTGATATATTCAAACTGTACTGAGAAACTTCCAGTTCCACAGCTAAATCCAAAATGTCTTCCACTTTCCTCCTCCCCCGTCCTTCACACCATCACATCCCACCAAACAACTGACAGAAAGGCTACATAGTTCCACCAAGACAAATGTATGTTGCACTCATTATGTCTCTGCCATCTTTGCCATCTATTCTTCTAACCTTCAAACTCAGTTTGGTTTTGAAATCTCTTTTAGTGATTTTGTGAAGAAAACATTATTTAGAAGTATTATACCAAGCGTGCCAAAGTCACATCATAACTGGTTTAAGCTTAATAAACTTAATAAACATATCATTCAACCATTATCAGTCTGTGTTGTTTTCATTTTTTGCTTACGTATATTTTTATCCCCTCCCCCAACAAACAAACTCCAAGTTAAGGTTATTGTATAGTTGATAATCAATAGTAACAGAAGTGTTAAAGACAGAAAGGAAAGTAGGATTCAAATACATCAGAGTAAGGTTCCTATTCTATCATACTCGATTTGCCCATAGTATAAAGGGATCCCAGTCTTTATCAAACTTCTTTTTATAATTTCCTAGTACAGCTATCAATTTTTTTCCATTTTATAAATCATTCAAGTTTTAGCCATCCATTCTATAATAGAAGATATCAGTGCCCAGTAACAAAGTAGTTGGAGTGACTGGTATAGAAAACCCCATAATTTGGTTCCAAAATGAATGAATATAAAGCATTTTTACTAAAGGTGTGAAAAAGAACGATTCTGCTCACATTTCTTCCAACAAACATCTGGATCCTCTACACCCCATTTTTAAAGATGTACTAGGGTGATGTGGAGGGGCATTTTTGATATGAAGTCTAAATCCGATTTTGGACATTTTGCAGAAAAACAATCCAAAAATCAAGTGGTAAACATGGTCATTTTCAAACCAGAAAAAAAGTCTATCCTTTGATTTTGACAATGGCCATTCCTTAGATGTTTTGTAACCATTAAAAAAAAAAAACATCCAGGGGAAAAACACACAAAAACAAGCCATTGAGTGGTATGGCGGGGGGGGGGGGGGGGCAGCATTCTTAGTAGACTGGCCACACAGACATCCCAGTAAAGCAGTGGGGCAACTTAGGGGGCGCTACAGTGGACTTCACATAAAAGGTCCCAGGTACACATCTCACCATTACCCCCTTATATTGTATGAGGAGCCCTCCAAAACCCACTAAAAACCTAGTGTACCCAACTGTACCCCACTACAATAGTGTAGAAAAGGAAAAAAGTAGGATGTAGACCAAATGTGTATCCAAACAGTGAGTTTATTGAAAAATACAAAACCTAAAAACAGACTCAACACAGTTCTGAGTTTCGGCACCTATAGCACAGAGGAGGTGGTACATTTTTTTAAAAGTTGCACATCAAAGCCTCCAAAAAGTTTCTCTATTAAAAATCTAACATCCCACTACCAACTGTCCTGATAAGAATGTTGGCTTGGGGAAAATAATAAGTACAAAGCAGGATAAAGATTATTAATTATGCTTTTTATTTTATTATATTCAAAAATAATTTTCTTGCAAGATAATGGGGGTCTGCTTAAACCTTGATTTTCTCTCCTCTCATACCATCCTCGATCCACTTCAATCCGGTTTCCGCCCTCTTCACTCGACAGAAACAGCACTCTCTAAAGTCTGTAATGACCTGTTCCTTGCCAAATCCAGAGGCCACTACTCCATCCTCATCCTCCTTGATCTATCCGCCGCTTTTGATACTGTGAATCATGACTTACTTCTTGCCACACTGTCCTCATTTGGGTTCCAGGGCTCTGTCCTCTCCTGGTTCTCCTCCTATCTCTCCCACCGCACCTTCAGAGTTCACTCTCATGGATCTTCCTCCACCCCTATCCCCCTATCTGTTGGTGTTCCCCAGGGATTGGTCCTTGGACCCCTTCTCTTCTCAATCTACACCTCTTCCCTGGGCGCCCTGATCTCATCTCATGGTTTCCAGTATCATCTCTATGCTGATGAGACCCAGCTATATCTGTCCACACCAGACATCACCGCAGAGACCCAGGCAAAGGTATCAGCCTGCCTATCCGACATTGCTGCCTGGATGTCCAACCGCCACCTGAAACTGAACAAGTCCAAGAACGAGCTCATCGTCTTTCCACCAAAACCCACGTCTCCTCTTCCTCCACTTTCTATCTCAGTTGATAACACCCTCATCCTCCCCGTCTCATCTGCCCGCAACCTCGGAGTCATCTTTGACTCCTCCCTCTCCTTCTCTGCGCATATCCAGCAGACTGCCAAGACCTGCCGCTTCTTCCTCTTTAACATCAGCAAAATTCGCCCTTTTCTCTCTGAACACACCACCCGAGCTGTCGTCCATGCTCTCATTACCTCTCGCCTTGACTACTGCAACTTACTCCTCACTGGCCTC
Source organism: Microcaecilia unicolor (assembly GCF_901765095.1). NCBI lineage: Eukaryota > Metazoa > Chordata > Amphibia > Gymnophiona > Siphonopidae > Microcaecilia > Microcaecilia unicolor. The sequence continues at coordinate 102,719,457 of NC_044035.1, forward strand.
CCACTTAGCCATCTATCCCCCCTTCAATCTGTTCAGAACTCTGCGGCACGTCTCATATTCTGCCAAAACTGATTTACTCATATCACCCCTCTCCTCAGGTCACTTCACTGGCTTCCAATCAGATACCGCATTCAATTCAAACTTCTCCTTCTTACCTACAAATGCATTCAGTCTGCTGCCCCTCACTACCTCTCCTCCCTCATCTCCCTCTATGTTCCCGCCCGTAACCTCTGTTCACAGGACAAATCCCTCCTCTCTGTACCCTTTTCCAACACCGCCAACTCCAGGCTCCGCTCATTCTGCCTCGCCTCACCCTATGCTTGGAACAACCTTCCTGAGCCCTTACGCCAAGCCCCCTCCCTGCCCATCTTCAAGTCTTTGCTTAAAACCCACCTCTTCAATGCTGCATTCGGCACCTAACTCTTACCGTTCACTAAATCCAGACTGCCCCAATTTGACCACCCCTATCGGACTGTCCGTTCACTTGTCTCTTAGATTGTAAGCTCCTTGAGCAGGAACCGTCCCTCTATGTTAAATTGTACAGCGCTGCGTAACCCTAGTAGCACTTTAGAAATGTTAAGTAGTAGTAGTAGTAGTAAACTTTGTAAGCATTGGGGATGAAAAGAGAAATGCTGTAACTGGAAGAATCAATGCAAACTATGGGGGAAGTTATCAAGGTGCTGTAAAAGTCCAGCTTTTACTGCACTTTGATGTATAACAAAAGTCAACAACTTGCAGTAGCGCCCTACTGCAGGTACTGATGTAGATGGTAAATGAATAACTCTGCTTATGAGCCACCTCACAAGAGTGTTATTCTACCAACCCAGGAGCATTGGGTTACCAAACTGCCTAATGCTCCCAATTCGTACCTTAAAGGGGCCATGATAGTGATTATCTGATTCCACCCAGGTGTTTCTCCCCCAGTCACACACCTTATTCCAAAGCCCCCTGCAGCAGTCATCCTCCCCCTTCAAAATCAATCCCCCATATCAATGTTCCATGAATGGAAGACCCACTAATTAAAATTCCCTGCAAGTGTCTCCTATCCTGAAGAGGCCCACCCAGAAGTGATGTGCTGAGCCAAGTTCTCCCCTCACCTGGAGTCAATCACCCAAATGAAAGGCCCCTCCCCCAGGTAGACTCCCCCACTCACAATAAGGCCCCCACTCACTGGTAGCTCTCCCTACCACCACCCCACCCCAGGCCTATTTGGACCCTTCCCTGGGTCTAGTGGTTCTGAGCAGGAAACATGACCTCTAGTGGTAGTATCACAAGACCACTCGCTCCTTCCTAGAACCTATTTGCCACCAAGGAAAGGTCCAGGTAGGCCCAGGGGGACCTACTGCTGAGCAAGATGCCTACCCTGGGAAGAGGGCTTTTATTTGGGGGATTGACACCAGGTGGTGGGAAGCATTAATGTGGGGGGCCACTTTGGAAAGGAGGCTGACTGCTGGGGGGATAATTTTGAAGAGGGGTATGTCCAGAGGGTAGTGCCTGTGGGGCATAGGATCAGTGGGCAGTAGGTAGTTGTCTATTTAATGACCTCTGGGGGAAGTATCTCCCATCAAAACTTTTATTTCCATGAGTAGATGAGAATGATCAGAATTAAGAAAGAGCCCAACTCTATAGAAATATAAGGAGCCTGACAGATCAGCACAGACAAACCTGTAGTTAGTTCTGGAATATGTGTCATGTACTGAAGAATAAAGTATACCCGGAATTTTCTGCACCTCAAACTTTCTATACATCCCAAAGGGTCTCAATTAGTTATTGGTTTATTGTGAGATCTATCCACAAAGGAAAGAATAATATTGAAGTCTCCTCCTAAACCAAGAATTCTCAATCCAGTCTTCAGGACAAACCAAGCACGAGTAAAGGTTTTCAGGATACACACAAGTACATGCAAATTTATCACATGCATATTCATTGTGGATATCTTGAAAACCAGACTGGCTTGGTATGTCCTGATGTCTGGACTGAGAATCTGTGTCCTAAGCAAACTGTAGCTTTAGCTGTCAATTTTAAGATAGCAAAAAAAGTGAGAAAGAAAAATGTATTGCCCTATTATTGGAGTTTGAATGAAGTGACACACTGAGAAAATCAAGTGTTGATTTTCTCAGTGTGTCTCCTCTTCAGAGTGTAGATTATGGCACAGAGCTAAGTATAATTTTCATTTTGATTTCTGATATTACATATTGCATGTGCATTATAATTACAATTATACCTTATTGCACATTTTGAAAATTTGGGACTATTTTTGGTGACAATGATTGAGTTTTTGATGTTCACACTTTATGACTCAATTAAGATTTATGAGTTTTTATATAAGTTTTTAGCACATTAGGACTGATGATAGCCATATTTGAATTGCATATTTCATCTTGCAAGTGCTATATTGATGCCCTACAGCCTGACGATCCTTCACATATATATAATTTCATTAAGAAACTTTTTGTAGTCTGTTAATCATTTCTTTTCCTTCATTTCATTCTGGGCTGCTTCAGGGGACTGACAGAGAAGAAGATTATACTATTAGATGCTAAAAAGTTCAGCAGCATATATTTTACAAAATTGTAATCGCTTGCCACACATTCCAACCTGGAAGTGTTCCAAAAGTGGCTTTAAAGATGAGGGCTCAGTGTTCTGAATGACATCATCCAAATTTAAAGATTCCAAATCTTGTGAGACAATCAGCCTTATTTTCGTAAGAGAAAGACGCCCATATTTCGACCCAAATTGGGAGATGGGCGCCTTTCTCCCGTGGGCGCCCAAATCGGTATAATCGAAAGCTGATTTTGGGCGTCTTCAACTGCAATCTGTCGCGGAAACGGGCAAAGTTGACGGGGGCGTGTCAGAGGTGTGGTGAAGGCGGGACTGGGGCGTGTTTATTGGCCAAGGAGAGATGGGTGCCTTCGACCGATAATCGAAAAAAGAAAGGCGTTTTTAGCACGAATTTGGGTCATTTTTGGGATCCTTTTTTTTCACAAACAAGTCCCAAAAAAGTGGCCTAAATGACCACATGACCACCGGAGGGAATCAGGGATGATCACCCCTGACTCCCCCAGTGGTCACTAACCTCCTCCCACCATAAAAAAACAAACTTTAAGAACTTTTTTTTCCAACCTGTATGCCAGCCTCAAATGCCATACCCAACTCCATCACAGCAGTATGCAGGTCCCTGGAGCAGTTGTTAGTGGGTGCAGTGGATCTCAGGCAGGTGGACCCAGGCCCATCCCCCCCCTACCTGTTACACTTGTGGTGGTAAATGGGAGCCCTCCAAACCGCCCCCAAAACCCACTGTACCCACAATGTAGGTACCCCCCTTCAGCCATAAGGGCTATGGTAATGGTGTAGAGTTGTGGGAAGTGGGTTTTGGGGGGATTTGAGGGGGCTCAGCACCCAAGGGATGGGAGCTATGAACTTGGGAGGTATTTAATTTTTTTTTTACTTATTACAAGTGCCCCCTAGGGTGCCCGGTTTGTGTCCTGGCATGTGAGGGGATCAGTGCACTACGAATCCTGGCCCCTCCCACAACCCAATGCCTTGGATTTGTTCGTTTTTGAGCTGGGTGCCTTCGGTTTCCATTATCACTGAAAAAAGAAACCGCCCAGCTCAAATCCATACTATGTAAGCCGCACTGAGCCTGCTACCGAGCGGGAAAGAGCGGGGTATAAATGCAACAAATAATAATAATAATAATTTTTTAAAAATCCGCACAAATCCGAGCATTTGGCGGGCACAAACCGTATTATCGAAACAAAAGATGGACGCCAGTTTTTTTCAAAAATACGGTTTGTCCCGCCCCTTCACGTACCCGTTCTCGGACATAGACACCCATGAAGATGGGCATTCGATTATGCCCCTCAATGTTCTTTAAAATCCAAAATAGTGAGTCTATTAAACATATTTTTTAAAACACCCCCCTCTTCAGTAACCATAATATAATCTCAATAAAAATGATTCTTCATTTGTAAAATGCTTACCATTCTATAGAAGCTTTAAGTCCAACCAATTCAACTGTTTCTAATCTGTATATTCATTTTTGCTCATTGCCAAAGAATCCTACATAAATCTTCTCCGTATCTCAGAGGAGGAACATGCTCCAAATCTAAAACTCTTAGATCATTAAATTGATGATGAAAATCCGACACTTTGAAGCCACTTTTTGAACACTACCAGGTTGGAATGTGTGTCCCCCTGAAGCAGCCCATGTTGGGGGAAACAAGGAGGGACATAATCGAAAGGGATGTCCAAGTTTTGATGAGGACGTCCTTGCAAAACATCCCCATCCAGGGGCGGGGAAACCCATATTTTCAAAACAAGACAGATGTCCATCTTTCGTTTTGATAATACGGTCAGGGATGCCCAAATCCTGAAATTTGGTCGTCCTTAGAGATGGTCATCCCTAGACTTGGTAGTTTCTGATTTTCGGCGATAATGGAAACCAAGGATGTCCATCTCAGAAATGACCAAATGCAAGCCATTTGGTCGTGGGAGGAGCCAGCATTGTAGTGCACTGGTCCCCCTGACATGCCAGGACACCAACTGGGCACCCTAGGGGGCACTGCAGTGGACTTCATAAATTGCTCCCAGGTATATAGCTCCCTTACCTTGTGTGCTGAACCCCCCACAACCCCTCCTAAACCCACTACTCACAACTGTACACCATTACCATAGCCCTTATGGGTGAAGGGGGGCACCAAGATGTGGGCACAGTGGGTTTGTGGTGGGCTCGCTGTTTCCTCCACAAACGTAACAGGTAGAGGGAGTATGGGCCAGGGTCAGCCTGCCTGAAGTGCACTGCACCCACTAAAACTGCTCCAGGGACCTGCATACTGCTGTCATGAACCTGAGTATGACATCTGAGGCTGGCATAGAGGCTGGCAATCAATATTTTAAAGATGTATTTTGAGGGTGGGCGGGAGTTAGTGACCACTGGGGAGTAAGGGGAGGCATCTCTGATTCTCTCCGGTGGTCATCTGGTCATTTCGAGCACCTTTTTGTGCCTTGGTCATAAGAAAAACACGACCAGGTAAAGTCGTCCAAGTGCTCATCAGGGACGTCCTTGTTTCTTTCGATTATGGGTCGAGGACGTCCTAGTTTTAGACATGCCCATGTCCCGCCTTCACTAGACTTCTGATACACCCCCGGGAACTTTGGCCGCCCCTGCGATGGAAAGCAGTTGGGTACGTCCAAAATCGGCTTTCCGATTATGTGATTTGGACAATCCTGTGAGAAAGATGTCCATCTTCCGATCTATGCGAAAGATGGGCATCCTCTCTTTCGAAAATGAGCCCAAAGGTTTCCTTGTCGGAACCTTTGGAAGAGTGGCAGTTCGTTGAAGGACTACATTGGTTTTGAGCTCCATGCACACCAGCTTTTCATTGTGAGCAGTGCTGAGCCCTCACCGAGTTCATCATTTGTGGGGACATTTAAATGTGAGAAATAGTTCCATTTGTTCAGTTACTGAAGAATTGAGTGATTTTGTTAATTCATATGATCAGAAATCCATTTCCCACACTACATGCAATATTTTTCAATACTTTATTTATCCAATCCATGCAATTGATTTATGTGGGTTTATGTCTAGAAAATGTAAAATTTGAATTATAGAACACTGAAACTGTGCTACTTCTAATAAGCTGACAGCGTCTATAGTATCTCACTGTGTCAATTTTCATTTTGTTTTTTTTCTTTGATGTTGATATAAAGTAAAAAAGAAAAAGTAAAATAAAATAAAATATAAGAGATAAAAATACATTATAAAAGATAAAAAGTGAATTTTGGAAATTACATAGTTAGCACTTATTGTATTGAACTGAGTGGAGAGTATTTTCTGGACTCATGATGGCTGTTTACATGGACTCCAGTTTGTTTTAATGGATGTTCTGTTATTGCTGAAGCCTTTTTCTCCACTTTGGTTAAAAGTAGTGAGGTTTCAAAGTTTTATTAGGATGATCTATTTGTTTTGATGTGTATTCCATCCTGTTCTTTTGTATATTGTGGCCCTCATAGACGAACCTTAGCAATTGGCCATTAATGAAAATTATAGTAGCAAGCAAGCAAGCTTTTTTACAGCCACATAAAAATGGCCTTAGCACGTTGGAAAGACCCATATAAGGCCAATTCATACTGCAGCTTAGTAAAGGACTCCATGTAATTAGAAGTGTGTCAGCAAGCGAAGTCTGGGTTCTTTTGATTTATACTGATGGCTCCAAGTCAGGCCCCATATCAGCCTGAATAGAGAGATGGCTCTCTACTTATGTCACTCTACTTCAAGACACCTTGTTTTTGCAGATGTCGGGAGTAGCCATGAGAGCTACTTTCACCCCCACTATTGCCAGTCTATTCATAGGATACTCTCAACGAATCATAAAGTAAGTGTAGATGGCAGAGAAATGCATACACATAAACATTAATAATTATAATTAGTTGTCCTCAGTGTGGGACATATAAATGGGGAATAGAGCCAATGCTCCTACCTAACCCACAGTCATATAGAATCACAATTCACAATCAGCTGAAACTTCACACCATCATCGGACACAACTATATGTGAATCAAGTGCACCACAAAATAATAGTGCTATAGTGAAAAAATATAGTATATGAAAAATAAATATCTCTGTAATCAACACTAATTATGTGTGTAATAAAATATAGAGAATCAATGTCTCTGTCATCAACACAAGCTGAAACATTCAACGCTCAGCTGCAAGCTGCTAAAGAAAAAATCTTCAAACAGTACATCAATAAAAGATGTCCAAAAAGTGTTAGTTCAATCTCAATTGAACAACTTATCTGAATGGTAGGATGAATCCAATAGGGTTCTACAAAGTTCCGTTTTGGAAATCACTCCTTCATCAGAACCCGGCATCAAGCATCCATTCAAAGAATTGTCTGGGACTGTAGTTCTTCACAAAATGGCGACTGGTCAAAAAACGCTGAAACAGATCTGTGAATCTCTACCACTGTCCGGGGCTAACTGCTAATTTTTCAGTGGCAATTACCCCCCATTTACTAAGCCACTCTAGTGGCTGTCATGCACTATTGCTGACACAGCCCATTCTAAAACTATATTTCAGATAAAGTGTGTGCTAATACTAGAGACACCCATAGGAATATATGGGTGTCTCTAGCATTAGCATGCGCTAAAAACTCTCGCACACCTAGAGTGTGGCTTACTAAACAGGGCTCTAAATTTGTACCTCCAGTCCAGATAGTTTTGACATGATTTGATGTTTATATAATTCATAATTTCCAATCCAAAAGATGTTAGTTTTATCTGCGGACATCCATCTAGATAATACTTTTTTTCTAGAGAATTCTGAAACTGCTTCTTCTTTCCAGGGCTCAGTTCTGTTTCCACAGATTGCTGCTGCAATGATTATTTCTACAGACTGAAGATTGCTGGCAGAAGCTAAAACACCATCAATATATCACCATAAATCTCAGCTTGTTTATGTTTGTTTCATATGGAAATTGAGCATGACAAAGTGACAAACTAAGCAATCAGAGATTAGCAGCAACCTTGACATATCAAATATGAAGTAGTTCATCTGAATTTCGCTGATATGATACTCTATGGAAGGCTGATTTTCACAGTTATTAAATGTTAGATTTAGAGATATTTATAAGTAGGTAAGGAAACAGAGACACCAATGAACCATACATTGCACATATTGATTGGAATCATAGCAGTAGTAGAATAACACAGGAGCCAAGTTTCAATTAATTTATATACTGCTTTACCCCCCTTTCTACTAAGCTGCACCAGCGGCTGCCGTGCGGCAATGCTGACACAGCCTATTCAAAGTAAACGGGCTGTGTTAGCATTAGCGCACAGCAGCCATTAGCATGGCTTAATAAACAGGGGGGTTATAGATGAACTATTAAGCCAGTGTACAGAAAGACTATATAAAAAGAAAATAGAAAAGTCTGTGTTTGCATGACTGTTATTTAGCGTTATTTAATATTTTCTTAAATGATTTGGAAGAAGGAATAAGTATCAATATTATCATTGATAAAGCCTGGGCAACTGAGTATCCATGTTTATAGGCCCAAGGTATTCTTATACTGCACATGCAGTACATTAAAAAAATTATTATTAATACTAATAATAATAAAGAGGAAGTTTTCTAGTGGAGGAATTTTTTTGTAGGAAATGCAAACTTTCTGTGTTCTTGCCCTATAGTATATGGCTATCTCTTAAGAAAGGAAGTGTGTATCATGCATATGGATAAACTAGACTCTATGTAAGGCAGGATGAGGCAGAGAACTATCTCAGAACTTTGAAGAGACCTTCTCTCAAGCAGATCTGCTTTGTAATTGATAAACGTGATTTACGCAGGCAAATAGTTAGCTCTGGGAGTTTTCCTCCAGACCTTCCCCCAGATTCTATAAGGGTCACCCAAATTTATGTGCCACAATTTCAGTGCAATTCTGAGATGCGTGTACCACTTAATTGGTTAAGGAGCCAATTAACAGAAATAATTGGGCTCTAACAGTCAATTATTGATGTTAATTGGCACCAATTAGGATTTGCATGCATCTGACTGTGCACTATTCTATAAGTCATAGTGCCTAACTCTAATAGTGTATTATCAAAAAGGGGGTGTGGCCATGGGAGGGGCATAGGCTTATCAGGGGCATTCTGAAAAGTTATATACGTTGTTACAGAATACTGCCACAGTGCTCCTAACTTGGGCACTAGCATTTATGCTAGGTTTCAGCAGGTGATTCTATAAAGTCTGGAGCCCTTTATAGAATCACACTTAGCACTGATGTTTTCTGGCACTGAATATTTAGTACCATATATAGAAATTTCCCTCTTGTTTTATAGATAACAGCAAACTATCATGTTTAGAAATACACTGCAAAACTAACCAGCATTTAAATTGTTTGTGCTATATAATCTTGCCGGTTAGCCAACAGCGGTAACCATTTTCTTAGAGCACTGACTTCAACCAGCTAAATTAGACTGAGATATTCAACACCAGCATCTAACCACCAGCACTGAATATCCAAACATGACTAGGCATATGCTGGTCACCAGCACTTAAGCGGGTCCTGGCTGATATTCAGCTGTGACCTGCATAAGACACTTACAAAGGGTCTGATTGAACATCAACCAGGACCCACATAAGGGATCTCCCAAACCTCCTTCCCTCATTTCGATCTCTTCTCCCAGTTCCGATTCCCCCATACTTCCTAAGTAGTTCAGATCCCCTCCCCCTATGGTTCCAATCCCCTCAATCCCTACTCCTACCCCTGTCCCAGACCTGTAGGCACTAAACTAAATAACTAAACTAATGTTTGGACCAGAAGCCTGAGAGGTGCCAGCCCCCCTTTCGCCAAGGGGCCTTGTTACAATATTAACTTTGATCATTGGTGTATGACCTACTATGTGTGGTCCAATTTATTAAAGATTATAAGACTCCAGAAGTAGCAAGAAGTTCCTGCTGAAATGCTGAGGAGATAACCACTTGTTGTGGTATCTAATGTGGATTATCATTGTTAGCATCGAGTCCAGGAATTGTGAAGATGGACAGCTGTTTCTTCTTTGAAGCTAAGTGCTCTTTTTGGTCACATTTTTTCATCTTTAAATTTTTCAAATACAAATTCCAGTTGTTCTTTATGAGAAGATAAGTGATAGATTACTGTGGACTTATGGTGGAGGTCTGAAATGGGATGGCTCATAAGAAGCCTAATAACCTACAAAGAAGTCCTTAAATATGAAACTGATATTTTTCTCATTTAGGTGTCACCTTGTTTTGGTTCTTTAGTTATTGGCAAGTTTATTCTGGAATATTATTCCTATTTCCACTATTTTTTGGTATTTGGATATTCTTTAAAAGTAGTGGTTAATACCCCGTTGTTGATATATTGGGTCTCCGGAAGGTTCTCAGCATGTTCATACCTGAGAAAGAGAAAGAGATTGCAGTTTCAGCACATTCTCCCTGGGAGCTTTAGTGGACCCGGAGTATTCCTCCTGCTGTCTGCACCCTGCAGATTCTGCTAAAGGCATACAGAACGATGAGTTCAGATCAAACACTGTCTTACTAATAACTGTTAGAGGCTCCAACCTGCTATTTCTGTCTAAAATACACTATACAGTCAATTCACACAATCATTCATTTATTTTGATTTATATACCACTGATTCCATCAAAAATGCTGAAGTGAGCTTTGAATTCAACTTGCTTGACTCACAGAGCATCACAAATAGGCTAGTTATGGATGAAATGAACTATACAGAGGGCTAGTTTCATGGATGAGCAATAGCAAGCTTTGCCTTTCTCTCCCCTCACCTAATCTCTTCCTACAAATAGGCAGAATAAAGTTAGTCATAGCCGTGTCCTTGGCCAACAGTGTGTAAGCAGTTAGTGAATCTGGCAGAGGAAACATTAAAATGGAAACTTAGCATCATATCTATGTTATCTGAATGTTCTACTGTAATGTATGTCTCTTATGGTGTGTTTCATTTGTATTGTTCTGACATTGTATCATATCTCTGTTATATGAAGGTTCTTCCATGCTGCCACGTCTGATATTTGTATTCTGCTGACATTTATCATATTTCTATGATTGTTTTACAGTGCCGTCAAATGTTTATATTTCTGGTACTGTGTCATTTTAGTCCTATTACTAGGATTTAATTTGCCATCTTCAAATGTATCACATTGATAGTATTTATGCTTAGGTTTGGTCATTTTACTATTGTTACGATGTTGATGTACACCGCTTTGGATTAATCTCTTCATAACAGCAGTTCATAAATGTCAACAAATAAATAAATAAAAAGGAGAAGCATAAAGGTGATTGACAAGAGAGAGGGAGAATGAGAGAGAGAGGGAGAATTAGAGAGAGAAGGGGAGAGAGAGAGATAAGTCAATTAAAGATCATCTATAACTTTCCTACACATTCTCTTTACACGGAGTAAATTACTGTAGTAGCCATGTTAGTCCACTTTTAAAGGTAATAAATAGAAATAAAACAAAACATGGAAAACAAAATAAGATGATGCCTTTTTTTAATGGACTAACAATACATTTTTTTGATTAGCTTTCAAAGGTAACTCTTCTTCTTCAGATTAGAAATGAGCAAATGTTGACAAATATCAGAAAATATAAGTGAAAAACAAAAGTATTCCAATAATTCTCACAGGAAGAGGGTGGAGTGGGTTAGTTGAGAATCAGGGAGAGCTGGGTGGGTGAGAGACAGGTAGAGATGGATGGATCATAAGAAGGCAACAAAGCAGTATAATTTTATGGTTTATAATGGGATAGAAAACCCAGATATTTGTTAAGTCCTGTCTAGTAAATGTCAAAATATTTCACCATTTTGACTTCAAAGGTCTTACATTCCTGGATTGTTTTAAAATTTCCTTTTAGTATTCTCACCATAAAATCATTCATGCAATGTTCTAGTTTTGTAAAGTGTTGTGACATCCTGGTTGGCATTGTGATATTTAATATAATGTCTACATAAACTGATTAGCATCTGGCTTGCCTCTCCAAAAAGAAGCTTGACATCTGATAAACATATGTACAGTACTGTTTATTATACGTACAGTATACAGTATCCGTTAACTGACGTTAGGCTTACTTGAAGTAATCAGTCATAGTCCTCTGTACACTCTTGTGTCTGTGAGTTCCATAGACTACGTCTGCCAGACGGTAAAAACTAGCCTCCAGATAGGCCCGCACGGTGTTGAGACTCTCCAGTGCTCTTGCAAAAGTGACAGGAGATTGTTGAATTTTGTCAGCATGTGCCTCGCTGCTCATTTCATCATCTGTTTCATCATCAGCCGTTGCCTGCGTGTAGGCGCATATCTGGACATCAGTGCTGTCATCAGCTGTTTATAGATCGTAATCAACAGCTACGTAGTGATGAAACTCCTCTTCAGTAACACCGGCTGGGATTTCAAAAGCCTGTTCATCTGATATGTTTGCAACAGCTGCATCTGTTTTGTCCCTCTCCACATCCCTAACAACTCTTGCTCGCTTGTAGCAGTTCACAATGGTTGCCTGTGTAACATGATTCCAGGCTTCTTTCTGCGTATGTAGGGAATCCAACAGTGATAGATTACGAGCCAGTTCAACAGCACGTTTATCCTTGCCAGTCTGGTCATCCATAATGCTCATCAGATGACGTAGCACAAGAGCCTGATAATGTATGAAATTGGCTATTATGCCCTGATCCATAGGTTGGATCAGAGAGGTAGTGTTTAGTGGCAGGAAGACCACCTTGACGTTAGACAGCCTCACATCATCACTGTATGTAGCACAATTATCACAAAGCAACAAAATCTGACACTTTTGTGCCCGCATTCTAGTGTTAACTTCTTTAGCCACTGCTTCCAAATTTCCCCAGTCATCCATGAATTTGCGTTAGCCTAGTATGACACAGGAAGTCTCTTAACATTCTTGAAGCAATGGGGCTGTTTGCTCTTTCCAATGACGAGGGGTTCCAACTTCTCACTCCCATCCATATTGCAGCAAAGGAGGATCGTCAATCGGTCCTTCGACGTTTTACTTCCTGTAGTTCTGGCTTGTTTGAATGCAAGTGTTCCATCAGGAATCGCTCGTCAGTAGAGACCGTTTTTGTCAGCATTGAAAATGTCACGAGGTGCAAACTCGTTCAAGATGGTAGGAAGAACTGAAACAACCCAATTTTCAGCACCAAAGTCATCAGCGTCTTGTTTTTCACCATGCTGTTTCTTGAATTTTATGCTGTTCCTCTCCTTCCATCTTTCTAACCATCCAACACTGGCTTTAAATTCAGTTAGTCCAAGACTTTCAGCTAGCTGATTAGCTTTCTCTATAAGCAGTGGACCACTGACAGGAAACTGTCTACTCCTGACTTGAGAAGAGCATCGAAGAAGAGCATCTTCTACATCCTCAGCTTTTCCTGCCCGTTTTCATTTCCGGTGTGGATTTGTATTGTTTTGCCAGTCTTCCAGAAGCCGGTCTTTCTGCTTCAAAATATGTGAAATTTGACTGGGATTGACACCATATTCTTTAGCAATAGATGCTTGACTTTGTTTTCTAATTTTTTAAGAACTTCTATTCGTTCAGCCAGAGTTAAAGTCTTACAGTTGCGTGACGACGACTCCAGTGTACACTCTAACAACTTTCTTTCACTTATTCTGCCTGTGGCAGTTAACCAACAAGATTTCAAATTTACTGCCCCTTTGTCACGCGCCAATCGGCTTCCATATTCCATTCGCGCGCTTATGCGGAGTCTTTCCTGCAGAGGATCGGTCTTAAACCATGCATATAAGCGAATCTTCCACTTATCAGTGGTGCGCTAAACCGAATTTTGTCCCCATAGAAATTGATGGCACCAAAAACGGGACCGAAGTACAGCATGCAGTTAAACAGAGCATGCGCTTATCCGACATGCACTTAAATGGAGTACACTGTATATAGATGAGCATGTGAAGGATCCCCTTATGCTGACTATTTTTCCCATGTGAGTGACTGTGGAATCCTGTGAAATGTGTTGGCACAGTTTGAAGTTTGGTATATTACAAGGATGTGTGCAATTCTGTTTGGGTTTGTATTGGGAGCTTGCTTTTTACTAATTTTCCAATTAGGTAGTTGTCAGAAGGCCAGCACCAACAATTTATTCTCCTGGTGTAGTGGCTGTAGATATTTTATGATTCGTCTCAGTTTTTCCAACTCTGGATTGTATGTCACTACAAGAGGGGGACTCCCTCTGTGTTTTGTTTTGTTTTTCTTTGTACTGCAATAGGTTTTGTCTGGGTATATTAAGGGAAGAGACAATATTCTTGGAGATTGTTTTGGGGTTGTGACCTTTTTGTTTGAAGGATTCAGTCAGGATTTTGAGGTACCTGTATATCTCTATCTCTTGGGTCAGAGCAGGTATGATGGTATCGTGTGGCTTGGCTGTGTATAATGGATTTTTTTGTATGTGAGCGGCAGAAGCAGGAGTTGTGAAGATAGCGGCATCTGTCAATATGTTTCCTGTATATGTACTGTATGTTTGCATATAACCATTGTTGATGAAGACTGTGGTGTCTAGAAAGCTGACTTTTTCTAAGCAGTAGTCAATTTTTAATTTAATTATAGGATTTTATGTATTGAAAGAACTGTAAAATTATTTGAGAGTCTCTTCTCCCTCAGTACAGATCACAAAAATGTCATCAATATACTGGTAGTATTTTAGGGGTTTAGTCTGATATGTGTTCAAAAATGTCTCTTCCACTTCTACCATGAAGAGGTTTTCATATAAGGTGCCTACCTGGTGCCCATAGCATGTCCATTATTTGCAGATAGATATCATTGCTAAGGTGGAAATAGTTGTGAGTTAAAATCAATTTCAATAATTTTGTAATAGTTTCCAGTGAGTATTAATACGTACCATCTTACAATCAAATTCAAAATTGACTACTTTCTAGACACCACAGTCTCCACTTAAAAAAAAAAAGGTATCTTATTTTCTTTTCTATGTTTTGTTTTATTTCTATTTGTTATCTTTCCATAGAAAAAATATCCTTGCTTCCTAAAACCTGGGATTGGTGCAGAACTGAAAGCTGCCATTGATGAACCTTCTATAGTTATGTGTCTCTCAGAATCTGACATCCTTTGAGACATAGGCGGTCGGTGGCCCAACTGTTTGGGGAGGCTAAAGGGGGCGGGGTTAGGGGTGGAGCTTAAATCCATAATTGTCTGATAACACACAGAAAAAATAAATAAAAATAAGTCACAATTAATACCTTTTATTAAATATAGATATTAGATATGTATCATATGTCAAAGAATAAAGTGGTTGCTCAAAGCATATACTAACCACAATCGCTCAACTCCAAAACACTATGCACAACTTTGTGCAAAAACACACTCAGAACCTTACTGTACCATAAATATTACACTGGGCAGAACCTAATACACCAATATATCACCCATACGGAAAATGCAGACCATCAACAATATGAAACAAGGGATCATAATATCACAATTCTCATGTGGAGCCACAAAACACCCTAATTCATGTTCAATGTAGGATAAAATGCCATACATAAGTAAATAAATATAAACTTTTAATGTTCTCAAAGTGGACATATTCCAAACACTATAATGAAAATAAAATGATTTTTTTCTACCTTTGTTGTCTGGTGACTGTTTTTCTGATCATGCTGGCCCAGTATCCGATTCTGCTGCTATCTGTCCTCTTAACTCCGTTTCCAGGGTTTCCTTTCCATTTCTTTCTTTCTTTCCTTTCCTCCTTTCTTCTTCATTTCTGGTCCTCAGCTTCTGCCTATTTTCTTCATCCATGTGCAGTTTTTCTCCTCTCATCTCCTTCTTCACTCTTCCCTCCCCTCTATCCATGTCCAGCATTTCTTCTCTCTCCCCTCCTCTCCCCTGCCCTCCATCCACCCATGTCCAGTGACCCTTCTCTCCCCCTGCAAGCACCCATACACAGCAACCCTCCTCTCCCCTGCCCTGCATGCACCTATACCCGGTGACCCTCCTTCCCCTGCCCTGCATCCACCCATGTCCAGTGACCCTTCTCTCCCCCTGCAAGCATCCATACACAGCAACCCTCCTCTCCCCTGCCCTGCATGAGCCCATTATTCCCAGCGACCCTTCTCTCCCCTCCATCCACAAATGACCTGCGACTCCCTAACCCTACCCCTGCCACCCCCTCCCGAGTTCTACAGTGAATTATTTCTTTCTTTCTCCCTCCCTCCCTCCGGATCTGGTCCCTCACACTGACCTGACTCTTCGAATTCTTCGGGGGCAGGCAATCTTGC
Organism: Microcaecilia unicolor; assembly: GCF_901765095.1. Taxonomy (NCBI): domain Eukaryota; kingdom Metazoa; phylum Chordata; class Amphibia; order Gymnophiona; family Siphonopidae; genus Microcaecilia; species Microcaecilia unicolor. Next base: position 102,735,236 of record NC_044035.1, read on the forward strand.
CTGCCTGCTGCCAGCGCTAACTCTCCCCCGCTGGCACTGCCGGTGTTTGCGCTTCAAAATGGCCGCCGAGACTTACAGGGCGGCCTCCAAGACTTCAGCAGAAGTCTCGCGAGGCCGCCTCTGGAAGTCTCGGCGGCCATTTTTAAAGCACAAACGCGGCAGCGCCAGCGGGGGAGAGTTAGCGCTGACAGCTGAGCTCCGAAGAGTCAGGTCGGTAACGTGAGGGACGGGACCGGATCCGGAGGGAGGGGGGGAGCCGGCTCGCTGCGGTTGGGGAGGCTTAGCCTCCCCAAGCCTTCGATACCAGGCGCCTATGCTTTGAGAGTTACTGTAGAGCTGCTACTATGAGAGGGAGGGAAGCGATACAGAAGAAGAATAAAAGAGAGTGCAGAATAAAGGGATAGAAAAAGAAAGAAAAATGGAAAAGATGTAGCAAGGAGAGGAAAGAGAGGCAAAAGAAGAGCAAAAGAAAAGAATAAAGGATTCGAAAAAGAAAAAAACATGAAGGATATGGAAAACAAAAAGGAAAGTTAAGAGAGAAAATAGAGAGAGGCAAAATCAACAAGCAGAAAGAAATGGAACAGAGGATGAGAAGAGATTCAGAGCAGAATATACAACCAGAGATAATAAAAGTTTGTATTCATAATTTAATTTCTAAAGCACATGTTAATTCACTGATAAATACAACCCCCACCACCACCACCACCATATTCAGCGCTGTTTAATCGGTCAGCAATGGCAATAGACAGAGCAGCAGACGCTAAAGAGTGTTAACATTTACCTCTATATTTAACAGGTTTACAGCTAGATTCACAAAACAGGAAAATCTTTTTTCCAGTATGCCAGTCTGGGCCACCAGGCTGGAGTTTGAAAGGAAGACAGCTGCTGCTCAGAATCTATGCATGATAGTCCCCTGCTGAGAACTGAACCTTCTCAAGGACAATGTCTGCCACATCAAATGTTGCAATTCTATAGACTTCTGAGGAAGGCCTTTTAGGCCGAAACACTATTCGTGTTGAGTCTTTGATATCAAATAAAGAAGATTGGTTTGACCATCATCTGCTGCTCTTTCTATTGTCACCCTCACTATGTTCATTTGTCTTGTGCATCTGCAAGGGTTACTGTCCTTCTGTTTCCTGCTGAATATTTGTTGCTAGCACATAAGGCGCCTAAAATATCCATGCGGTAAACATTTCCATCTAAGCATATTCTATAAGCGGCACCTAGAATTAGGCGCAATATATAAAATATGCTTAGTTAATATCCCAGCGCCTAAAACTATGTGCCTCCATTTACACCAACGACAATGTGGTGTAAATCCCTGCATGTAGATTTATGTGCACTGTGTCATATTCTATAACTACAATTGTAAATTTTGGAACACCCATGAAATGCCCATTTCCCCACTCATAGCCACACCCGATTTGAACTGTGCGCATTAGAATTTAGGTGCAGTTCATTACAGAATATGCTTAACGAATTGGGTGCATAAATTATAATTATTGCCAATTATTGCTCATTATTAAATGTGTGTGTTGAAATAGAGGGAAACTCTTTAAATCCCATTGAAAAATAAAGATGAATATTTTATGAAGGGCAGGACAAAAGTAGTTGTCAGTTTTGTAAGCAAAATGCAGAGTTCTCCCTGCAGATAAAAGATGATCGTCTGCCCTTGGACACCACAACACAAGCTTTGGTTCTCCCTCCTAGCACCAAGGACGATTCTCATTTGTGCTGTAGTTCACTATCCATATCAAACATGCTGTAAGGCCTCCAAAAATACTGTGCAGTCTAATAAATCACACTATCCAAAGTTAAAGTCCATTAAAAACACAAGGTAAATGTTTGGCAACAGCCACATCTAGTGGTAGACACAAAAAATCTTTCCTTCAAAGCCAGTAGAGAACCTTCATGCAACGAATGAATCTTTCTTCTGCGTCAAATTACATATTAAAAAAATAATAACTACACCGATAGAATATGATGATATTTTTGTACACAGAAGTCTACCTTTCAAAAAAAATCTTATTTTTATGGCTCATGGATTGCTGCAAGAAAGAGAGTCTCCACATTTCATAAGAGCACGGATCTCTATTCATACTGTATTTTGCATATTTGTGCCTTGAATCTACAATGAGATGGATCATATCTGATTGTAAAAAAATGGCAAAATATTAAATATCTTAATGGCACATCCATACTTGAGAATACAGAACAAGCCCTCTTGTTTTCACAATGTGAAATACCTGTCAGAAAATGATTTGAAAAATGAAAAGGTTTGATCATTTTACACAAACAGGATGCTTTCACCTTGTATCTCAAACCCTGTGTTAATGGGATGCAAACAGAGCAATTGCCCTGAGCCCTCATACAACAGGAAACCCCAAAGCCTGCCTAAAGCTGGAGAAGGCACAATCTGCTGGCTGGCATTAGAGCCCCCTTCCAAATTTCTGCCCTGGGCCCCAGCATGTCTAACACCAGGCCTAGTCTACCTTAACTCTGGAGTAGCCGCCACAGTACGGAACACACAATCAAAAAGGTTTCACTTAACAAAAGACTATCTCTACTTCAGGAAACAGGTGAAAGCTTGTCTCTTCTCCCAAACCTTTAATGGAAGAAGCAACTAACTAGCAGTCACAAACACAAGAACTAACACCAGCTGCAAATACTATAGCAGGACCTGCTTTTCCACTCAGTCTAGCTGAAATCATTTTCCTACAGCTTTTCTAACTGCTTGTGCAATTTTTCCTTAAGTTAATCATGTTTATCACTGCATGGTGACTGTGCTCTGGTAGCTGAAACTTTTGACTGTGCACAAACATGGGCTCCTGAGGAAGTACCAAGTGAAATGGGGTGCTCTGTTCAACCAGCGATCTGTTTGTGCACAGATAGTCATTAATCTGTGTCAAACTTGGATACTGAGAATTTTTTGGTGAAAGTGTTTATTAAATTGATGAAAATACGGTCTGCTTCATGGAGGGTCACAGCACTAGACTGCCTGCATTGTGGTTTTGAATAAGACTGTACACACATTTTTGATTTGCACAAATTGATTTGAAATTAGTTTTATATACACTTATCACATGCTAGAAGGTGCATATGAAATATGATACTTCTGCTTAGGGGTGCAGAAATGGGAGGGTTATGGGCATAATGGGGGCATTGCTAAAAATAACAAGCATTGTAATAGAAAACAGGGATATGCACTTAATGTAGGTGCATACATTTGTACCATGTCTCAGGTGATTCCTGGGTGTAAATGCTATTCTATAAACCAAGCCTCACTTTAACGCAGTTTATAGAATAGTGCTTTTTTGGCACCACATATAGAGTCTAGCCTTAATTGGCGGTTCTGGAACTGATCCCTTCAGGCTTACTTGTAATTATTAATTTATATAACACAGATTAATTGTCCCAGTGATCTCTCCAGATTTAATTTTGGGAGGAATTCCTCGTGGAAATTATTGTTTAGATTTTTCCTCTCTTTGGGGATTTTTGTTGGTTGTATATTGTCTATGTCTGACTTATGCTTGCTTTACACTGCCTTGGGTGAATTTCTTTAAAAAAAGGCCACAAATATATCCTAATAAATAAATTAACATAATGAATGTTTGTTTACATTGACTGTGAGTATTATGGACTGGCTGCATAGTGTAACATTTATATAGTCCAGATCTACAAAACCAAGAAATCCCAATTTAATTCACCCCTTCATTAGGGTTGTGCATTCGTAAGCAAGCATTCATTGTGTTTACAATCCTCTAGATCTGTGTACAATATCAACGCTATACCAAGAATTCTTATATTGTGGCAGAGAAGTCCTTTGCCTGGGTCTATGCTTTTTTGTAATTATAAATACAGTTTTTTGTTTTGTTTTTTTAGAAAAAAAGGTGCAGGTGCTCTCACTCAAGCCCAGCATTATAGAGTGAGTTGACCATCCAAGAAGCTTCCCCCAAAATAGCCATGCACCTTCCAACCAGCCATAGTTTATGCCCTCAAGAGACACAAACAGTCAGGTTTTCAGGATATTCCTAATAAATATGCATAAAGAGATTTGAATGCCTACTAATCTCATTGTGTGCTATTCTTTCTCATACACATTCAAATTTAATGAGAATTTTCCCGCCACGCTGTTATGTGCATGTGTGGGCATTTTTGAGTGTCTTGCCCACAGCCCAGCATGGGATCCTGATTTGGTTTCCCGGTCACTCGTTGAGGTTGGTAAGATTTTTTCAGTATGCTTGCTCTTAGACATTTAGAGTTTTGTAAGGTGGTATGAGTGTGTTGGTGCATGGGTGGACTTATCATTGTTCTTTAACTGTATAGACCCCTGAAGACGCTCAGATGAACGAAACATGGGCCGTGTAGGGTCACAGCTGACCTTTATGGTCTTTTGATCGGCAACAGTTACAAGTTGAGACATATGTTGCTGGCAGTGACAGAAGATTATCAACAGATTTGTTGACTTGATTCTGTTTCGTGTAGGCGTGTACAGCGCTTTCAGTGTGCGACCTTATTTGGAATTGGACAGACAACCAAGGAAAAACTGGTAACATACTGTCACCATTTCAGCGAGAGTGCTGATGGTGGTATCAGTCGTAGGCTGAACAATTGCTTATGACATAGCATGTCTTTCTGTGTTTTACTGACAGTTGTGTCCATCATCAGATGAACAAACTTTGATTATATTGTTGTTATTAATATTTGATGATAGGAGTGTATGTAGATTTGATGTTAGATGTGTGTAGTATGAGTGGTGAGAATGCAGTATTTTATATATGTTATGTATTTAGTAATATAATGTTTACATATTTGATAACAATAAAGGTTTGCAATTGTTCATAGCTGTGAGTGATAATGTATACATATTCATCAAGGATTTCCTGAAAACCTGACCTGTTGGTGACCCTCAAGGACTGGGCATGAATACCACTTGTCTATGAAAAGGCAGCATTTCAAATATTACACCAGTCCTTAGCATATGATGCTTTTAGGGAAAAGAGAACAAGACAGACTACTATAAACCCCTATATAGAAACCACATGCTTGCAATTTACATTACCATGGTCACATATACAGAATATAAGCCTCCCCAAATACAGAGCCAATGAACACAATCTATAAACAGAAGTGTGTAGACAAAAACTGAATTGGAAACTCAGAGAAGTCAGACTCTGCTTGCAAAGCAACACTAGAGAAATAGGAACAGAAATACATGTCCTCTTTCACTGTGAGAAATACACAGATATCTGAGATGCCACAGATTCAGATTCCCAAAGATGGCATATTCAAATCACTAAACCCAAACTAAGATTTTCTTTTCTACATTTATTTTCTGGAGAGTTCAGTCTCTCTAGCCTGTGCCTCCCACATTTTGTAGAGGCTGGGCTGTTATCTGCTGGCTGCCGCATACTCCTCGATATTTGCCTGTGAGCAGACACAGATCCATGATGTGGACCTTTAGGGACTGGCTGAAGACATTGCTTCTCTTCTGGAGGGAAGTTTCTATGTGTATGCTCAGAATACACAAGGCCTGGGCCCTTTCATTAACAGTTGGTGACCCTAGCCCTAGCCAGCAACAGAAAAGGTGCCAGTTCTCAGTACCACTGATTCTCCCTGTGGTAACAAGAGCAAGGGCAGAACTGGAGTCAGAACTGGAGCCAAACAACAGGTACAGGTAAAGGAAATTACTATTTATTATAAAAATCAGATAGGGGTCCTGTTCCATTCACTGATGGGGAAAAACAAATAAACACAAAAATGTTTTAGATTTGAGAAGGTTCTCCAGTGGCCTGCTCCAGCAGGACCATGGCGTACATTACTGTCTCTCAGCATGGAGTACACTTTTCTTGTCTCTGGCCTAGTTCCCTAGAATTACCAATGTAGTCTCTAGCAGTTACTTGGGTCAAAATTCCAAAGGTACAACATTCCAAGTTGAACTTGGCCTATCTGACTATAGTGTTTGCATTCACACATAGGTGGCAGAGACAAATGCAGTTGGGCATCACTGCTTCCCTCTGGGCATCCTTAACCTAGCAATGCTCTAGGCTTTTATATTTCCTGGATCATGTTCTCCTAGCTCCACCCCTCCCATGTCACTTCCCCCTTGGGCAGGACTATGGGTTTTAAAGAGGCTCTGTCACTGTAAGAGAGTACCCTTAAGGGGAAGTGGCAGCATCCTATAGACTCCCTCACATCCCCCTAGTAAAATAAAAAACCTAGACACAATCTTAAGAGTGGTGGACAGACAACAGCTGTCCATGAAATTTTACAAATATTGTACAATATGAAATTTCTTTATAGCACTGCAACCAGAGAGACATGTTCCTTCATTGTTATTATCAACCACCTATCTATTTTTATTTTATCCAAATTGACCTCTCATCTAGTCATACTATGTTGGATGTCTGAGGCACTGGTACAGCTGCATGGTACAGTCCCTGCCAGCTTTTATTTTCAAAACATTTGCAGATCAACCCTATTTGTGGATTGAGTAAACTTTTTTATTATACTCACATTTATATTTCCCCAATATTTGTGGTCTGCATTCCAGAGAGCAGTTTTGCAGCTGAACTAAGATCTACCCCCTTCATAGATGCCCCCTTTTTACTGTAAGCACATGCCCCATTATCACACTAATGACATCTCAAAATATTTACTAAGGTGCGCTAATGGATTTATGGTACGCAAATGATTAGCATGTTCTAATGGGAGTTTTAGCATTTAGCCCATGCTAAATCCACTAGCACACCTAGGACCCCTGTCTTATCTCACAGCACAAAGATGCACATAGCGAGCAGTGTCTTATGGGGACTTTTGTGCGTCGGCCCCTGAATAAAAGCCTTCCTACCCAGTTAACTTCTTTTGAATATCTACCCCTAATGTAATAATGTGGGATAAGCCTGAGAGTATTTTCATTGCCTGGTGGACATGTTGACGTGTTTTGCAGTTTTCTCCATATGGGATCTGTGTGATATTAAGGAAACCTCTTTTCAGTAAAGAGAAAATGAAACCCAAAAAATTTGACATTTTCTTGATCTACTTTATCTATAGTATTATCAGGACAGAAGCCAACAGATGTAGTGTGAGAATCAAATCACTTGAATATGAGCTAGAGGTAGAACAATCAAAATAATTTTTCATAAAAGTTTCCTTTCTTTAACAATGCCTGGATCAAATTGGAATATACTGAATTAATATCTAGATCAGTGGTTTGCAACCCAGTCCCAGGGACACCCCCAGCCAGTATGATGTTCACGATATCCATACTAAATATGAAACAGAAATGCAAGTTTATCTCATGCATATTTATGGTGTGTATGCTAGAAACCTGACTGGCCTGGTGTGTCCTGAGGACTGGATTATGAAGCATTTATCTAGAAAGATAAGGGATTCATTTTTTTCACATATACTGCATAATATTTTCAAATGTTCATAACACCAGCGCCTCACCTCCACATCTAGCAAAGTTTTTGACCTTTGCCAGAGGCAACGTATACAGTGTCAAGTCAACAGTAAGCCACTGGGATACTTTAAAATTGAACAAAGGTTTGCATAGACCATAAACATACCCTCTTTTTCTCCCTCAGATTCAACAGTGCTCTGAGTTGCATGCAGCCATTCTAAAATCATCAAAAGAGGTCAGAAAGGGTTAAGGAATCTGTCGCACACTAGAAGGAATAACAAGCCCAGCCCTATGTTTTGAGTACAAAGTGCCATAAGATCCCTAAGTGAGTATGTGGAGCCTTAGGTGCATTTATACACATCCTCTGTAACTAGAAGTATATCATCACCATTTTAGCAGAATTGTATCTGACTGATTTTCACTATCGAATCGGATATTAAAGCCAAAGCGTATTGTTACTTACTTGCTGACGTTTGTAAGTCAAGTGATCTAGTGCTTCCAATTCTTCACCAAACTTCTGATACCTTTTCTGCAGTTCTGATTTGTCTGATGCACTTCGAAGGGACTCAAATGTCTTTTGGAACTGAGATTGGAGGAAGAAAAAATGTTTTGTTCTATTGTATTGTACGAACAGTGTTAGCATCATTTCTATGTTATTTGAATGTTCTAATGTGTGCCTACTAAGGTATTTCTTTTGTATTGTGTTCATATGGTATTGTATGTATGTTATATGAATGTTCTTCCATGCTGCCTATTATGGTGTCATTCACATTCTGATGGCATTTATCAAATTTCTGTTATATGATTGCTTTACGGTACTGTATTCCATACAGCATTATTACTGTTACAATGTGTAGTTCAGGATGTATCCTTGTCTTTGTACAATTTTTATCAGGAAGCAGTATCTTTTCTAATACTTAAAACTTTCTCTATCAGTATTTCTCATATCTCTTTTGCCAGTGTAGCTGTTGTGTACATATCAGCTTTTCTTGTGTTGTTCCTCTAGGCGTATTGATCATCAATTGTATCATTCTGCACCCATATTGTGTGATTCACTACAGCAAGGTCGGTCTTGATGCAATATCAATTTTTCATTATGTTAGGTTACAGTCATAAGTACATAAGTATTGCCATACTGGGAAAGACCAAAGGTCCATCAAGCCCAGCATCCTGTCTCCAACAGTGGCTAATCCAGGTCACAAGTACCTGGCAAGATCCCAAAAATTACAAAACATTTTATACTGCTTATCCAGAAATAGTGGATTTTCCCCAAGTCCATTTAATAATGGTCTATTGACTTTTCCTTTAGGAAGCCGTCCAAACCTTTTTTAAACTCTGCTAAGCTAACCGCCCTTATCACATTCTCTGGCAAAGAATTCCAGAGTTTAATTACACGTTGAGTGAAGAAAAATTTTCTCCGATTCATTTTAAATTTACTACATTGTAGCTTCATTGCATGCCCCCTAGTCCTAGTATTTTTAGAAAGCGTAAACAGACGTTTCACATCTACCCATTCAACTCCACTCATTATTGTATAGACCTCTATCATATCTCCTCTAAGCTGCCTTTTCTCCAAGCTGAAGAGCCCTAGGTGTTTTAGCCTTTCCTCATAGGGAAGTCATCCCATCCCCTTTATCATTTTCATCACCCTTCTCTGCACCTTTTCTAATTTCACTATCCAGCTTATAATCGAAAGACAAAAACGCCTATATTGCAACCTAAATCGGGAGATAGGCGTTTATCTCCCAAAAACAAATAACGTGGTATAATCGAGAGCCGAACTTGGACGTTTACAACTGCACTCCATCGCGGAAGCGTACAAAGTTGACGGGGGCGTGTCAGAGGCGTGGTGAAGGCGGGACTGGGGCGTGGTTATCACCCGAACAGAGATGGGCGCCTTTCGCCGATAATGGAAAAAAAGTATGCGTTTGTAACTAGAATTTAGGGCACTTTTCCTGGACCCTGTTTTTTCACGAATAAGGCCCCCAAAAGTGCCCTAAATGACCAGATTACCACCAGAGGGAATCGGGGATGACCTCCCCTGACTCCCCCTGTGGTCACTAACCCCCTCCCACCACAAAAAATGATGTTTCACAACTTTTTATTTTCACCCTCAAATGTCATACCCACCTCCCTGGCAGCAGTATGCAAGTCCCTGGAGCAGTTGTTAGGGGGTGCAGTGGACTTCAGGCAGGTGGACCCAGGCCCATCCCCCCTACCTGTTACAATTGTGCTGCTTAATGCTTAGTCGTCCAACCCCCCAAACCCACTGTACCCACATGTAGGTGCCCCCCTTCACCCCTTAGGGCTATAGTAATGGTGTAGACTTGTGGGCAGTGGGTTTTGAGGGGGATTTGGGGGGCTCAACACACAAGGGAAGGGTGCTATGCACCTGGGAGCTCTTTTACCTTTTTTTTTGTTTTTGTAAAAGTGCCCCCTAGGGTGCCCAGTTGGTGTCCTGGCATGTGAGGGGGACCAGTGCACTACGACTCCTGGCCCCTCCCACGAACAAATGCCTTGGATTTATTCGTTTTTGAGCTGGGCACTTTCATTTTCCATTATCACTGAAAAACAAAAACGCCCAGCTCACAAATTGTCGAATAAAACATGGACGTCTATTTTTTTCGAAAATAAGGTTCGGTCCGCCCCTTCACGGACCCGTTCTCGGAGATAAACGCCCATGGAGATAGACGTTTTCATTCAATAATGCCCCTCCACATCTTTTTTGAGATGCGGCGACCAGAATTGAACACAATCTTCGAGGTGCGGTCACACATGGAGTGATACAAAGGCATTATAACATCCTCATTTCTGTTTTGCATTCCTTTCCTAATAATACCTAACATTCTATTTGCTTTCTTAGCCGCAGCAGCACACTGAGCAGAAGGTTTCAACGTATCATCAACGACGACGCCTAGATCCCTTTCTTGGTCTGTGACTCCTAACGTGGAATCTTGCATGACGTAGCTATAATTCGGGTTCCTGTTTCCCACATGCGTCACTTTGCACTTGCTCACATTAAACGTCATCTGCCATTTATATGACCAGACTCCCAGTCTTTTAAGGTCCTCTTGTAATTTTTCACAATCCTCCCGTGATTTAACGACTTTGAATAACTTTGTGTCATCAGCAAATTTAATTACCTCACTAGTTACTCCCATCTCTAGGTCATTTATAAATATGTTAAAAGGCAGCGGTCCCAGCAGCAGACCCCCGGGTAACCCCACTAACTACCCTTTTCCATTGAGAATACTGATCATTTAACCCTACTCTTTGTTTTCTATCTTTTAACCAGTTTTTAATCCACAATAGAACACTACCTCCTATCCTATGACTCTACAATTTCCTTTGGAGTCTTTCATGAGGTATTTTGTCAAACGCCTTCTGAAAATCCAGATACACAATATCAACCGGCTCCCCTTTATCCACATGTTTGTTCACCCTTCAAAGAAATGTAGTAGATTGGTGAGGCAAGATTTCCTGTGACTAAATCCATGTTGACTTTGTCTCATTCATCCATGCTTTTGAATATGCTCTGTAATTTTGTTCTTTATAATAGTCTCTACCATTTTGCCCGGCACCAACGTCAGACTCACCGTTACCATTGTTTGTTATTGTACATAAGTACATAAGTACATAAGTAGTGCCATACTGGGAAAGACCAAAGGTCCATCTAGCCCAGCATCCTGTCACCGACAGTGGCCAATCCAGGTCAAGGGCACCTGGCACACTCCCCAAACGTAAAAACATTCCAGACAAGTTATACCTAAAAATGCGGAATTTTTCCAAGTCCATTTAATAGCGGTCTATGGACTTGTCCTTTAGGAATCTATCTAACCCCTTTTTAAACTCCATCAAGCTAACCGCCCGTACCACGTTCTCCGGCAACGAATTCCAGAGTCTAATTACACGTTGGGTGAAGAAAAATTTTCTCCGATTCGTTTTAAATTTACCACACTGTAGCTTCAACTCATGCCCTCTAGTCCTAGTATTTTTGGATAGCGTGAACAGTCGCTTCACATCCACCCGATCGATTCCACTCATTATTTTATACACTTCTATCATATCTCCCCTCAGCCGTCTCTTCTCCAAGCTGAAAAGCCCTAGCCTTCTCAGCCTCTCTTCATAGGAAAGTCGTCCCATCCCCACTATCATTTTCGTCGCCCTTCGCTGTACCTTTTCCAATTCTACTATATCTTTTTTGAGATACGGAGACCAGTACTGAACACAATACTCCAGGTGCGGTCGCACCATGGAGCGATACAACGGCATTATAACATCCGCACACCTGGACTCCATACCCTTCCTAATAACACCCAACATTCTATTCGCTTTCCTAGCCGCAGCAGCACACTGAGCAGAAGGTTTCAGCGTATCATCGACGACGACACCCAGATCCCTTTCTTGATCCGTAACTCCTAACGCGGAACCTTGCAAGACGTAGCTATAATTCGGGTTCCTCTTACCCACATGCATCACTTTGCACTTGTCAACATTGAACTTCATCTGCCACTTGCACGCCCATTCTCCCAGTCTCGCAAGGTCCTCCTGTAATCGTTCACATTCCTCCTGCGACTTGACGACCCTGAATAATTTTGTGTCATCGGCGAATTTAATTACCTCACTAGTTATTCCCATCTCTAGGTCATTTATAAATACATTAAAAAGCAACGGACCCAGCACAGACCCCTGCGGGACCCCACTAACTACCCTCCTCCACTGAGAATACTGGCCACGCAATCCTACTCTCTGCTTCCTATCTTTCAACCAGTTCTTAATCCATAATAATACCCTACCTCCGATTCCATGGCTCTGCAATTTCTTCAGGAGTCTTTCGTGCGGCACTTTGTCAAACGCCTTCTGAAAATCCAGATATACAATATCAACCGGCTCCCCATTGTCCACATGTTTGCTTACCCCCTCAAAAAAATGCATTAGATTGGTGAGGCAAGACTTCCCTTCACTAAATCCGTGCTGACTTTGTCTCATCAGTCCATGTTTTTGTATATGCTCTGCAATTTTATTCTTAATAATAGCCTCCACCATCTTGCCCGGCACCGACGTCAGACTCACCGGTCTATAATTTCCCGGATCTCCTCTGGAACCCTTCTTAAAAATCGGAGTAACATTGGCTACCCTCCAGTCTTCCGGTACTACACTCGATTTTAGGGACAGATTGCATATTTCTAACAGTAGCTCCGCAAGTTCATTTTTTAGTTCTATTAATACTCTGGGATGAATACCATCAGGTCCCGGTGATTTACTACTCTTCAGCTTGCTGAACTGACCCATTACATCCTCCAAGGTTACAGAGAATTTGTTTAGTTTCTCCGACTCCCCCGCTTCAAATATTCTTTCCGGCACCGGTGTCCCCCCCAAATCCTCCTCGGTGAAGACCGAAGCAAAGAATTCATTTAATTTCTCCGCTACGGCTTTGTCCTCCTTGATCGCCCCTTTAACACCATTTTCGTCCAGCGGCCCAACCGACTCTTTGGCCGGTTTCCTGCTTTTAATGTATCTAAAAAAATTTTTACTATGTATTTTTGCTTCCAACGCTAATTTCTTCTCAAAGTCCTTTTTTGCCCTCCTTATCTCCGCTTTGCATTTGGCTTGGCATTCCTTATGATCTATCCTGTTACTTTCAGTTGGTTCTCTTCTCCACTTTCTGAAGGATTGTTTTTTGGCTCTAATGATTTCTTTTATCTTACTGTTTAGCCACGCCGGCTGACGTTTAGTCTTTTTTCCCTTTTTTCTAATACGTGGAATATATTTGTCCTGAACCTCCAGGATGGTGTTTTTAAACAGCATCCACGCCTGATGCAAGTTTTTTACTCTGCGAGCTGCTCCTTTCAGTCTTTTTTTCAGATATTATATATACACATACATCCTTCAGATATGATTTCCTCTTATTTTTTCATGCATTATGTCCTTTGTGTTTCACCTGTTCAATCATCAACGTTTTGGTTGTTTTTATTATTTTTTATTGTTTTAGATATTTTTTATTGTTTTGACACATACATATATATGTTTTTATATTTTTTATACAATGTCAGATCCCTGATGCAGATGGTTGATACAAGAGTAGGATACTGGAGAAGCGCAAAGTGATGCACATAGGGAAAAATAATCCCATCTTCAGGTACAAATTTTAGGGTTCAGAGTTAAGTATCACCACTCAAGAAAAAGACATCAGAGCCATTGCAGATAATACATTGAAATTTTAAGGAAGGTGTCATGGTTACTAAAATATAAAATAGAATATTAATGATTATCCAAGAAGGGATGGAGAACAAAACTGAGGAAATTATTATGTCTCTACATAGTTTCCTGCTATGTCCACACATTTAGAATTGAGTACAGTTTCAGTCGCCCTATGTAAAAAAGGATATGGTGCAACTAGCAAACGCTAACAGAAGGCAACAAAAACAATAAAGGGAATGGAACACCACCCTTATGAAGAGAGGTGAAACAGATTAGGGCTTTCCAACTTGAAAAGATAACTAAGAAGAGATATGATAGAAATGTATGAAACTATGAGTAGGCTACAACATTTTTATAACTTGCAAAACTACACAAGAACAAAAGGACACTCCATGAAACTAATCATAGATGTCACGGAAGACAGATGAAGGAGGGGTTGAGGAGATAATGAGTGAAGGAAGAGTGGTGTATGTGTGAGGGAGGTGAAGGTGAGGAGTGTTTGAAAGTGGATGGGAGCAAGCAATATTTGTGACACAGTTTCGGTGTGTTAACAGAAGGGGAATGAGGAGTTGTTAGAAGGGGACGGGAACAGGGCATATGTAGCAAATACTACAGGTTAGGGAAAAGAAAACAAAACTACATAAGAAATTGAACTAGTGAATGAGATCAGCAAGAGAAGAAAGGGGTAGCAGGAAGAAAACATCTAAAAGAACATCGGATAGGAGAAGAAATACAAAAATCAGAGGGGAGAGGAAATGTAGCAAAATTGACAATGAATAAAGAAACAAAAATAATGACAATATGAAGAATAATACAAGAGTAAAGAAAATATTAAAGAAACCCAAATGGGATCAGAAGAAAACAACAAGGAATCAAAGGAAAATAAATGATTATTAAATACAAAAACGTGAAAATATTTTCTTGACAAATGTTATGTTACATCGATTTACTGATTTGAATATGTCAGCTTTGAGAATGTGAATGTACACTGTCTCTGATATCTCTATAATTAGCACTGTAAAGAAGAAAAGGCATTTCTTCTCTGTCTGGTGTTACACAGCATGACAAGTCTAGCATTTTATAATTTATAGATCAGTTTTTGCCTTCACATTTCAGTTTCAAATTGGTGGCTCCTTATTCTGTATTTGGTGAGAGTGTACATATTCAGTTTGTGACTTAGGTGAGGTATTTGGATGTAATATTTTGCAAGGGTCTATAACAATACTGCTTGTTCTGTTTTTCCAATAACAGATGTGTCTTGGTGTTCTGTGAACTAATGTAATTGTTGCAATGATTTTTTATTTTTCAAAACCTCTGTGTGCAGTTGCAGGGGCAGGGCTATGATAGAGACATTATCCCCACCCCACTCCCCAGGGTAAGGTTGGCCCTGCACTCTGCATGTGGGTATCAGCACAACCCCCCCCCCCCCCAAAAAAAAAAAAAAAGCACTGGTCATCATAATATACTAAATTATTTCATTATAGTTATTGAGAGAATCCTGAAAACATCACTGGTTAGGTGTAGCTCCAGGAGAGGGTTGAGATACACTGCCCTAGGAAACTAAGGGACCCCTTTACTGATGTGGGTAAAGCAGATAGGGGAAATTCTCAAAAGGTCACCTATAGTTAGGCACCAGGATGCTGCGTATCAAGCCTAAATTCTAAGCCAGTAATTACGTAGTGGAGGAGTGGCCTAGTGGTTAGAGCATCGGTCTTGACATCCAGAGGTGGCAGGATCAAATCCCACTGCTGCTCCTTGTGGTCTTGGGCAAGTCACTTAACCCTCTATTGCCTCAGGTACAAACTTAGATTGAGAGCCCTCCTGGGACATGGACATACCCAGTGTACCTGAATGTAACTTACCTTGAGCTACTACTGAAAAAGGTGTGAGCAAAATCCAAATAAGTGTGTATAATTGTCATTATAGAATACTAGTGTAAGTCTGTAGTTACACATCTAAATTTAGGAGGAAGCACTTATACCAGCTCAATGGCAGATGTAAATGCTCGCACCTAACTGTCGGTGTGTAAGTGTTAGGCAGGCCTGTGACCCTCCCATTCTCACATAATGGATTTTGCACACACAATTTATAGAATTTATAGAATGCCGAACTACAAAATTAACATCAATTAAAGCCAATTAATAGCTAATTATTAAATTAAGTTACACATGTAACTATTACTACTAATCGTTTCTATAGCGCTACTAGATATACGCAGATCTGTATACATTAAAGGCCAGATTCTACATAGCACGCCTAGACATCCGCTCCAAAACCCAGTTGTATTCTATAACAAAAACATAACTTAATTGGCTTAACAAGCTAATCAGCATTGATAACAGCACTTAGCAAGTAATAATGAGCACTAATTGGCAATAATTAGAATGAATACACAACTCGCTAAGCGCGAACTGCATCTAAATGCAAATGCTCACAGTTTAAAAGGGGTGTGGCTATAGGTGGGGAAATGGGCATTTCGTGAGTGTTTTGAAATTTACACGCATAGTTATAGAATATGGTCCAGTGCACATAAATCTATGCACAGTGATTTATGCCATGTTTTCATTGGTGTAAATGGAGGCACGTAGTTTTAGGCCCTGGGATATCAACTAAGTGTATTCTATATACTGTGCCTAAAACAAGGCACCACTTATAGAATATGCTTAAGCAAAAATGTTTACCGTGTGGATTTTTTAGGCACCATATATATAATCCTGCCCTATATGCAGGTACTTTCTCTGTCCCTAGTGGACTCACAACAGCTTTGGGCACTAAGTGCAAAATTGTGAATGCAAGTTTATAGAATTAGGGGGTTCATGTGCAAATTAATGTGTATTAAGTTTTAGTGCATGAGGGTGATAAGTATTACTATGCTGGGGCGGGAACTGGGTGGGTTACAGATGGAAAATGGGAATGCACTGCACCTGCAGTTAGAACACAGCGCTTACCACACACTGTCATTTGTATTTATAAATTATCTGTAAATGGGAACTATGAGTGAAGTGATCGAATTTGCAGATGACAAAAATTATGTAAAGTTGTTAATTCACATGTTGATTGTGAGACTGGACATCCGAATGGCAGATGAAATTTAATGTGGGCAAGGGCAAAGTGATGCACTTAAGGAAGAATACCACAAATTATAAGGGACACTCCATGAAATTACAAAGTAGCACATTTAAAACAATAAGGATAAAATATTTTTCACTCAGCATATAGTTAATCTCAGGAACTCATTGCAGGAGCAAGTATTAAAAGCAGTTAATGTAGCTGGGTTTATAACAGTTTGACAAACTCCTGGAGGAAAAATCCATAAATCGTTATTAAAGTAAACCTAGGAAAAGCCACTGTTTATCTCGGAGTTTAAGTAGTAAAGAAATGTGATAGTTTTTGGGACTCTGCCAAGTACTTGTGACCTGGACTTGGCCACTTTTGGAAGCAGGACACTGAGCTAGGTGGACCCTTGGTCTGACCCAGTACAGCAACTCTTATATTCTAATATAGCTGTATTATACTAGGTTCCACATTAAACTGGGTACAATCATGGGTAATACATTGAAATCCTCTGCTCAGTGTGTGAAAGCAGCCACAAAAGCAAGGAGATTATTAGAATTATTAGAAAAAAAAAATCATAAAGCCTCTGTATCATTCAACAGTGCCATAGACACAAAAAAGCAGCTCACTGCTAACCGGTAAGCTTAACAATCAATATATTAGTCTCACAGCCATAAACAGTAGTGGAGTACTACAGGCTACTACTAATCATTTCTATAGCGCTACTAGAAGTACACAGAGCTATACACATTAGCTGCCAGATTCTATATAGCACACCTAGAGATCCCCATGGAAAACAAGCGTATTCTGTAACAACATGCATAACTTAATTGGCCTAACAAGCTAATCAGCATTGATAACAGCACTTAAAAAGAAATAATGTGCTCGAATTGACATTAATTAGAATTTATATGCCTAACTCGCTAAGTGCATTCTGTAATAAACTGCACCTAAATTCTAATGTTCACAGATCAAAAGGGGCATGGCTATGGGCAGGGAAATGGGCATTTTTGTGGGTGTTCCAAAATGTACACATGTAGTTATAGCATGTGGCCCAGTGTGCATAAATCTGTATACAGGGATTTACCCCACATTTTCATTGGTGTAAATGAACACATGTATTTTTAGGCGTTGATACATCAACTAAGCAAATTCTATATACCATGCCTAAATCTAGGTACTGCTTATAGAATGCACTTAGGTAGAAATGTTTACCGTGTGGATTTCTTAGGCACCATATATAAAATCTGGCCCTATATACAGGTACATTTGATGTCCCTAGAGGGCTCACTCTGGCCCTATATACAGCTACTTTTGATGTCCTTAAGAGAGCTCACAATCTAGGTTTTTGTACATGGAGCAATAGAGAGTTAAGTGACTTGCCCAAGGATGCAAGGAGTTGAAGTGAGGATTGAACCCAGGTTTTAGGATCAAAGCCTGTTGCGCTAACCTTTAGGCTTCCCCAACCAACCAATATCATACACCCAAAATGTTTCTGCACATCCATGCCTGCATCAGGGGCACATGTACTCTTTCTTCTGAAATGTAGGCCCTCACCTAGAAACAAAAACAACATATAAAGACAGAGAAACTTAAAAGCAAAAAAAAAAGTATGAAAAGTCTTAATAAATAAAAATAAGTATAAAAATAAAGATAGATATATGGGACAAAACCAGAAAAGAGAATTATTATCCTTTATTCAAATACTATTGCAAGAAAAAAGGAAGGAAAATAAAAGGAAATTAAAGAGGAACCCACACCCTTTCTAAATACACACATTCTATAAATGATGCCTTAAAAATCGGCAATTAAAAACCACGCGCTTAGCATAATTCTATAAACTATGCCTAAAATTAGGCATAGTTTAAAGAATATGCTTAGCAGCTGTTCTTGTGACTAAAATTTAGGTGCATCCATTTAGACCACCTAAAACCAGGCCTAAATACCTGCACCTAACTTAGGCGCAGATCAGGTGTATTCTATAATAGTGCGTATATTTTATTGAAATGCCCACACCCTGCCCATTCCATGTTCATGGTCACACTCACTTTTCAACTATGTGCATTAGAATTTACGCACACAACATTATAGAATACTAGTAAAAAAGGCCCGTTTCTGACACAAATGAAACGGGCGCTAGCAAGGTTTTCCTCGGAGTGTGTATGTTTGGGAGAGTGTATGTGAGAGTGACTGTTTGAGAGTCAGAGTGAAAGTGTGAGTGTGTGAGAGAGAGAGTGAGTCTGGGTGTGAGTGTGTTTGTGAGAGAGTGTGTGTGTGAGAATGAGAGTGTGTGCAAGTGTGTATGTGAGACACAGTGTGAGAGAGAGTGTGTGTGTGTGGGCGAGAGAGAGAGTGTGTGTGAGACACAGATTCTCTGTGAGAGTGAGTGTATGAGACCAAGCGAGTGTGTGAGTGACTGTGTGGCACATAGAGAGTGAATGTGATACAGTGTGAGACAGAGTGTGTGAGAGTGAGAGTCAGAAAGACATTGTATATGAGAGAGAGAGTGTGAGCCCTGCCCTCCCAATCCATGGCCATCTGTCCCCTGCCCCCTCCATTCATCCTTTTCCAGCAATTCCCCTCTCTCCCTTAGCCCTGCCCTCCCAATCCATGCCCATCCATGCTCCTCTGTCCCCTGCCCCCTCCATTCATCCCTTTCCAGCAATTCCCCTCTCTCCCTGAGCCCTGCCCTCCCAATCCATGCCCATCCATGTTCCTCTGTCACCTGCCCCCTCCATTCATCCCTATCCAGCAATTCCCCTCTCTCCCTGAGCCCTGCCCTGCAATCCATATCCATCCATGCCCATCTGTCCCCTCCATTCATCCCTATCCAGCAATTCCCCTCTCTCCCTGAGTCCTGCCCTCCCAATCCATGCCCATCCATGCTCCTCTGTCCCCTGCCCCCTCCATTCATCCCTTTCCAGCAATTCCCCTCTCTCTCTGAGCCCTGCCCTCCAAATCCATGCCCATCCATGCTCCTCTGTCCCCTGCCGCCTCCATTCATCCTTTTCCAGCAAGTACCCTCTCTCCCTTCCATGACTCCCCCTCGCATCCATGCTCCTCTCTCTCCCATGTCCCAGCCTGGCCCGCCCTCTTCTCCCCCCCTTCGCATCCATGCCCCCCCCTTCGCATCCATGCTGTCATTTCTCCCCTGCCCTCCCGCTCCCATTGTTCTACTTTACTGGCCACCCTCTTCTCTCCCCCCAACATCCCTTTTTGTTTTTTTTCTTCTTTTTAAATTTACCTCCGTGGCGGTTCCGGCAGCGAAGCGTCAGGGAAGGAGGCGGTGCTCCCGACGTCTAGCTTTCCCTTCGCTGTGTTCCGCCTTCTTTTGACGTCATCCTTGACGTCAGAAGAAGGCGGAACACAGTGAAGGGAAGGGTAGACGTCAGGAGCGCCGCCTCCTTCCCTGACGCTTCGCTGCCGGATTTGTTTGGTTTTTTTTTCCGCCCTCGACGTCATGATGTTTGACGCGAGGGCGGGGCAGAGACGGCTGGCTGGCTTGAAGGCTTCACACCACGAATCCACGAACTCTTCAGCCTGGGAGTGACGTCAGATGGCTTCAGAACGTTGTCCTCAGAACGTTGAGGGTGCGTTTTATTATATTAGATGATTGGCTTGTTAAGTTGTGCATGCAATTTTGCTGTGTGGCCAAACTAGCACGCACAATTTAAGGCACCATTTATAGAATTTGGGGGGGGGGGTGTGCATAAACTCCCAGATTCTATATAGTGTGCCTAGAGATCTGTGCCAAATTCCAAGCAGATTCTATAACAGTGCGCGCAACTTAACAAGTTTAACAAGCTAATGAGCACTGATGACAGCACTTATCAAGCAATAATGAGCATTAATTGGCACTAATTAGAACTTACATGCACAACTCACTAAGTGTATTCTGTAATGAAGTTCACCAAACTTCTAACGCGCACAGGCAAAAATGGGCCTGATTATGGCAGGGAAATGGGCATTTCATGGGCGTTCTGAAATGTACACATATAGTTATAGAATATGGCCCAGTGCACATAAATCTACACACCGGGATTTACGCCATGTTTTCATTGGTGTAAATGGATGTGCATAGTTTTAGGCACTGAGATAACTAAGCGTATTCTATATACCGCGCCTAAATCTAGATGGCGATTATAGAATACGCCTAGTCAGCACTGATTTCAGTGCCGATGTTTTTAAGCACCATTATATAGAATCTCCTCCCCCCCCCCCCCCCCAAAAAAAAAAAGCTCCAAGTGTCACAATCCACAGACATTCCCTTAGGAAAAACTCTGAAGAGCTCTTGAATACTGTGTGCAATTCTGGTTGCTGTATCCCAAAAAAGATATAGTGGAATTAGAAAAAGTACAGAGAAGGATGACCAAAATTATTAAAGGGATAGAATGACTCTCATGAGGAAAGACTAGGGAGGCTGGAGTTCTTCAATTTTGCCAAGAAACATCTGAAGGGAAATATGATAGCGCTCTATAAACCCTGAGTGGAATGGAATGGGTAAATGTAAATAGATTGTTTACTCTTTCACAAAGTAATAAGACCAGGGATCATGCCACAAACTTACTAATTAGCAAAGTAGTATATTTAAAACAAATTGGAGAAAATATTTTTTCACTCAGGATATAGTTAAGTTCTGGAACTTGTTGCCAGAGGTAAAAGCAGTTAGTGTTGCTGAGTTTTAAAAAGGTTTGAACAAATTCCTGAAGCTTATAAACTTATTAAGGTAGACCTGGAGAAAGCCACTGCTGATGCCTAGGGGTAAGTAGCCAGAATCTTGCTACTTTGGGGGATTTTGCCAGATGACTGTGACCCTGATTGGCCACAGTGGGCTAGATGGACCTTTAATCTGACCCACTATAGCAATGTTTTATTTTTTGTTACATTTGTACCCCACGCTTTCCCACTCATGGCAGGCACAATGTGGTTTACATGGGGCAATGGAGGGTTAAGTGGCTTGCCCAGAGTCACAAGGAGCTGCCTGTGCCTGAAGTGGGAATCAAACTCAGTTCCTCAGTTCCCCAGGACCAAAGTCCACCACCCTAACCACTAGGCCACTTTCTTACCTCCTCAAGAGGAGCCATTAAGAGAGTATTTCTATAAGGAGCTGCCTAGTTTTAGGCAGAAGGAAGGCATGCAAATGGCAATATTCTAGTCATTTACACATATAGGTGGCCACTTATGCACATAAATGATCTGTTGTAGAATAGCAAATATAGTAGAATAGCAGTCATCATGATTTGATGTAGGTTTGCCAACTGGATCCAAATTCCCCTGACAGGGTTGATCCAGTCCTTGGTTTACCCCATCCTATGCAAGGATGATAGTTCTGATTTCCCAATTGCATTCCCTGAGAAAAGCAAAACTACAAGTCCCTGCATGCAATAGGGTAAACTCGGGACTGGATGAACTCTCGGACAAATCTGGATCCAGTTGGCAACTTTAATTTGATGGCACGTACTTTGCCATTGGATGTGCAGATGGGCAGAGCTTGGGTGGAGCATGGGCAGAACACACGGGTATGCATGATTTCATTTACACGTATTTTATTTATTTATTTATTTATTTATTTATTTGCATTGTATCCCACATTTTCCCACCTATTTGCAGGCTCAATGTGGCTTAAATAGTTTTGTTATGACATTGTTATTACAGGGTGTCAGATACAATTAATAATGTGCATAGATTAAGTAAGGAGAGAAGGAAAGGAAAGTATTAAGCAGGTAAATGTAGAGGTGGACTTTCATAACTGGGTGGGTTAGTGAAGTGGATTAGTAGGACTGTAGGTTCTCTTTGTAGGCTTTATTGAAGAAATATGTCTTCAGAGATTTGCAGAAGTTGGTTATTTCATTGATTAACATCTAGGTTCAAGCTATAGGGTTGGTGGAAGTGATCCTGCCTTAATGTATGTGTGCCTTTGGCCATTTGTGCTAATATACTATAGAGAAAAGTAGGTGCTTAGTTGTCTTTATAGAAAAGGCTTTAACGATCCATTGCCTGCACCTAGAGTGGGTGCCCTGTTACAGAATTACCCTCAGGGATCCTTTTACTAAAGCACATAGGTGCCTACGTGCATCCAACATATGTCAATTTGGAACTACCGCCCGGTGATCGTGAGCCCCAGGTGGTAATTCCATTTTTACACGCGTCCGATACATACGTCTGAAAATTTTACTGGACGGTAATCGGCAGCGTGAGTGCGCTGACGATTACCGCCCGGTTAATGCATAAGACCTTACCGCTAAGTCAATGGATGGCAGTAAGGACTCAGGCCCCAAATGGGCACGCACCAATTTTTATTTTGATGCACATCCAGCAGGTCCTTTTTTGCAGGCATGCTGAAAAATGGACCTGTGCGGGTCCAATACACGCGTCTATAACAGCGCAAGCTATTTTTCAGTGCTCCTTAGTAAAAGGACCCCTAAGGGAGCACTTTTATAACTGGACACCTTCTATTAGGCGCCCGGAAGGTGTGCAATAGGAGCATAGTTTTTTCCACTGCGGGTGCAGAAACATCTTCCTGAATAATGACTCTTACGGTTACATTCTCCAATACATGTCATTGTTTTTCTCTGAGTAATATTAGCAAGAACATGAGATGAATAAGGATTGGGTATTTTATGATAGTATATGAAAGGTAACCAACTACAGATGAAATAGTTTTCTAGTAGTTAGCTGTATGTGTCACTATAATATCTGCACTGTTAATTTTCATGTGCAATTTCTGCAGTACAGTCTCAATAAAATGTGACCTCGAGTCATTCTGTTGTGAGTCTTGTAAAATCTGGCTGAACTGCACTTACTGCTGTTATATGCTGCAGGAGGTACATGACATCCAGCATATCTGCTAGGATCAGAAATCTGGTCACAGCAGCCAGAAGAGTCCGAGCAGCCTGCGCAACTGCTTCCCTCTTAGGCAGGTTGCAAGAGTCTTTGGTAAATTCTTTTGCTGTTTTTTTCAGAGCTTCACCTGAAGAAAAAAAAAGGTGTCAGGGCTTCAAATAGCAAAGGAAGTGAAAATAACAACATAATAATGTATTATAGCTTATCAAACAATGGTTTATAATCTTCACTTTTACAGCATCCACACTAGACTCCTCTAAATTGTACATTCTGCTATTGAAGCTTGGTTATGCTTACTTGTTTTTAGACTGACTAGCTAGTAAGAGGGGAAGAACATTATTAATATCGAGTTACAGTTGAGCGAACAGAGGCACAGAGAAATGAAATGACTTGACCAAGGTCAATGGCAAAAACAGGTCTAGAAGCTGTGCACATACCATCAACTCTCTTAAGAGTTTGATCCATTCAGATTCAGTGTGGTCTCCGGAGGATGAGTAGAGGAAAATATTTCGATAAGGTCAGCTAAGCAGCATTGCAAAAAAAAGTTATTCATAATGTAATTGGCCAAAAATAAATGAAAATACTTATCATGGTTTGAAAAAAGATAATCGTGGCACATAGAGGAGAGATCTATCATAGGCACGCTATGAACGCTCCTTACTCCAACAAGAGACATGCCCGCAGTATGTATATTTTAGGAAGATGATAAAAACTTCTGTTTTTAACATTTTTCTTCCTAGTTTAGACTGAGGTTTTGTTATTTGTTTTTAATTTTCATCATGAGTTTGTCTTGATTTTTAGTCTTATTGTAAACCACTTCGAATGTTTGTGGTATATAAACTGTAAACTGTAACTGTAACTGTGTACCCTTTCTCCCAAATGCATACTCTTCATTTTTTTATTTTTCCAACAGACAGAAACATATTTAACCCAACATGAGCCAGGAATAATCCCAAGCTCAGTGTGCTGTCCTGTAACACAGTAGTCTTCATTTCCTATGGGATTTTCCAAGATTTAAGGTTGCAGAAAAGAGGAAACACTAATTAAATCAAACCCTCTTCATGTAATCTATCTTTTAGTACTCCAATAACTTAGCAATCTTCACCAAGGAAACTGTTCTCCACTTTTCTCATCAGGGATTGCAGTGCAGATTGTTAAAATAAAATATGCTTGCCTTCTCTGGGTCCTGCATAAGGTTACAGAATAATCATACCAGCTCATAATATTCTGAGTCTCTGGTCTCTGTCACTCACAATTTTGCACCATCTCTCTCTCTCTCTCTCTCTCTCTCTCTCTCACTCTGATGCTCGTTAATTGTGTCACACTCTTTTCTACCTGTATACAGCGTGGAGAATTAGCCTAGTGGTGACATTGGGCAAATCAATTCATATTGAGATTCAACTTAAATTATAAGGCTCCTTTGAAAAGTAAATAAGGGCCCCTTTTACTAAGCCGCATAGGTGCGTGCCCAATGTGCGCCAAAATGGACCTATCGACCGACTACCGTGTGGCTCTTACGGTAATTTCACTTTTGGCACATGACCACTACTCGCGTCTGGAAAATAATTTTTCGGACGCACATAGCGGACATGCGCCAAGTGACATCTAACGTGCGTAGGAGCTTACCGCCCAATTTCTTTACCACCAGGTCTATGACTGGTGGTAAGATCAGAGACCCAAAATGGACGCGCGGCAATTTTGATTCTGCCGCACATCCATTTTTGGGAAAAGAAGAGGCCTTTTTTACAGGCGTGTTGAAAAATGATTCTGCGCATGCCCAAATCCCGCGCCTACACTACTGCAAGCCATTTTTCAGCGCACCTTTGTTAAAGGACCCCCTAAGTGCCTGTACTGTGCCTCCTCTTGAGAATGAATTTTAAAAAGGGAAGTAATAAAATCCAAACTTTCTCACATATACACAGCTTATCTATTGAAGCATATAGTACACATCCATAACATTAAGTATTCACAGAGCTTACGCACTATTGTCCTGCATCAAATAGTAATGGGTTTTCTTGGGTCTCCAAAAAAAAAAAAAAAGTAAATTGTGTCTGATAACACATACTTACATATCAACCTTTAATACATATGAAGGATAATTTTAAAAAAGCCTTCTACTTGTGAACTCAATTTTACCCATCAAAAGTGGGCTATGAAAAATTCACTGTCCTATACACATATACAAGTATACACAGAGGGGCATTTTCGATATGACATCTAAGTCCGACTTTGGACATTTTGCACAAAACGTCCAAAATCAAAATAGAAAAGAAGGTAATTTTCGAAAAAGAAAAATGTCTATTTTTTTTTTTTTTTCGAAAATACCATTTTGAACAAGGTTTTGTGCTTTGTACGTTTTATTTTTTTGGACCATTTTGGACCATTAAAAAAAAAAAGTTCAAATGAAAAACAGAGAAAATCAAGCCATGGGGATATAGGAGGGGCCAGCATTTTTACTAGACTGGTCTCCCAGATATCCCAGGATAGCAATGGGGAACCCTAGGGGGCAATGCAGTGGACTTCCAATAAATGCTCTCAGGTACACATTTCACCATTGCTCCCTTATCTTGTCTGCTGAGCCCCCCAAAACCCACTACTCCCAACTGTACACCACTACAACAGCCCTTATGGGTGAAGGGGGCACCTATATGTGAATACAGTGGGTTTCTGGTGAGACAGCTATATCTCACAAAATAACCGGCCCTCTGCCGATTTTCAGTGCAAGTTTGGCAGCCATATTTGGCTGTGTGAAAACCAGGCCTATCTTTGGCCAGTTCAAACTTAATAGGTGACACTGAACATTTGCTTGGCCAGTTTAGTTTGAACCAGCCGAAAATAAGCCATATATTCAGTTCTGGTCACTGGAAATGGCCCAGCATTGAATGTCCAGACTCAGCATCAACCGAGGGCATTTGGTCGTGGGAGGAGCCAGAATTTGTAGTGCACTGGTCCCCCTCACATGCCAGGACACCAACCGGGCACCCTAGGGGGCACTGCAGTGGACTTCACAAAATGATCCCAGGTACATAGCTATCTTACCTTGCGTTCTGAGCCCCCCAAATCCCCCCCCAAAACCTACTACCCACAACTGTACACCACTACCATAGCCCTTAGGGATGAAGGGGGGCACCTACATGTGGTTACAGTGGGTTTTGGGGGGGGGTTGGAGGGCTCACATTTACCACCACAAGTATATCAGGTAGGGGGGATGGGCCTGGGTCCGCCTGCCTGAAGTGCACTGCACCCACTAAAATTGCTCCAGGGAACTGCATACTGCTGTGATGGAGTTAGGTATGACATTTGAGGCTGACAAGAAAATGTTTTTTATATTTTTTTTGGGTGGGAGGGGGTTGGTGACCACTTGGGGGAGTAAGGGGAGGTCATTCCCCCATTCCCTCCGGTGGTCATCTGGTCAGTTGGGGCACCTTTTTAAGGCTTGGTTGTGAACAAAAATGGACCAAATAAAGTCGGCCAAATGCTCATCAGGGCTGGCTTTCTTTTTTCCATTATCAGCCGAAGCCAGCCATCTTTTAACCACACCCCCGTCCCACCTTCACTACCCTGCCGACATGCCCCCTTGAACTTTGGCTGGCCCTGCGACGGAAAGCAGATGAAGCCGGCCAAAATCGGCTTTCGATTATACCAAGTTGGCCGGCTTTAGGAGAAGGCCGGCCATCTCCCGATTTGTGTCGGAAGATGGCTGGCCTTCTCGTTCAAAAATACGCAGGATAGATAATTAGAGCCATTATAACTATATAAAAATTGTATGAGAGTGATGTGAAGATAGTTAAATACTAAAATGGGTTGTACAGTGGAGCATGCTGATTAAAAAACATATAAAAATACATGATGTAACATTGAGGTTTGAAACTACTGGCATGCAAGAACATAAAAATGTATGAAATGAAACAAATATAAAACATATAAAACATATTGAATGCAGTTAAATTGGTGAAATTTAAAAAACATATACCATCACATGATATAGTATTTTGATTTTTCAATATAAGCAATTTGAATTTATAAAATAGCATTGTTTTGTTTCTCATGGCTTTGTGAGGCCCTTTTCCTCTTCTTTGTTGGCTTGTTCTCCAGGAAGCAGCCCATCCCTTAAAGACCCAGAGAGGGGCATAATCGAACAGGGCGCCCAAGTTTTCCTGAGGGCGTCCTCGCAGGACGTCCCCGCGAAGGGGCAGGGAAACCCGTATTATCAAAGCAAGATGGGCGTCCATCTTTTGTTTCGATAATAAGGTCGGGGACGCCCAAATCTCAACATTTAGGTCAACCTTAGAGATGGTCGACATAAATGTTGAGATGGTCGACCTTAGAGATGGTCATCCCCGGTTTTCGACAATAATGGAAACCGAGGATGCCCATCTCAAAAACGACCAAATCCTAGGGGGCACTGCAGTGGACTAACTGATGCATTAACTGAACTAAAAAGCCCTTCCCTTACCGATCCCTTAGCGATTCGGAAAGAACAGGCATGCATGAATGAAATCGCATGCAAATGAGCTGCTCGTTGTTTGCTCATTTGCACACGATTTCCTTTCCTGAGGGGAAGCGAAGGCTGCTTGGCTGCTCTGCGCTTGGCTGCTCTGTGCATGCCAAAGACGGCTTCATACACGCAGACAAGCTACCTGTATAATAGCCATCTACAAGTCCAGGTGAAAACATCCAACTGCTCGTCAGGGATGTCTTTTTTTTTTTACTATGGGTGAAGGACGTCCAAGTGTTAGGTGCCTTTGCTATGCCTCTGTTGGGCAGTTGAGGATGTCCAAAATGTGGATGTTTCTGTGAGAAGGATGTCCATGACTTTGCTATGCCTCTAACACCCTTTATTTATTTATTTATATGGATTTTGGATCACAAGTAGCAGCAGTAGGATTTGAATTGGCCACCTCTGGATTGCAAGGCCAGTGTTCTAACCTCTAGGCCACGCCTCCACTCCACTCCCTTGAAATTTGACCATCCCTGTGGGGGGGGGGGGCAGTTCAGGACGTCCAAAATGTTTGAAAGAAGGATGTCCATGCCTTCACTATGCCTCCACTGACACACACACACCTCCCCCCCCCCCCCCCCCCAGGGACCTGCATACTGCTGCGATGGGCCTGAGTATGATATTTGAAAAAAAGTTTTTAAAGTTGTTTTTTTCAGGGTGGGAGGGGATTAATCACCACTGTGGGGGTAAGGGGAGGTCATCCCCCATTCCCTCTGGTGGTCATCTGGTCAGTTCAGGCACCTTTTTGAGGCTTGGTCATAAGAAAAAATGGACCAAGTAAAGTCGGACAAGTGCTCGTCAGGGACGCCCTTCTTTTTTCCATTATCGCTTGAGGATGCCCATCTGTTAGGCACGCCCCAGTCCCGCCTTCGCTATGCCTCTGACACGCCCCCAGGAGCTTTGATCATCCCTGCAACTGGAAGCAGTTGGAGACGCCCAAAATCGGCTTTCGATTATGCCGATTTGGGTGCCCCTGAAAGAAGGACGCCCATCTCCCGATTTGTGTCGAAAGATGGGCGCCCTTCTCTTTCGAAAATAAGCCTGAGAGTCTACTAGGCACCATATACAACGGGAGCCAAATTAAATAAAATTAAATGTCAGTCAACTCAGCAGTAGGATGAAGATTCAAACACAGATCTTTAAACCTTATTGAACAGTCAATCTAGAACAAAAAAGGCCAGGAAATTTCAGCACAAAAAGTACTCAAGGCAAAACAACAGTTTTAAAGTCAGCAAGAGGACAGAAATATAGCAGATTATAAGAGCAAGCAGCTCTGCTAGTGAGAGCAAATTAATCTTTTTTTTCTTTTGTTTTCTTTTCTTTTTTTTTGTCTTATATAGGATAGATGGAGACAAGGTCAGAAAAATTTCTAGGAAGGAAGAAAGAGAAGGATGCACAGCTAAGAAAGCAGTTTAGAATCTATGAATCAAACTAAACATAGATATCTGAAAATGTGTCAATTCAGAAAAGCTTAGCTTTCAGGCTTGTAGTGCCTCACATCTATCCCAGAAGAAGTAGATACTGAAGTAGTAGGAAGACCCTTTTACAAAGAGAAAGAAAATAGAGGATCCCCACAGAAATTATAGTGCAGTTAGCTAAGCTGGCACTAAAATAAATTTTATTTTGCTTTGAGGGACAGTTTTTAAGCAGATCAAAGACACAGCTATGGGGGCCACTATGGCCCCTGACATAGCTATCCTGTATGTAGCTAACTTTGAGACCCTTTTACAAAGGCACAATAGGATCTACGTGCATGCAGTGTGCATCAAAATGAGACTACCACCAGGCTAGTGCGCCCCCTGGCAGTAATTTCAGATTTGGCACATGCCCATATTGCCAGGACAAATTATTTTTTTTATTTCCTACTGTGCGCAGCATTTCTGGCATTAATCAGCAGGTAGTGCACGCCGACTGGTCACTGCACGTGTAACATGTGAGCCCTTACCACTAGATCAATGGGTGGCGTTAAGGCTCAGGCCATAAATAGGCATGCGCTGGTTTCAATTTTACTGCAGGCCCTTTTCCCAGCCCTTTTTCCCAGATGCAGTAAAAACCTGCCTGGCACAAGCCAAAAATACATGCCCACACTAAGGCAGGCCACTTTTTGTCATGGCATAGTAAAAGGACCCCTTTGAGAAGGCATTCTTACAGGAAAATATCCACAAAGAGCACATTGTGTTATGGAAAATAGAGACTTATAGCCACTTATATATTAGGAGAAAAGGACATCATATAGTCAAGTGCATAGACTTTAATAACCAAAGAGCTTATCAAAAAAGTCTGTTTTAGGCTCCTTTGTAATCACAGGTCCTGAAAAGCTCCTATAACACACATATAAATATTAAGGGCCTTGTTTACTAAACTGCACTGTAGGCATGCTAACTTTTTAGCACGTGCTAACGCTAAAGACACCCATAGGAATATATAGGTGTCTCTAGCATTAGCGCATACTAATTTTTAGCATGCGCTAAAAAGTTAGTGCACCCACAGCGTGGTTTTCTAAGCAGGGTCCCAACTCCTAAATATATGTTCTATCACCTATTGCCCAATTACATAAAGTGTATTCAGTCACCATCATATAACATTTAAATCATTTCTTGAACAACCCTCATTGAAATAATGCATTTAACTGGATTCAAAATAAATTGTTCTTGGGTGGGACAATTTATTTTGAAGTCTGATAGATGCATTATTATTATGTAATTGGGCGATAGGTGACAGAACATATATATAGACGTTAATGTTTATATGTGTGGTATAGGAGCCTAAAGCAGACTTCTTTGATAAGCTGTTTGGCTATTAAAGTCTACGCACTTGGCTATATGAGGTCCTTTTCTCCATATATATTAGTGGTTATAAGTCTCTATTTTCCACAAATTCTAGTTAGTAGTGATACTTGTGTATTAGTGTATTGGGATAATATATCATCTTTTTTTTTTTATTGTAATTATATTGATGACATATTAATGGTGTGGAAGGGAGGAACAGAAGAGTTAAGACAATTTTCTGAGTGCCTCAATTTAAAAGACATGAATTTCAAACTCCAAAACAACTGTGATTATAAAAAGATCTTCTACCTAGACATTCTCATCTCTAAAGAGCAGGATAGTTTCAGGACATCCATTTATCAAAAATTGCATTGCAGTAGTTTTTATAATAGATCATTGAAAGAAAGCCTACCTGTAGGCCAAGTCCTTATAATAAGGAAATTACGTCCCTCTATTAATTTGGAATATAAGGCTAAAGACATATAGAAGAGGTTTAACAAGAAACATTATCCTATACATAAAGGGTACTGGAGAACGAAACAAACACATAGAACAGTCTTTATAGGGAATAATAGCAGGATGGAAGAAAATGATAAGATAGAATGTTTATTACATTTTACACACCTCAATATAGCTATGAGAAATCACTGGAAAAGTTTACAAACAATGGAGTGTTTCATGGATAAGAGATTTATGATTTTGTATGTTAGAGGTAGGAATTTAAAGGAATTTATTGCTCCATCCTCCCTGCCAGCTCTCAATGTGAAATCAAATAATGTAGTACATTGAAGATGTAGTAGGTACAATATACCTTTGCCCATCCAGGAACTGGGATTAAATTTTCTCTGAGACATTTTTCAAACTGTGAAACAAGTAGTGTGATATATGTGCCTTTATGCCCTTGCAAGTTTTTATATGTAGGGAAGAGAGAGAGAAAGCTGAAGACAAGAATTATGGAACATAGAAGTTGTCTACAGAAGTAGATTCCAGTTAAACTTTTAGTGGGTCACACTGTATGGAGAAAGGTCATAGGTTTGAATATCTATTATTCTGTGCTATCCAGGTGGCCAAAGTTTCTTGGATAGGCTGAGACATAGATAAGCATTTATTAAGAATGGAGCAAAATTTATATTTGAATTTAACACTCTGGATTGAATTTAGATATAGACAACAGTGTCTTTTTATAAGATCCTTTGACCATCCTTTTGGGATTTCATTTGAGACTGGAGATTTGCTTGTGATCTAACATTTTATAGGATTAGGGTAGGATAAACTCTGAGTTTTCTGAGGGATTGGGTCATTTATTATATTTAGGAATTTGGGGTTCAGTATATATGGTGCCTAAAATTCGGTGTGGAAATCAATGCCGACTAAGTGTATTCTATAACCGGTGCCTAGATTTAGGCACAGTATATAGAATATGCTTAGTTGATATCTCATGGGCTGATGATCAGAAGCAAACACAGGTGCTAGAGGCTGTTAGCGCCATACTAGCACCTGTGTTTGCTACCGCCCCATGATCAGAGCCCCCGAGCGTGTGAAACAACACACTCGCGGGTTCTGAACACAACTTGCATGCAAAACAGGGTTCTTAGTACAAGTAGCATGCAAATGTATGCTAAATGTATTCCTCCCCAATGATCAGCAAGCAGTGTGCCAAACATTGGGGTGTTGTCCGCAGCAAACCCTACGCCAGCTCGAAGCTGGCGTTAGGGTTTGCAGACCCTTAGGGAGGAATGGTGAGCTATGTCCAGCATGCATTTGCATGCTAACAGGCCCCCCATTCTCCCCAATGCAGCAACCCCCCCCCCCCCCCCCCCACAGAAGCAGGAACCGTGACCCGACTTCCCTCAGTTACACGGGGGCTGGATGTCCCCCTGATCCCCCCACACACAAGTTCGGGGGGGCTGGAGATTCAGTGGTGGCACTGATGGAAGAGGAGGGAGGCCATCTCCCTCCTCCAATGAAGGTAGGTGGTGGGGAATAGGGCCGCTAGACGACCAGGTCGGGGGTTAATTCACAGCCTACTGGGCCACCAGGGCTCTATTTGAGTGGATGCTAGGGGGTTAGGGGTAGCTGGAGACCCACTGGATCCCCAGCCCCACCTGAACAATATGTCACTTGGCTTGGGGTGGGGGTACTAGGCCATCAGGGCCATGCTGTTGGAGGTCTGGTGGTCCCATGGACCTTCAGCCCCTGTGTTTGACAGGTCTGGGCTTTTGAGCACATACTCAGGCACAATCCTCCCACACTTTACCCTATAATCAGAGATAATAGCATGTATAAATTTGCATGATGTTATCTCTGATCATAGGGGCGGTAAAGCCCCGCGCTGTTCCAGTGCTATTTTTAGAGCGCTGTTTGGAACAGTGTGGGGCTTTCGATCATCTGCACATCAGTGCCTAAAACTATGTGCCTCCATTTACACCAACGACAATGTGGCGTAAATCCCAGCACATAGATTTATGAGCACTGGGCCATATTCTATATCTATGAACCGCCCATGAAATGCTCATTTCCCCACCCATAACCACTCCCATTTTTGTTTGCACACGTTAGAAGTTAGGCGCACTGCATTACAGAATGTGCTTAGCAAGTTGTGTGTGTAAATTCTAATTATTGCCAATTAGTGCTCATTATTGCTTGTTAAGAGCTCTTTTCAACACTCATTAGCTTGTTAAGCCAATTAAGTTGCACACATTGTTATAGAATACACTTTGATTTCAGCACATATCTCTAGGTACACTAATAGGGGCATTTTCGAAAGAGAAAGGCGCCATCTTTCGACACAAATCGGAAGATGGGCATCCTTCTCTCACGGTCGCCCAATCGGCATAATCAAAAGCCGATTTTGGGCATCCTCAACTGCTTTCCGTCGCAGGGACGGCCAAAGTTCAAGGGGGTGTGTCGGCAGTGTACCTTAGGCAGGACAGAGGCATGGTTAAGAGATGAGCGTCCTCGGCCGATAATGGAAAAAAGAAGGGCATTTGGCAGACTTTACTTGGTCCCTTTTTGTTCACGAACAAGCCTCGAAAAGGTGCCCGAACTGACCAGATGACCACTGAAGGGAATCGGGGATCACCTCCCCTTACTCACCCAGTGGTCACCAACCCCCTCCCACCCAAAAAAAAATTAAAAAAAAATTTTTCCAGCCTCTATGCCAGCCTCAAATGTCATACCCAGCTCCCTGACAGCAGTATGCAGGTCCCTGGAGCAGTTTTTAGTGGGTGCAGTGCACTTCAGGCAGCCAGACTTAGGCCCATTCCCCCCCCCCCCCACCTGTTACACTTGTGATAGTAAATGTGAGCCCTCCATAACCCACCAGAAACCCACTGTACCCACATCTGGGTGCCCCCCTTCATCCCTAAGGTTTATGGTAGTGGTGTACAGTTCTGGGGAGTGGGTTTTGGGGGGGCTCAGCAAACAAGGTAAGGGAGCTATGCACCTGGGAGCAATTTCTGAAGTCCACTGCAGTGCCCCCTAGGGTGCTCGGTTGGTGTCCTGGCATGTGAGGGGGACCAGTGCACTATGAATGCTGGCTCCTCCCATGACCAAATGCCTTGGATTTGGTCGTTTTTGAGATGGGCATCCTCGGTTTCCATTATCGCTCGCCGAAAACCGAGGTCGCCCATCTCTAAGGTCGACAATCTCAACATTTAGGTCGACCATCTCTTAGGTCGACCTAAATGTTGAGATTTGGGCGTCCCTGACCGTATTATCGAAATGAAAGATAGACGCCCATCTTGTTTCGATAATACGGGATGCCCCACCCCTTCACGGCGCTTTCCTTAGAGATGGGCGCCCTTAAAGATGGTCGTCCCCGTTCGAAAATGCCCCTCCACATGGAATCCGGAGGATAGGGCATGTTATTAAGATATGATAAAATGCAAGGTTAGTTGTTTTGGTTTCAAAGAGCATAATGAATTTGTCCTTTTCTAATGGGGTTGGATTCATATGACCGTGAGACAAAAGATTTTTACGGCGTTCTTTCACATCACCATGATGGTGGCAAAGGCTTTATCTTCAAGTACAATTCAAGTTTTAATTGTAAGGTAAACTATGGGCTGCATTGCATTTGCCATGTGGGAATTACTAGCGCAGTTTAGTAAAAGAAGCACTATGAGAATAAGAATGGATAAAAGAGATGTATAAGCTGTAATAGCGAATGGTGCAATTTATTAGGATGTCAGAGAGTTTGGGTTTTGTTAACAAGAGTTCTTTGTAGATCTACTCTACTGATTGCTTGTACCCATACCTTCAGCCATATTGGAAGTGGGTGGGGCCAGGAGTGGGAATAGGCAGGGAATAGAAGATGTGAAAGTGTTCATTTTGAACTTCTTGTATTTTCCCATACAGTGACCATAGGTATTTCTCCACTCATAGACCCTGCTGACCCAAACTTCCACCATGCAAGGAGTTTCCCCTTGAGCTCGCAGGCCTGCTAGTACTCATAGACCTGCATATTCTGCGGCCATTTTCAAAATTGCTCCAAGTGAGTATACA
Organism: Microcaecilia unicolor; assembly: GCF_901765095.1. Taxonomy (NCBI): domain Eukaryota; kingdom Metazoa; phylum Chordata; class Amphibia; order Gymnophiona; family Siphonopidae; genus Microcaecilia; species Microcaecilia unicolor. The sequence goes on from NC_044035.1 coordinate 102,770,511, forward strand.
GTTTGAGCAATATCAGTTTCATTGAGTGCATTTATTGAGACATATATTGAAGCATTTAAATTATTTTTATGATTTAGCTATTTTCCACCAATGCTTCAGCCACACAGGGGCTATTGTTAAATTAGCCATGGGACTGACAGGCTATGGAGTTTCCTTATGAAAATTCATACTTGCGTGTTTTGCACCAAGCAGGGACAAAGGGTGCATCAAAAAGTGCATAAAGGATTTCAAAATTAAATTTCCCTCTCCCCCAATCTAACCTCACCCCTTTCAGCTGCACTGATAGTGCAGGATAATTTTCACGCATGTTTTCTAGGTGGGTCAGTTCAGTTTTTAACTTTGAAATGTTACCCATGAATAAGTGTGCTGACCCTTCCAAGGGGCTCTTTTACTAAGATGTGGCAAAAGTAGAGTTCCCTTGCATGGGTATTTCCTGCATGCTAAGGCCATTTTTGCTGCATCTGTAAACCGGTCAATTTTCCATTTTTTGTATTAATGTTCATGCGCTAAAGTGTTGCCATTAGCATGTGCCCATTAATAAAAATTACCATGTGAGCACTTACCACTACCGATTTTGTAGATGATAAGAGCTCACACAGTAATCCTGTGCTAACCAGCTAGTGTGCAGTACTGTAACTGTGCTAATTACTGCAGGAATGCCCCTCCCCAAAAAATTTTACAATTGCAAATGCTAAAATGGCACTTATCGTAGGATGCCTGAGCATATCCCATGGTACGCCATGTTAGTGTCTAACGAAGCATAGTAAGAGGGCCCCTAATGGCTTCTTTAATTCTATCACCTTTATATTTCTTTACTTAATAATAACAGTGCATTGCCCCCTCCCCTGTCTTCTTGTCATCTATAGCATGTAGTCTAGTGGGAGTGTGTATTTTGCTAGATGGAGACTGAAGGCATAGGTTTAGAGATGATATGGGAGGGAGGGGGGTTGTTGAAAGAGTCTCATTGAGGACACTGTGAGGCATATTTTTAAAGCACTTAGACTTACAAAGTTACATTGTAACCTATGGAGCTTTGTAAATCTAAGTGCTTTAAAAATGAGCCCTTGTATCTCTCAAGGAACTTTAGACAAAACTTGACTATTTCATATCTCTTTTTAAATTGTATACAGCCCATCAACCTTTCCTAACACCCATTTATCATTTGATTTACTTTCTTCTCTTATGACAGTATTTTTTGCAGCAGGAATTAAAGATTTCTGCCTGTCATTTTTTCTCATTAATTCCTATGGAACCGAGTGACATTCAAAGTCAGTGTGGTGACTGAAGTGTAACTTCTTGCCTTTAGTACAATCTGGTATCATAGCACAATCAGTTTAATTGTGCTTCCTCCACTCAAGTCCATATATTGGTGACATCAAGACAGCAGTTTTACATATCCTAAAAGTGGTAAGGAGAGATATGCATATTGCAACTGAAGATAATGCATTGGGCATTTGGAAGTGAAAGAGGACTTATCTGAACTGCCATGATGCTCAGGGCATCTGAGTTGCATAGGTTTCCTTGCATAGAATCTGATTCATTATATTAAGGGTAGTTGAATTTCTGCCATAAATCTTTCTACATTCTGATTTATGGTAAATCAAACCCTGTGAAAAAAATCTTTCAAATTCTATGTCCAAAGAAATCTAGAGCTGCCAAGTTCCAGGATGAGATTTTAGACCACTTATGGATTTTTCTTTTTTTTCTTTTTTATGCAGTTGTACAAACCTATGCAGCTATATATCAAACAAATAAAACAAAATAACCAAGAGCAAAAAAACATTAGATAGAAAGCTTGGTCCAGTTGCGGCTGATCTTGGGAGTTCTGCGGGGCTGTAGTAAGCTATTGGGTCCTTTTACTAAGCTGCGGTAAAAGGGGGCCTGCGCTAGCATCCGCGTGTGTTTTTTGACACGCCCTGAGGCTCCCTTTTACCATAGAAGGTAAAAGTTTGTCTTTTTTCTCAACAAGAAATGTCAGTGTGGTAAGGGCTGTGGATGGGGTTTATAAGACTGTATACAAATAGAAGACTGCTCAGGAAATTTCATGGCAGCAAGCTAAGTAACCCTTAAGACTTTGTATTTTGAATTTGGCAAAAGCCGTATGGGAGGGTCACTTAGTAGAGGTTTTTGAGCCTGTGATGAACGGGCAGTGCTCCCTAAAGTTGAATAACACAAGGAGTATTTGCTCGGTTTGAGGCTTTTCCTCTATTTAAGAATTATATCACACAAGACACAGCATTGGAAATAGGGGTCACTTGCATTTGAGTGGTTAATTATTAACTAATGGACTGCCTATAAGCTCTGTTTGAGTATTGGTAGTGTGGTAAGTGAACCACTTACAGCGCAGCCATTTTGGGAGGAGCATTTCCCGCCACCCATTGAGGTGGCAGTAAGGGATCCTGCGCTAACCTGGCGGCAACCAGGTTGTGCATGGCGCTGTCCAATTACCACCAGGTAAGCAACAGTGCTACAAAAATAGAAAATACTTTTGTAGCACTGGAAATGCGAGCACAGGGGGTGGGAACTACCGCCAGGCTCCTACAGTAGCTCTGAATTGGCATTGCATGCGCTGCCGATTACCACGCAGCGCATGGAAGGAAATAAATAAATCAGCCAGGCATTATGGGCGTGCAGCAAATCTGAAATTAATGCCAGGGGGCGCAGTAACCTGACAGTCGTCTCATTTTGGCGCACGCTGCACATGCGTAGAGCCTAATGTGTCTTTATAAAAGGGCCCCTAAGGGACTAGTTAAAGAGAGTTGCAAATGAGGTCAGAAAGGTGCTTGAACATTATCTGGGCTAGGGTAGGAGTGGATAAACATGTCCTGCTATAATATATGCAGCCAGTATCGTTTACTTCTTCCGTTAAAGGCCTGGTTGAAGAGCCCAGCTTTCACCTGCCTCCTGAAGTAGAGATAGTCTTGTGCTAAGCGAAGCTTTTCAGGGAGGGCATTTCAGAGTGCGGGGGCTACTCCAGAGAAGGCTTGCTTGCTGGTATCATATCGTGTATGATTGTTTTATTGTTCCAAAAATAATGTTTACAGTTGTTTGCTTGCAAAGGTCTGTGTCTCCACTCTGTAAAAAATGTGTTCATTTCCTGATTTGCAAGTGATATGGTTTAAACATACTAGCCAAGGGAGACTGCAGAACCAAGGGGAGGAGGTGACAGATGGGGAGAGAAGTGTCATTCAGAGCAGTTCTCCCTGAACGTCAAGTGTCCTACCACAGGGCTGTGCTAAAGGACAGGGATCTAATGGGTCATGTAGCAGAAGAAGGCCCTGTGGGACTGTGGCCAGGATCCTAGGCCACACCCCAAACCATCATGCTGTGCCTCTAGTAGGCAAAAATGAGGTGATGGCAAATGTGTTAAGGCCTGCCACAGCCTGCAATAACAGATGAACTAAGGTTGCCCACCACAGCACTTGACACAGGTGTAAGGTCTATGGAAGCTGCGACCTACTTCCCTGAGGTGGGGGGAGGGGGGGAACCACACAGGACTGCAGTCTCCTTTTCCACTCCCTTCTTTCAGTTCATGGCTGCAGGTTATCTGAGAGTGGGGCTGTTCCTGAGCTGAGCCAAGAGGCCAGATATTGCCCTGCCAGGTCCTGGGGGCAGGTCGGCCCCTCAGTTGGCGAGGAGATGGCCAAGACAAATGTCTGCGAGACATGTACAGAGAATGTGGTCAGTGCATGCACATGTCTCACAGACAAATTCTTGGACCAGCTCCTCACCAACTGAAGGGACAGGCTGCCTAGGACCTGGCAGGGCAATATCTGGCCTCTTGACTCGGGAACAATCCCATTTCCCATGGCACTCAGTTCCTTTGCTCTCACATGAGCTTCTTCTCCCTTCCACTAGCTAGGCTTTCTCTCTCTGAAAATTGGTGTAGAGTCTGTTGGTAAACAGTATTCACAACTTTATATGTATATACAGTTTGAAAGTTGCCTCCTTTAACCTGTATATTACAAGTTAGTGTACCTGAATGTAACTCACCTTGAGCTACTACTGAAAAAGGTGTGAGCAAAATCCAAATAAATAAATAAATAGTAGAAAAAAATGTATATATTTTGGGTTGAACTAAACATTCGCTGGATAGTTTCATTAATATTATTGTCATATCCGCATACGTTTTCTAGTTTTGAATGTCTTAATGAAATAAGAGCACTCAATTAAATCAGCTAAGTTTTCTTCTGCAAACATACAAAGCCATTCTAAGGATCTTAAAGGCTGGAACTTATTTACAAGATGTTCAAATTGATGATTAATAAGGAATGCTTTTGAATCTTATCACTTGTTCTGAAAAATGTTAAACATTCCATGTCTGTGGTCAATACTTTTAAAATAGGGTCATCTTTTAAGCTACATCTTTAATTCATTCAGCAGAATTTCTCTTAAAATTCTCATTAGAGGCTCCAAAGGAAAGAGAACCAGACACTGGGATGGCAGTACTGCTTGTTCTGTCAAGGCTCAGCCTGGGGCATTGTGTGCCCTTTACACAGAGAAGACTGCAGTAGGTTTTTCAAGTCAGACTGTGCAATCCAGAAAAGAGCTTGAAAACATAAAGATTGACTGTCAACCGTCTTTTTGATGTACTGAGCCACAATTTATAGGAATTCAAATTTCTTATTTTGTTTTGCACTGTGCCTTCAAAAAACAAAATCTATGCCTAATAAAACAGCTGAAGAGAGGTTCCTATGGTGTAGGGAAAAAAAGAAATTGATTAGATTAGCTTAATTCAGCTTTGAGTCTGATGTAATATGTCTTCTCCACATATCCAAAAGTAGCAGGAGCCTTAGCAGTGTACCTGGCTTTTCAGGATTTACCCAATCAAAAAAATGCATGAGATCTATTTATATGCACTGCCTCCATTGTATGCAAATAGATCTCATGCATATATTCATTGAAGAAATCCTGAAAACCCAACTGGGTTGTAGCCCTCAAGGACCGAGGTTGCCCACCCCTGTTCTATACTGAACACCTAAACTGAACTCAGCTTGCAATATGATGTAATGGAGTCTGGCCTTGCATGTCAGATACTGGGCAGGAAGCATCCCTTCTCTAAATGGGAGGGAAATATATATATTAAAAAAAAAGCATTGTCATCCTCTGCCCTTCTTATTCTATCTTAAAGTGTTCATGCCGGGTTATCACCGCACAAGTCATTTCTAGGGGTTTTCTTTTCCTCAGGAAATGGCACGCACTTGAGGCAGGTCTACCACCGGCGGCCACGTTAAGCTGGCAGTAGTCTCGGAAGAGCAAGCAGTAAGTCCACGTTGTGCGCAGTTATTTTTATTTTTTAAATAAATTGTGAGAGTTTGTGATAAATCACTATTTTAAAATGGGCTGGTTTTGGGTTTTCCTGTTTTATATGTTAGCTTTTTCAGGTTTGCAGGGTGAGATGCAGGTTTATCATATCCCTGTAATTGAAAATGATATTCATAGAACCTGGTTTAGGAATGATAGTAGTGTGATAGGTAGGCAATTGGTGGATTGTTCTAATGTAATGAGTCAGCGTATTGAAATAATCTGGGGTAGGAAATCTTATTTAAAAAAACATTCTAGAGTGTCTAAATGTGTATCAAGAAAAATTCCTACTTGTTCTTCTGTATTATCTTCTGAACCACGTGGCCCTTGCGGTAATTTCATTTTTGACAAGCGTACGCTACGCATGCCCAAAAAATATTTTTTATTTTCTGGCGCACATCAGCTATGTGTGCCAAGTGGCATTTGGCACATGTAGGTCATTGCTGCCCAGTTACTGCGTGGTCAATGGCTGGCGGTAAGGTCTCAGACCCAAAATGGCCGCGCGACAATATTCATTTTGCCGTACGGCCATTTTTGGCAAAACTTTTGAAAAGGCATTTTATGCAGGTGCGCTGAAAAATGATTCTGCGCCTGTCCAAAACACGCATCTACACTACCACAGGCCATTTTTCAGCACATCTGCAAAAAATGCCTTTTTTAAATTTTTTACGAAAAAGGGCGTGCAGCAAAATGAAAATTGGCACTCGTCCATTTTGGGTCTACACTTACTCAGGTCTTATAGCAGCAGAAATGTGCCCTTGTGGTTATTCTATGTTACAAGTACCAAGAAACAATAGGAAACTGGGGGTCTGGCTGTTATTTATACGAACTTTTTATCATTTTCACTAGTCAGTTCTTATATGGATAGAAATATGTTTTACATATTTTATATTTTATGTTTGGTTTAATTTGTAATTTTTAATATTAAATATCATTGATTTGTTTTTATAATGTTTAGATTCTATAATTTAATATGTTTGTTTATTATAGCCCCTGACGCAGCCCTTTTGTAGGCGAAACACGGCCTGTGTCGGACAACTGTCTTATATACGGTATCTTCAATAAAATATTTTGGATAATATACTGATCTGCTTGCTCATTTTCCATGTTAGAAATTTAGAGATGGCACTTTGCCAGTTAACTGGTGACCATACTTCAAATTTTATTAGAATTTTGTTGGTATATAGACCTCTGGATTATTGGTCTTCTGTGTCTTCTATTTTGTATAAACAGATTTTTTATGCTAGTACAAAATTTACTCATCTAGTAATTCTGAGGGATTTTAATTTGCATTTGGAAAAACAAGATGATATTCATGTTATTGAATTTTTATCAGTGTTGGATAATGTATATTTTGATTTTCCAAGGTTTGTCCCCACTCATGAAAAGGGTCATACATTGGATATAGCAGTTAGCAATTATTTAGGATTATTTTCAGTTAACTCCCAGATTCCAGTCCCCTGGCCTGATCATTATTGTTGTAATTTTAATTTAAATTGTAAATGTTTGCCATCTATAAGAGAAAAGTAGATTAGATACACTAGTGGGGAAGAAAGATGAAAAGTTGTTTTGGGAATTAGAATTCCACATTTGAATTTTACTGAAAGAGATCTAGATAAGCTGTTAACAGATTGGAATACTATTTCTTTGAGTACTCTCGATGAGGTAGCGCAGCTGAAAGCTAGATAGTGTGCCTTGGTTTACTGACAATCATATAACTTTGAAGTGTAAATGTTTTCAACTTGAACAAGTTTGATGCAAGTCTAAAAATATAGAGGATAGAGATGGAGACTGACATTTAAGAATTATAAATATCAGATAAATTTGGCCAACAGTAACATAGTAATAATAATTTGAAGAAATTATTTCAAATTTTTAATAAAATGGTACTGTTCCAACTTATCAACTGTCAGACACAAATGTTTCTCAACCATCAACAGATGAATTAGCTACTTACTTTTCCTCTAAGGTCAGCAAGATCTGTCAATCATTTGATTCTACTGGTTGCCTTGATAGTGAAGTACAACTATTGGAAAAGTATTTAAATGATATATCTGCTGACAGGGAATGGTCTTTATTTACACCAGCGTCTATTCAAGAAATAATGCCTATTGCTAAAAAGCTAAATACGTATAATTCTTTTTTATATATATATTTTTCTTCTCAACAGTATCTTAAGTATCGGCACTTAGCTTATGAGGTGATGGAACAGATCCTAAGGACATCGGTCAAATCCAGATCCATCGCTTCAATTCTTTTTCTGTTATATAAACCATTGTCTGTGATACTAACTTCCTTCTTAGCCGGCAATCTCCTCTGGGTACAATCCACAAGATATAATCCACAGGATATAGAATTATACGTATTTAGTTTACTTGAGGTTTTATAGGAGCAAGTGCTAGGATTGATTTGCTCAGCTCTGAGATTTGTGTGAGTTGTGTGTTTATTTACTTATATATTAATTGCACTTTAAATAGAGTAAGGGTGGTGTTGTTTTCAAAAAAATTCTAACAAAGAGAAGTTCCATGATAGAGATTCATATCCACCCAAAGAGGTGCTACCTTGTGTGGCACCTGATTCTGGGTGAGTTTACCACTCTGAGATCTTCTCTAAAAAAACATATATAGTTTGTGTTATCCAGAGCTGGATCAGGTCAATCCTTGCACTTAATTATCTCCTGAATGTGCTCTGGTATTAGTTTATTTTATTTTATTGCTAAAAAGCTTACATAATCATCAGGTTCTTTAGACTTCTGTCCTGTTTTATTGAAAAATCTTCTGTTGAACTTTATAAATTGGCTAGTCCAGTTAGTCTCAAACTTTCTCGGGTCACGGCACCCCTAGGCTACACATTTCCTTTCAGCCCCCCCCCCCCCCCCCCCCCAACAGCATTGAGTTTTACCTTCACTGGTGGGAATGCCCAAGCCCCGCCCACTGAAGAGATCTGCTTCCTGAGGCCTACGCTCCATGCTGGCTGCATGCTTCAGCCACCGAAGCCAGCACTCCTGCACATGCTGACCTTCTCTTCCCCCTTCCATCCAGCGTCTGCCCTCTGTCTCTGTCTCTTTCTCTTCTATCCAGCGTCTGCCCTTCCCTGCGCAGCAATACTGACAAAGCCTATTCACTTGGCTTCATCAGCATTGCCATGTGGGAATCGGTAGTGCTGTTTGGTAAAAGAGGCCCTTAATCTGCTTCATGATTTTCAGCATGGTTTTAGGGTATATCATAGTATTGAGACACTATTATTATCACTGACAACTGAAGTTAATCAGATGCTAAGTAGAAGTAAAGATATAGTATTTCTTCAGTGTGATATATCAGCCACCTTTGATACAGTAAATCATAGTAAACTGATTGGCATGTTACCAGAACTGGGTCTTACTGCAACAGTGCTCCAATGGTTTAGTTCTTTCTTAGTAAACAGACAGTAATCTGTAACTAAGGATGGAGTGTTTTCAGACTACTGGCAACCACCGTGCCCACAGGTGGTCCCCTATATCCTCGTTGCTATATAATATATCTAATATAATAATTTGCTCCTGCAACGTTCCAATGTGTCTACCTGCGTGTTACGAACGGAACGTTACAGAAGCCAGACAGTCGGAGCTTTCAGGTACAAATCAGCAAGTTGCCTCTCACTTCCTCCTCCCAGGCATTTTAAATGTCCAGTAAACAATTCTTTTAGCTAGCAGCTGGGACATGTAAAATGTTGTCTGTGGGCCATTATGGAAGTAGGTTTCGGTTTCTGAAGTTGAACAAGCAAAGGTGAGGAGAAGATAATAAGTTTGTTTCAGTGGCGTAGCCACAGGTGGGCCTGGTAGGGGCCAGGGCCCACCCACTTAGGGCTCAGGCCCACCCAAAAGTAGCACACGTTTGGTGGTAGTTGGTGGGGATCCCAAGCTCAGCCAGCTGAAGACTTCCCCTTGATGGTAATGAAAACAGTTCTCTCCACGATACTGGCATCTGCTCATGTTCAGTTTTCTGCACATGCCTGCTGCAGACTGAAAAGGTAGAAAGAAGCGTTTTCTCACCTGCTGAGATATTTTTTTGGTTGGGGGGGGGGGGGAGTGGAGAGCATTTGGTGCTTACCCACTTCTTGCCTAGGCCCACCCAAAATCTGTAGTCTGGCTACGCCCCTGTGGTAACGAAAACAGTACTCTCCATGATACCGGCACCTGCTCATGCTCTGTTTTCTGCACATGCCTGCTAAAGACTGAATATCAAAAAAGAAAATGAAGTTGCTCTTTGAAAGATATCCTACTCTTAAAGGAACATGAAAGGGAAGTGACTTTATATTTTGCTTAGTCTGCAGCACAGATATTTTCACTGAGCCCAAGAGCCATGGTGTTCATAAAGCTTACATGTAAAATGTAACATAAAAGCATAGATTAACTATGCTGGAGTTTAATCGCAAACCAGATTACATCTTGCAAATTTTAAAAGTGATATTTTTCAGAAAACAATTGAAGCTGAAATGCTATTTACTGGGTTTTAATTGAGCACAACCTGCTGTTAGCAACAGCAGTAAAGCCACATAGGCCACTGATTAAACGGATGTTTAGCAATTCTTGTATTGCCAAGCAATATGTGTGTGGAAATCATAAAAGTACAGCTATCATTAACAACATTCTTACTCCCCACTGCACCATTTCATCGTGTAAAGACAAAACCCTTTACCTTCAGCATGCCTTGATGAAAACAAGGATTTAAACTGTATCCTTTATTGATTTGGCGTTCTGATCCACTATCAGGAAAAATCAGACTGGAGATGCTTGAGATGCTGATGAACTGGGGTTTGATTCCCAGATTGGGTCCATCATTCTTTAATTCGGCTGGGAAGGGTTGCAACAGCTCCTACAGTTGCTGAGTAGAGAAAAATTCCAATCCTAGTATGTGGCCGCCAGCTAAACACAGTTACTCAAGTGGCCGCACACCATGACCACTGCCAGCATTATCCCTGGAAATTCAATGGTGGGCCATGTTCGTGCTCCGCCATTGAATTCCCGGGTATACAGAAGTGATGTAAACATAGCTGGTTTAGTGCAATATTCAGCAATTAACTTGCTATGGTGAACTGCATAAAGATAGGACAGTATTTTATGGTTAAGAGCCATTTCTGCCCGCAGAACTTCCAACAAAATAGCCAGTTTTGGATTGGGTATTAAACGGCATTTTCAGTGGCACAGTCCAGTTAAATGCCACTGCAAATTCCCAGTTAGACTCAGACAGGCAATTTAAATGGCAAGGAGCCTCTCCTGGCAGTTTAAATCATTTTGAACACTGGGCCCAAAGTTTCCTGTTGTATTGATGCCTCTGATGGCCCTTTGTTTATTGAGGCATTCCAGGGTGCTTTATCTCTGAAGTCACTACATAATGCAGGAATGTTTATGCAAAATATTTTCCCCATCAGAAAAATTGGAGGGGATATTCAAATGTATTATGGAGGTCAATTTCCAGTATAGAAACCCTGGTTGGCAGGAAGTCTTTTGTTTCTTCTGGTCATGTCTTTTCTGTTGCCCTAAAAGTGTGTCAGGTATTCAGTACCTGGGAATTGGGTTCTAAGTACCATGCCAGTCAGGAAAAATTGTGGTTTGTCCTTTCCTTCATTTCCATGAGTTCAGTCAAACTCATAGAGGGGCCTTTTTACAGAGCAGCCGTAAGCCCAATGTGGGCTTACCTCTCGCTCTTCTGGGACTACCGCCGGCCCAAAGCAGCCACCGGCTGTAGTCCCGCCCCGATCGCGCATCATTTCCGGGAGAAAAAGAAAAACCCTGGAAATGGCTTGCGCGGTGATAACCCAGCAATAATAGGGCATCGCCACTTACTGCCCAGTTACCACCGGGTTAGTGCGAAAGCCCTTATTGCCACCTCAATGGGTGGTGATAAAGGCTCCCTGCCATATGGCCATGCAGTAAGGGTCATGTGTGCTGGGGGGCTTTTTACCTGCTGCAGTAAAAAGGGCCCTGGCGGCAGGAAAAATGATCCCAACGCTAGTGCAGGGCTCTTTTTCCAGCAGCTTGGCAAAAGGACCCCAGAATGATTTGCTAAACTCCCTGGCGTGTGGTTAGGGTTACCATTCATCCGGATTTCCCTGGACATGTCCTCTTTTTGCCCGCACGCACGTTTGTCCGGATTTCTGGATAAATGTGGGCGCGGGTGTGTGTGTGCGGTGGGTGGGCGATTGGTGCTGTGGGTCTGGTCTCCTGTCCCCTCCCCTTCCTTACCATGTTCCCTGGTGGTCTAGTGTGTGTGACGTCTTCGGGGCAGGAAAGAGCCCCCTCTTTCCTGCCCGGAGCGCTGCCTCCCTTGTCCATCATCCTTCTCAGTCTGGCTGGGTATTCAAAATGGCCGCCAACAGTTGACGTCTCGCGAGGCCGCTTCAACTCTCGGCGGCCATTTTGAATCCACAGCCAAACCGAGGAGGATGCAGCAGGCAAGGGCAGGCAGCGCTCCGGGCAGGAAAGAGGGGGCTCTTTCCTGCCCCAAAGAGAAGATGCCACTAGACCACCAGGGCTAGATAGTAAGTGAGGGGGGGGTATGTGACAGGGGGGACTATGTGGCGCGGGGGGGTATGTGATGGGGGCGGAGAGGGGACAATGCGACGGGGGCGGGGAATAGGGGGCGGAATGAGGACCCAAAAGGGGCGTGGCAGGGGCGGGGCATGAGCGAGGCATGGGCAGGGTAAGGGGCGTGACACGTGTCTTCTTTTTCGGAGGACACAAAATGGTAACCCTAAGTGTCGTCCTTTGGGCTAAGAGGTCTGGAGTTCCAATGAAAGCAACCTTAGAGTTCTAAGAAAGATGTTATCATTCTCTATAACCTTCCTGTGAGGAGGCATCAGGGCTCAGCTCAAGAATCCCTGGTCTTTCATGAGAGGGTCCTGAAATTCATGATAGCCTATGAACTTGAGAAGGAGTGTCTAGGTTTGGGGTGGGGTGGGAGAGTTCCTATATCCTCTACAGGATATAGGAAGTTATAAAGAAACATGCAGAGTAACTAGATAAAGATCTGGTTACAGATATCCAAATGTTGGGAAAGAAAGGGGAGGTGCTGTTGCTGGAAGATCTCAACCTGCAGGATGCAGATTGGAAAGTTCCATCTGCAGAATCAGAAAGAAGTAGAGAGATCATGGATGCCTTACAAAGTGCTCTGTTCAGACAATTAATGACGGAACCCACAAGGGAAGGAGCAACGCTGGATTTCATGCTCACAAATGGGGAAAGTGTGTCTAATGTTTGGGTGGGTGTCCACCTGAGCAGTAGTGATCATCAAACAGTTTGGTTTGATATAACAGTTAAAGTTGAAGGCAACCACTCTGAGTTTTGAGTGTCCTGGATTTCAAACATGCTAACTTTAGTAAAATGGGGAAGTACCTGAAGAAAGAGCTGATGGGCTGGGAGAACATAAAAGAAGTGGAAAGGCTGTGGTCCAGGGTGAAAGAGAGGAGAGTGAATAAAAACAAGAAAAAAAGGAAACTGATATGGTTCTCCAAGCAAGTGACTGAGAAAATAAAAGAAAAAGAGCTGGCATTCATGAAATATAGAAAAACTCAAGAAGAGGAACACAGAGATGAATACCAGGTGAAACTGAAAGAAGCCAAGAGAGATATACGACTGGCAAAAGCACAAGCAGAAGAACAAATGGCTAGAAATGTGAGGAGGGGAGACAAGAATGTTTTCAAGTATATTAGTGAAAGGAAGAAGACTAAAAATGAAACTGTGAGACTGAACGATGTGGAGAATGATGGGGAAAAAAACAAATACTTCTATGTTCACAGTAGAAAATCCTGGAGAAGGATCACAATTGGTTGGCAAAGGTACATATGAGAACAGAGTGGATATAGCACCATTCATGGAAGAAAGTGTTTATGAGCAACTTGAAAATTTGACCAGACGGGATCCATCCCAGGATATTGAGGGAGCTTAGAGAGGTTCTGGCAGGTCTTCTTAAAGATTTGTTTAATAAATCCTTGGAGACGGAAGAGGTTTCATGGAATTGGAGAAGAGCAGATGTGGTCCCTTTTCACAAAAGTGGTGACAGAGAACAAGTTGGAAACTACAGGCCGGTAAGTTTCACTTTGGTTATTGGAAAAGTAATGGAAGCGATGCTGAAGGGAAGGATAGTGAATTTCCTGAAATCCTGTAGGTTACAAGATCCGAGACATCCAATAGGTTACAAGATCAGATACCAAACGAAAATCATGCCAAACAAATCTGATTGAATTCTTTGACTGGGTGATGGATCGAGGCTGTGTACTAGTGGAGGAGTGGCCTAGTGGTTAGAGCACTGGTCTTGCAATCCAGAGGTGGTCGGTTCAAATCCCACTGCTGTGCTGTGTGATCTTGGGCAAGTCACTTAACCCTCCATTGCCTTGGGTACAAACTTAGATTGTGAGCCCTCCTGAGACAGAGAAATATCCAGTGTACCTGAATGTAACTCACCTTGAGCTACTACAGAAAAAGGTGTGAGCAAAATCTAAATAAATAGATGTAATCTAATTATATATTAGCAAAGCCTTTGACATGGTTTCTCATAGGAGGCTTTTAAATAAACTTGACAGGCTGAAATTAGGACCCAAAGTTGTGTCAGATAGATGTCAGAGGGTGGTGGTTAACAGAATTCACTCAGAGGAAGGAAAATCAAGTAGTGGAATGCCTCAAGGATCAGTGCTGGGTCTGATTCTGTTCAATATATTTGTGAGCAACATTGCAGAAGGCCTAAAAGGTAAGGTTTGCCTTTTTACAGATGATACCAAGATTTGTAACAAAGTGGACAACCCGGAGGGAGTGAAAAACATGAAAAAGGATCTGGAAAGGTAGAAAAATGGTCTAATCTTTGCCAAGTAAAATTCAATGCAAAGAAGTGCACAATGATGCACTTAGGAAGTAGAAATCCAAAGGAGACATATGTGTTAGATGGTGAGATGCTGATATGCACACATAGAGAGACAGAAAGAGAGAGAGAGAGAGACCTTGGAGTGATAATATCTGAGAATCTGAAGGTGACGAAACAGTGTGACTAGGCAATGGCCATAGCCAGAAGGATGCTAGTTTGTATAGAGAGAGGTGTAACTAGCAGAAGAAAGAAAGTGTTGATACCCCTGTACAAGTGAGGCCCCACCTGGAGTATTGTGTTCAGCTTTGAAGGCTGTATTTTGCTAAGGATGTAAAAAGACTAGAAGTGGTCCAGAGGAAGGTGACAAAAATGATATGGGTCTTGTGCCAAGACATATGAGAAGAGACTGGAAGACCTGAATATGTATACCCTAGAGGAGAGGAGGGACAGGGGAGATATGATACAGACATTTAAATACTCAAAAGGTATTACTATAGAAACAAATATTTTCCAGAGAAGGGAAAACGATAAAACTAGAGGACATGAATTGAGGTTGTGGGGTGCTAGACTTAGGAGTAATGTCAGGAAATTCTTTTTCAGAGAAAGAGTAGTTGATGCCTGGAATGCCCTCCTGAGGGAGGTGGTGGAGAAAAAAATGGTGGCAGAATTAAAAAAGGCATGAGATGAACACAAAGGATCTCTAATTAGAAAATGAATGGTATAAAAAACAAAACTTAAATGGTTGCATATGTGTTTGCATGTCAAGTGGTGCTTAGATGGCGACTCTGGCTGTAAAAATTAAGGCCAGTGCTGGGCAGGCTTGTACAGTCTGGGTCCCACATATGGCAATCCTGTTTAGGATGGACTGGAGAGAGCTTTCACGGAAACTCCAGTAATTTGGAATGTGACGACAGTGTCAGGCAGACTTTTACGGTCTGTGTCTCACAAATGACAAGACGGACTCGGATAGACTGGAGTAGGCTTTAACGGCAACTCCAGCAGTTGGAACATAATTGAAATTGATAATTAATGTGACTGTTGGGCAGATTTTCAGGTCTTTATCTGCCATCACTTACTATGTTACTATGTTGGGGGTCAGTCCACAGGGATTCTCTAGTGGGATTTTAGCTCCAAGAACCTGAAGAAGTGAAGTAGTGTTAAGTAAGTCTGTAAAAAGTTGGAAAGTGTCTGTTATGGAAAAGCCTTGTTAACAAGCCCCTTAAGGTTCAAAAAGTCTAAGATGTGAAAGCTGGGAGTCAGTGACTCTAAAAATAGAAATAAGATGAATCTATGATAGCATGACACCATCCTTTTCTAGCATTAGAGGTGAGAAAAAAAAAAACAGTCTACTTTAAGGAAGAAGATGAGTCTGTTCCAGAATGTATCTATTCTACGTTTGTCATTAACTAGCCTAGACAATTGTGTTTTTTATATTCACTTTTACTTTTTATATTTCACAGAGGAGTGAAGTTCTTGGAGTAAGTATTAGATTGTAAGCTCTTTGAGCAGGGACTGTCTTTCTTCTATGTTTGTGCAGCGCTGCGTATGCCTTGTAGCGCTATAGAAATGCTAAATAGTAGTAGTAAGTAATGTGGTGAACATTGGTGAACAGGATGTCCATGAACATAAGGCTCTGGAAGAAATATTATCTTGTTCCCACTTATACCCTGAAGTTAAGGAAATGAACCAAGACTTTTTATGTTTATTGTTTATTCAAGATTTGATATACTGACATATCTGACATGCAGGCGAAGAAATAGCAGCACAGTTATGGATCAAGGGATGTTGTTAAAGGTGAAGGCTGACCAAACTGACAGATAAGACTGTAGTTAGAATGGTATGTGACCAGGAGTTCAGGAAACAGAATATGAGGTAATAGACAAAGTAGCAGGGAGTTTCTGGCTGTACAACACAAGAGAAAAAGATGATGCATGAAAAGAATGAAGTAATGTCTTATGAAAGGGCTTTGTATAGAAACAGTATATAAGAAGCAGCATGATTAGTAAATGTTTGAGACAGTTTTTAGCCAATACTTTTGTATAGGCAAACTGTACTCCTATGAGAAACTTTTAATTCTGTATACTCTATTGGTAAGCTAATAAATTGCTTTACTCATACATGGCCTTGGTCTTTTATCATTCCAATCTTTTCCCGGGAAATGTATGAATATTGGGATGGTGGTAAAAAGACCTAAATCTTTATTACACAGTCACAGCAGTTTACAATACATAATAACATGGAGAGGCATTTTCGATATGACGTCTAAGTCGGACTTTGGACAAATCAATCACTTCCACTCATTCTACGCCACTCAGGATTTTGTAGACCTCAATCATATCTCCCCTCATCTGTTTCTTTTTCAAGCTGAAGAGCCCTATGAGAGAAGTTCACCTCCCTTATCATTTTGGTCGCTCTTCTTTGAACCTTTGCGACAGAACTGAACATAATACTCAAGGTGAGGTTGAACCATGGAGCGATACACAGGCATTATAATATTTTTGGTCTTATTTACCATCCCTTTCCTATTAATACCTAGCATCCTGTTTGTTGTTTTGGCCGCTGCTGCACACTAAGTAATATTTTTAAGCACATCTTGGGGGAGGCTGGAAGGGGGTCAGTAACCACTGAGGGAGTAAGGGTGTCATCCCTGGTTCCCTCCAGTAATCATCTGGTCAGTTAGGGCACCTTTTTGTGCCTTATTCATTCTAAAAACAGATCTAAAAACGTTGAGGTTTCAGCCTTACACATTTTCGTTTTGTTCCATTATGGCTGTAAAACGACATGGAGGAGTATAATCGAACGGGGCACCCAAGTTTTCCTGAAGACGTCCTCACAGGATGTCCCCGTGAAGGGGTGTGGAAACCCATATTATTGAAACAAGATGGGCATCCATCTTTCATTCCGATAATACGGTCAGGGACGCCCAAATCTCAACATTTAGATCGACCTTAGAGATGGTCGTCCTTAGAGATGGTTGTCCCCGATTTTTGGCGATAATGTAAACCGAGGATGCCCATATCAGAAATTACCAAATCCAAGCCCTTTGGTTGTGGGAGGAGCCAGCATTCGTAGTGCACTAGTCCCCCTGACATGTCAGGACACCAACCGGACACCCTAGGGGGCACTGCAGTGGACTTCATAAATTGCTCCCAGGTGCATAGCTCCCTTACCTTGTGTGCTGAGCCCCCCAACCCCCCCAAACCCCAATCCCCACAACTGTACACCACTACCATAGCCCTTAGGGATGAAGGGGGGCACCTACATGTGGTACAGTGGGTTTCTGGTGGGTTTTGGAGGGCTCACATTTTCCACCACCACAAGTGTAACAGGTAGGGGGGGATGGTCCTGGGTACGCCTGCCTGAAGTGCACTGCAGTACCCACTAAAACTGCTCCAGGAAACTGCATATTGCTGTCATGGAGCTGGGTATGATATTTGAGGCTGGCATAGAGGCTGGAAAAAATATTTAAAACATTTTTTAGGGTGGGAGGGGGTTAGTGACCACTGGGGGAGTAAGGGGAGGTCATCCCCAATTCCCTCCGGTGGTCATCTGGTCATTTAGGGCACATTTTTGTGGCTTGGTCGTAAAAAAAAAAAGACTAAGTAAAGTCATCCAAGTGTTCGTCAGGGACGCCCTTCTTTTTTTCCATTATCGGCCGAGGACGCCCATGTGTTAAGCATGCCCCAGTCCCACCTTCGCTATGCTTCCAACATGCCCCCATGAACTTTGGTCGTCCCCACGACAGAAAGCAGTTGAGGACGCTCAAAATCAGCTTTCGATTATGCCTATTTGGGTGACCCTGTGAGAAGGACGCCCATCTTCCGATTTGTGTCGAAAGATGGGCGCCCTTCTCTTTCGAAATGAGCCTACAAGTGTTACCTTTTCACCACCTCTTGCTCTGGATCTTCTTTTGGTTTATCAGCTTCCTCCAATCACTTGCTCCTCTCTTTTGTCACTTTATAACTTGGTTTCCACTCATCTTTTTTCCTCATGCCCACTTATCCTGCTAGATGATCTTAATCTTCATTTGGACAATTCTTCAGAGCCCTTGGTTAGTGACTTTTTCTCATTTGTAAATGCTGTCCACTCACTCAGCAGGTCATACTCTTGATGTGATTGTGACTCATTAGTACTCTGCTTCTGATATCTGTGGCATGTCCATTCTTCTTAACTTTATATCCTTTGCATTTCTTTTTTCCATTGTTTCTCCCCTTTTACTATCCTGTGCCCCCCCCCCCCCCCCCCCTGACCAGGAAGCTTTGCACCCTCACTTTGATGTTTTCCTTAAACATTGTGAGACTTTCCCACAGAATGTCTATTCTGCCTCTTGATACTCAGGTGTCTTTGTGGAATAACACTCTATGCTCTACAATGGATAAATCTGCTCTCCTCTGTCCTAATCTCCTCTTCGCTTCCCTCCTCTCATCCCTGGTTTCATCCAGGGTTTCTGCTTATATGCCAGCCAATTACATGGGGCAGAATGCTTTTGCCATAGGTTCCCTACTATTAATACTTGTGCTGCTTTAAGGATTCTTCTCATCACTATTCTTCATGTCTGAGGCAGGCAAAAAGAATTTACCTGTCTCACTTTCTGTCTCAAGATTATAACCATTCACAGACTTTACCGTTTGCTTAATGACTTTGGTCCTGCCAATTCAGTGGCTCCTTCCATGTTGACAGCTGATGACTTTGCATCTGGGCTTCACAATAAGATTGCCATGCTCTGGCCTTCTCTCACAGGTCATCCAGTAATTTTTGCACTTCCATGAACCTCTGCACTTCCATCTATCTGAGCCCACTGTTTCATTTGCCTCATTCAGTGTGCCTACCACAGCCCTTCTTCAGAAAACAATTTCTTCTCTTCAACCATCATCTCCTTTTGATGATACTATTCCAGCTTTTCTTTTTCAGAGATTATCATAGTCATTTCTCCCATTTCTTCTTTCCATGATTCACTCTTGCTTCTCTTCTGGTACTACATAAGTACATAAGTATTGCCATACTGGGAAAGACCAAAGGTCCATCGAACCCAGCATCCTGTTTCCAACAGTGGCCAATCCAGGTCACAGATACCTGGTAAGATCCCAAAAATGCACAAAACATTTTATACTGCTTATCCCAGAAATAGTGGATTTTCCCCAAGTCCATTTAATAACGGTCTATGGACTTTTCCTTTAGGAAGTCATCCAAACCTTTTTTAAACTCCGCTAAGCTAACCGCCTTTACCACAATCCCATTACTATTCCCCTCTCCTGGAAGTGGGCTACTATTACCCCACTTCTTAAGGATCCCAAGTCTGATACTTCCATTGTTAATATTATAGATCAATATCCAATCTTCCCTTTCTATCAAAAATTGTGGAAAAACTTGTTTTTTTTCCATTTTTCTGATCATCTTGATCAAAATGCTGCTTTGCTTCCTCATCAAATTGGATTTCATGCCCGACACTCTACACTCTTCTGGGAATCACTAACCACATTAGACTGATGCTGGACAAGCAATATTGCTCTCTTTTCATTGGATATGTCAGCGGCCTTTGACTTAGTTGACCATTCTTTGCTCCTTTTTCATCTCATGGATTTGCACAACATTGGTCTAGCCTTACAGTGGTTTCATTCTTACTTAACTGATCATTCTTATGTTGTTCACCACTTCTTCTTCTCAACCTTTACTTTCTGGTATTCCCCAGGGTTTCTTGGGGCCCAGTTTGTTCAATGTTTTTCTTGCTCCGTTAACTTCTCTACTCCAGTCTTTGGGTTTCATTTTTTTTTCATCTATGCAGATGATATTCAGCTTCTCTTCCCTTTTCACTCTGGGTCTCTCTCTGATTATTCCTTGATTTCCACCAAATTAGATTCTATCACAGTTTGACTAATTGGAAATTGATTGAAACTTAATTCAACTAAGTCAGTGGCTTTGATATTTTCTTCACATTCTCCTGTTTCAGATCCTCCATTTTTCACTATTCAGGGTACTCTTGTTCCTTATGTTTCCTCTACTCAGATTTTAGGCATTATACTAGATAACACCCTCTTTTGCACTTGCACATCTCTAGATTGATTTCTTCTATTTTCTTTATGCTTAGGCATTTGTGTTCTATTCGCCCTCTTCTAGTCCCTGGATCTCTTTCTTCATTCACTCATACTATCCAAACTCAATTATTGTAACTCTCTCCTTTGCCACATATCAGTTGAATCACTTGCAGTTGGTACAAAATACTGCCATGAAAGTCCTCTATAACTGTACAACATATGATCATTTTCTCATTGATGAGCACATGCTTCCTGTCGCATACCGACTTTCCTTTAAACTAAATGTTCTATCCCATCAGATTCAATCTTCAGATTTATCTTCCTTTTTAGCTGCTCTTTTGGTTCTCTATGTCCTCACATGATCTCTCTGGTCAGCGACTCAGGGTTTATTAGTTGTCCCATCTTTCCATCAGGTCTTCTTGACCATTAGTAGAAGCTCATGTTTTAGTGTGGCTTCTCCTATCCTGTGATATGCCCTTCCCTTGTATCTACACATGGAGCATTCTTTTCATAATTTTAAATCTCAGTTAAAGGCTTATTTCTCTCTGGCTTTTCCTTCTTTTGATACTTGACCTCTTTTCACTTTCTAGATGAGCAGTCAGCACCCAGCTTCCTATTGTTTATTCCTTCCTTTGTTTTCCTCCTTTATAATGTAATCTTTCCATTGCCTACTTCCTTCTTG
Source organism: Microcaecilia unicolor (assembly GCF_901765095.1). NCBI lineage: Eukaryota > Metazoa > Chordata > Amphibia > Gymnophiona > Siphonopidae > Microcaecilia > Microcaecilia unicolor. Next base: position 102,791,363 of record NC_044035.1, read on the forward strand.
GTTTCCAGTCTATGTTGTAATTTTTGTATTGTACACCTTTTTCTCTCCCCTAATTAATTTTATATATTGTAAACCACTTAGATTTCAATTTTGAACATTTTAACGGTTAATCAAATAAATTGAACTTGAAATTGAATGTCCTAAGCCTGCCCCCAAAAACGCCTCTAACACACCCCCTTGTGAGTTGGATGCACTGCAGTATGAGTTGCATAGATAAACATCTCCAAAACAGGTTCAAAAATACCAGTTTGGACATTTTGATAAGAAAGATTCATCAAACGCTGCTCTATGACACTTTTGGACATTTTTCTCTTTGAAAATGAGCTCCAATGAATACACATAAGCTCCATATATGACAGGAATGAATCAACCAAGCATAGCTTCAATCATATGGCATAGTATAAAAGATAAAATAAAATATTAAAACATAAATAAAATAAAACTAGACTAACAGACTACTTGCTGTTCCTGAGCTTCCAAACCCCTGTGAAAAAAATTGTGGTTAAATTTTTTAAAGATTTGATTCTTAGGGCCCTGTTACTAAGCACTGCTAAGGACAAGTTAGTGTTTTTAGTGCATGCTAATGATTAGCACGTGCTAAATGATAAGTCGCCAATAGGAACATATGGGTGACTCTAGCATTAGTACACACTTAAAAACATTAGCGCACCTTAGTAAAAAGGCCCTAATGCTAGGCTAAACAGAAAAAACATGAATGTCACATAATCTTCAGTTGGGCTGTAACTGGAAAGGAAAAAACCAAACGTGGTCATAAAAGCGATAAACAGGACAAAAAGACATAAAAGGAACAACCACAAACACAAGGTACGCCAACATCACATCAAAGTGCTTTAAATACCAAAGTATTTGAAACAAGCATGAAATTGAATTGGAAGCCAATGTTTTTGAATATATGATGATGTAATATGATAATACTTTGAAGTCAGGCATAGAAAGCATCAGGGTGCATTTTTAGGGTCTGAATCCATTTAAAATTAAGCTATAAAATGCAAGCATGTATGACATTACAGTAATCTAGTTGAATAACAAACAAAGAATGGAAAAGAGTATGAAAAATTTATCAGCGAAACAATCTTGTATCACTTAACCATCAAAGAATGGCAAAAGTCATTTTTAACTAGAGCAGAAATCTGAGAGACAAATGACAGTTAACAATCTATGACAACCCCAACATATCCCCACTATCTATCCTGTGCTCTATATCCATGCATTCAGGCATTATAGTAAGAAATGAAGGCTCATGGTACTTTAGTCCAGCAGAGGCTGTTTCTAACTGAGCTAGAGGCCCATAGGAACTGTAAAAACTAAGAAACCAACTGCTGTTTAATTAACAATTAACTGCTGTTTAATTGTTAATTTCTTTTCTTGTTAGAAGTAAATAAAAATACATGGAGCAATATTTAACCGGTGGAGCTCAGGGTATTGCTGACTGCATCAGCACGTTGCCCGGAAGTTCATGCAGGTCATGTTGTGGCTTCAGCATTGAATTTCTGGTTTAAGGGATCAGCTAACACATGGTTACTGCATAAAGATAGGACTGACTTTATGCAGTCCTATCTATGCAGTTACATTGGCTAGTTAAGGGGCCCTTTCGCTAAGCAGCGGTAAGCCCAACGCGAGCTTACTGCTCAGGCAATCCAGAACTACCACCGGCCCAACGGTGGGCACGACAGTAATTCCACCTCAGCGTGCGCATTTCTGGCACTAGCAGAAATATTTGAAAAATATTTCCACATCAAGGGTTACCCGAAGGTAATAGGACAGCACCATACATTGCTCAGTTACCGCCAGGTTAGGCACGGGAATCCCTTATCACCATCTCAATGCGTGACGGTAAGTGCTCTTCCTGCATGGCCATGTGGTAAAAGCAATCTTACCGCATGGCCATGTCTTCTCAACCTTTTTATCTGCTGGGGTAAAAAGGGCCTCAGGACACAGCAAAAACATCCCCTGCCACGAGTGCAGGCCCTTTTTACCACAGCTTAGTAAAAGGGCCCCCTCAGTGCTGAATATCGGTACTTAACCAGCCAAGTGCTAACTCCGCCTACGGAATACTCCCAAAATAGCCAGTTTTCAGATAGGTGCTAAGTAAGGTGTCATTACTACCAAAAAAACAACCTCACCTTTGGCCATCCACTGTACGGATGTGCCTCATAGTTTTGCTTCACTGAAATGTTTAGTGTTACAACAAATTGAAACAGTTGAGAATGATTACAACTTCCGCCGATTATTGCAAAAGAAAGAACAACAATGGATCTTTAGACTGGATACTGTATTCCCTAGAGGACTTAATGGAAAAATAGAATGGGTACACTTTTTTTTAGCCCTTAGACTTACCTCTTACAGAGAGTCCGTTATAGTTACAGGTTCCTATTGTCAGGGCCCTGATTGGATAGATTTATAGGCGTCTGACGTCACAACAAGCTTAAAGACCCGCCATGTTTGAATTTGCTTCTGTCTTTCTGATCCGTCGACGCACTGAACGGACTGTAAGCATCTTGCTCAGTAAGTTGTCTTTTTAGTATTATTGTTATCTGACCATGACGTTTGTTTTTTGGCAGAAAATTGACCAGTGATTCTGATGCAGCAGTGGCGAACCATGGTCTGACTTAGATGAATATCAAAAGACCCCAGACTTAAGATAAGTACTTCCGTGAAAATGTACTGAACGATTTAGCATGGGGTTTGAGGTTTAAGTTCCCGATTCTGTTGTTCATCATTATTACTACTAAAAGACAATCATTTGATACCAGGAGGTTTTATGCCAGTGATGAAGCAGTCCTAGCCCTTTTCTCTGCCTACATAGCGAAAAGGTGCTTCTTGAGGCTTTTTCCTCCGAAAATAAATCCATTTTTATGTAGTGGGCTTACAAGACTTGTCTCTTTGGTTTATACTAAGAAGTTATCCTTGCAGTAGAGACTTGTACCCTAACGTATATATTATAGTTCATCTCTACTAACTGCTTAAGTGCCACTGAAAATGACCAGTTAGCCATGATCAAGTGATTTAACAGACCAGAAGCCGTTTCTAGCTGGTTAAATTGCTTTGAATATTAACCCAACGGTCTTTCTAAAACAGAACCAATTTATGAAATGCACATACATGTTTACTGAGATTCTTGCATTAGTAATATAGACACTATCCCCCCAGATTCTATATATGGTGCCCAGAATCGCGCACCCAAATTTGTGTGCATGCTCAAGATGTCTGTGCAAATTGAGTAATGAGCCAATTATCATTAATTGAGTGCTAATAACCAATTATTCATGATAACCGGCACTCATTATATCTGCATGCGCATCTGGCTGCAGAAATCATAGCATACAGCCTCAGCGCACCTAACTTCGGCGCCAGCATTTACAGCAGGTGTAAGTCTGGCGCTAAAGTTAGGTCTGGGAATTGGGCACACATCCTTTACAGAATATTTTTCCGGCGACGAATTTTGAGCACTATTTACTGAAACTTGACCTATATTTCCTAGTTGCATTTGCAGCTCTAAGTTACCATCCTAGCAATGTAACTGTAAGAGTACATAAAGAAATGCAGCCTTAGCTTCGATTTGTTGGTGTCTATTGATATTTATAGCACTTGTTTATAACAAATTTGTTCTCCTTGACTGGTTGCTGGTGTGGGAGGAAGTGTAATTCCTACTTCAGTCACAGCTCCAAAAGCAGCTTTGTGGGTGGTATAGGCAGTTTGAAATAAGTAGCAATGTAAACTGAAATACCTGCTGAGGTGACCATCAAAGAGGATTATAAACTTTCATTGCTAAGGTCTGGGTATAGTAGATCAATTTGTTGTTAACCTTGTTATTTTTGCTGCTTACAATGGATTCAGTTTTCCCCTGTTCTGGGTTCTAGAAAAGCTATTTTCTGCTTCTGGTGAATGCATTTATTAGTATTCTCTGAATAAAAATATAGAGAGGTAGCACAAAGATTTAAAAAAAAAATCAAAATAAAACCCTGTTCAGAATTTCTCCTCCTCCCCCTCCCCTTAATATGTTATCTGTTTCATTATTCATAGGCTCTTAGCCCTTTTGTACATGCAAAGCTTCACTTTGGATGTCAGGAACAGCTGAAACAGAGCAGATGAAGTACATTGATCATGCTCACAGTATGACATCTGCTTGAGGACTGACATGATGCTAAATACATTTGTTCACACTGCAGCCACCAGTTGACTTCTTTAAGTATCCTCTAAACACTTTTGCAGCCCGATCCATAGGAGGCATTGGAAAAAGTTCAAATATAATGCAAGCCACAAAGAAAGCATTGCCCCAATTTAGTAGCATAATAAGGGACATGGATTTGATATACTGCCTTTCTGTGGTAGCAGAAGCCATTTACATGTATTAGATGCAGGTTCTTTTTCTGTCCCTAGCGGCTCAAAATCCAAGTGCAACTGATTTATATTAGCTAGATCATTAGAAAAATAAAGGAAAAATAAATCTAGAACTTGTGCATATAGGACAAGAAGTTCACATGCCCAAATATATTCCCAAAGAACTGGAGGTTTTGTCTAAGAAGTGATCTCACACTTTCTATAGTTCTGTGGGGAAACACCCTAGGACCATGGAAAATGGTACCAAACTTCAGATAAGACACAAGTTCAGAGTTTTCTTGCTATCTTTAAGTGAAGTATCTCAAACTCAAGTGGAGAGAAGAAAGATTACGTATTGCCAGGATCAGAAGTCACCGAGGGAGAGGGTCATCCACTTTATAACAATTCCCACCTTTGCAGAACTTGGTTGCTGGCAACACTTTTCTTGTGGAGACCATAGGCGGTCGGTGGCCCAACTGTTTGGGGAGGCTAAAGGGGGCGGGGTTAGGGGTGGGCCAGGGGTGGAGCTTAAATCCATAATTGTCTAATAACACACAGTAAAAAAAATAAAACTAAAAGTCACAATTAACACCTTTTATTAAATTTAGATATTAGATATGTATCATATGTCAAAGAATAAAGTGGTTGCTCAAAGCATATTCTAAGCACAATCGCTCAACTGCAAAACACTATGCACAACTTTGTGCAAAAACACACTCAGAACCTTACTGTACCATAAATATTACACTGGGCAGAACCTAATACACCAATATACCACCCATACGGAAAATGCAGACCTTCAACAATATGAAACAAGGGATCATATCACCACAATTCTCATGTAGAGCCACAAAACACCCTAATTCATGTTTAATGTGGGAAAAATGCCATAAATAAGTAAATAAATATAAACTTTTAATGCTGAGCACCTGATTCTCAAAGTGGACATATTCCAAACACTATATGAAAATAGCATGATCTTTTCTACCTTTGTTGTCTGGTGACTTTTTCTGATCATGCTGGCCCAGTATCCGATTCTGCTGCTATCTGTCCTCAGTGCAGGTCAGGAACTCATCCTCGTTAAATATCTCCCTGGCAACCCAGGACACTCCAGACCACCCCCCCCCCCCCCCCCCCTGCTCTCCCAGCAGTAATGTACACAAATTAAGCCATAAACCAATTTCTACAACTGGTTACACAAGGCTAGAGGGCTTTCACTGCAGCTCATGCTGTGAGGATGGAGGTAAATCAACAATTTAAACCCCTCAGAGCACAGCAGGGGAGGCTTAGCCTCTCCAAGCCTCTTATACCGGGCACCTATGGTGGAGATCACCCAGAGGCTACAAGGAAAGCAGCCATTTTATCTGAGTAGGAGACAAACCTGATTATAGCATTTGATAGTACAACTGTCATTTATTTATTTCCGTTCTTCTATACCACCTTTCCCTAATAGCTCTGAAGCACTGACCAACATAGAGCTGGCATAGGGTTAAGGCGTTATTCCACCCATACGATCAGAGGACTGTTCTCTGATCATAGGGGGCAGAATACAAGCAGAACTCATTTAAATCTAATTTAAATGAGTTTTGTGTTATTGCTTCATATGGGTGCTGTCAGCCTGCTGAACATGGGGGGGCCGGCAAATGCGGGTGCTAGTCCAGCACTAGTGGCCTCTAGAGCCTGCATTTACCTTTGATCATCGGGCCATAAGTTTGTACCTGAGGCAATGCAGAATGAAGTGACTTGCCTGAGATCATAAGGAGTACCTGCAGGATCTGAGCCTGGCTTTGTTGATTTGCAGCCCTCTGCTTCAACCACTAGGCTACTCTCAACGCCATTAATCTCACTATAATTTCAGTATTTCATTGAAAACTTGCAGCTCTAAATCAATTAAGAATATTGAAGCAATCACATACATAAATTAGTGGTGTTCTACTAACAGTTCAACAAAATCAGTGTAAATAGACAGTGGTTCACTGACTAAATCAACCCCTGAGGTAATGAGATATCCTAGTGGTAGAGGAATGTTCTTCTGAACCTTAGGAAGGATATGTGCTTCTTTTGTACCAGTTCTCTCCCTGTTGTTTTCTTTGATTCACCTCCGTGCAGTGTTCTTTTTTTTCCTGAACCTTAACATCAAAAAATGCTCTTCTTTTGTCTACCAAAAAGATAACCAGAAGCAAGAATTATATGATTTCTAAAAAGCTTACCTGATAATCTCTTCTTTTCCTATTGTCACTGCATAGTAGGATTCACCTTCCAAAGGGTAACATACATAGTAGATGACGGCAAAAAAAGACCTGTACAGACCATCCAGTCTGCCCAACAAGATAACTCATATGTGCTACTTTTGTGTGTACCTTACCTTGATTTGTATCTGTCTTTTTCAGGGCACAGACTGTATAAGTCTGCCCAGCACTAGCCCGCCTCCCAACCACCAGCCCCTTGATTTGTATCTGTCTTTTTCAGGGCACAGGGTATCTATTAATGCATATCTGTCATTAACTAATTCTGTTAATTGTCAGTCTTTTTAGAATCATTCACATATTGCTAGTCAGGGGTTAACTGGGGCGGAGCTAGAAAAGCAATAGCCACTTTTGGCTAACCCCCTAATTCTAAAATAGGGTCCTTGAGTTAGACACCAACCCCTGAACTCTATAAAGATTGTGTGCACCCAATTTGTGTGCGCAATTTAATGACATAATGAGCCAATTAGTGCCAATAATTGGCTTTTTAACAGTTATTGGCACTAATTACATATAATTAGAACTTATTCGCATAAATTAGGCACGGACTCTACTCCTAAATTTTACACATGGCACAAAACAGAGAGCACAGAAATGGGAAGGTCATGGGTGTTTCGGGCAGATCTGGGGGTGTGGTTTTGAGTTATTCACATAATTATAGAATATGGGGTCTCCAAGCATGCAAATGGCAGTGACTAAATTTACACGTGATCCCTGGGTGTAAGCACTATATTCTATATCTACACCTAACTTTAAACATGGTTTATAGAATAACACTTTTTTCAGTGCTGATTTTTTTGGTGCCATATATAGAATCTAGCCCCAATTGTGCATGTATGTTTATTGACTATGCACACTTACACATGTATATACACACTTACACATGTATGTGCATCTGTGAGCTCAGTGGTATTCTATCCAGCTTATTTTCGAAAGAGAAAAACGCCTATAGTGCGACCTAAATCGGGAGATAGACGTTTGTCTCGCAAAGGCGCCCAAATCGGTATAATTGAAAGCCGATTTTGGGCGTTTCCAACTGCACTCCGTTGTGGAAACGAATAAAGTTGATGGGGCGTGTTGGAGGCGTGGTGGAGGTGGAACTGGGCGTGGTTATCAGCCGAGGAGAGATGGGCGTCTTTAGCTGATAATCGGAAAAAAAAGGTGTTTTTACCGCGATTTTGGGTCACTTTTTTGGACCCTTTTTTTTCTCGAACAAGTCCCAAAAAAGTGCTCCAACTGCCCAGATGACCACTGGAGGGAATCGGGGATGACCTCCCCGGGCTCCCCCAGTTGTGACTAACCCCCTCCCACCAAAAAAACCCCACTTTACAAACTTTTTTCCAGCCTCTATGCCAGCCTCAAATGCCGTACCCACCTCCATGACAGCAGAATGTGTTTGATCCTGTCACAGCCTTTCCCTGGGTCAGATGTGACTCTCGGGTGCAGTACAGGGTCACATCAGCATTGCATTGTGGTGGGTGTAGGGTATTGGGCTCCGTGATTTCATTAGCTTGTGTACAGTCTCACGATGTTGGTAGTTGGTAGGCTCTTCTCCCATGGTGCTTTTCCCCCTGCCTACTGAGTCAGAGTGTGCCCTGTTGTGTTTCCTGTTGTAGTCCATGTGGTAGTGGCCATTTTTGTAAGCCAGTTTTAGATCCTTTCACGTGTTAGCCACGTTACAGAACTTAGTTCTTCCCTTGAATGTGGCTGAAAGAGGGCATTGTACAGCATTCTGCCAGCTCTGACCTACTGCTAATCTCAGTACCAGGGAGACTCGTTGCCAGTGGGGCACAACCTCTGATCTGCAGTTAACTGTGAGTAAAGGCGGTTATTCCAATAAAGGACGTTTTCGGAGAGATTAGTCTTCAGGTGTCAACTGGTGTGCCAATGTTATATAGCAGCAACCAGTCCTAGAGGCCTGTGTGTATGCAGGTCCCTGGAGCACTTTTAGTGGGTAGTGCACTTCACCAGGTAGCCCCAGGCCCATCCCTCTCCCCACTTGTAACACTTGTGCTGGTAAATGGGAGGCCTCCAAAACTCACTGTACCCACATGTAGGTGCCCCCTTACCCCTAAAAGCTATGGTAGTGTTGTACATTTGTGAGTAGTGGGTTTTGGGGGAGGGGGGTTGGGAGCTCAGCACCCGTGGTAAGGGAGCTATGCATGTGGGAGCTTTTTCTGAAGTCCACCGCACTGACCTAGGGTGCCCAGTTGGTGTCCTGGCATATCAGGGGGGGCCAGTGTACTACCAATCCTGGCCCCTCCCATGACCAAATGGCTCAGATTAGGACGTTTTTGAGCTGGGCGTTTTTAGTTTCCATTATCGCTAAAAAAAACAAACGCCCAGCTCAAAAACGTCCATTTTTTAAAAAATACGGTTTGGCCCGCCCCTTCACAGACCCGTTCTCGGAGATAAACGCCCATGGAGATAGGCGTTTTTGTTCGATTATGCCCCTCCAAATGTACACAAATGCCTTAACAAGTGGCCTTATAAGGGGGTATAGGCGGAGTCAATATTTACACCCATAATTTCAGAAATCCCTACGTTACACACTAAAGAGCTGCATTTAGGTGCTAAAATGTATGCCAGCCATAGAACTGGCATAAGGGGTGTATGAGAGAACAGTATAACCGCAGGTGTCCCTGAGAACACTCCCTCACTGATGATGCAGTTAAATTACCTTATGGCAGGTGGCCTGCCATATCAGAGGTGGAGTCAGAGGGGCAGGGCTCATGCCAAGGGTGGTTAAATGCCCTGGAGCAGAGGAGATCGGGGAGGCCCTGAGGCAAGATATCTCCAGAAGTGAGACCCCGAGTACAGAGGTCTCCTGGAGGAGGACTGTGGAGTACAGGAATGATCTCAAGGTGTTGGCTAGGCTGCAGGTAGAGTTGCCTTATTCCTGGGCAGAGCCCACACAGCTGGACAAAACACCCCCCAAAAAATGGAAACCATTCACCCGGAGCCCAAACACAACAGAAGGCCAGACAGGAGAAATAGAATCACAGAAACCCAAACAAACATTGACTAATGAAAATTCCTATGGTCGCACTAACAAAGCACAACTATCTACTATTACCAGTGGGATATATCAATGGCAGAGCAGCAGTAAACAAAACACAAACAATAAAGGACTGGATAACAGATGAAGATCTTGGTCTGGTTTTCTCAGCAAGACATGGATCCATGATAAAGAAGACCCTATCATTATAGACTTATGCCCATCAGGTTATAAAATACTACACTGGACCAGAAAAGGGAAAAGAGGTGGGGGAATTGTACTGATCTGTAGATCCTTTCTAACAGTTGAATCCATAGTGGAATCTATAACACCACAACTCAAAATAGCCTCATTCAAGATCAAGGACCAGACTCTACACAACCACTTGTGCTGCATCCTTTTCTACAGACCCAGAGGTATCTGAAAAGCTACTCAAGCAAACTTCATGGAATTTATCTCAAGCACATGTGTTGCCAACCCCAATACACTGTTAATAGGAGACATTAATATACATCTTGATGGCCAGCTCCAAAGAATGTGATAAATTCCTTCAACTATAGGACTTCCAACGACCACCAGTGACCACAACCTATATTAAAGGCCATGCCATAGACCTACAAGACTTTAGGTTCACACAGGACAACAACTTCAAAATACAGAACCCAAAATGGACAGAAACTCATTGGTCTGACCGCTTTAAGCTAAACATGACCCTCTGTTTGAAAGAACACAGAACCCAATCAATACAAACAGGAACACCATACAAAACATGAGGAAAGATTGATACAAACAAATTTTGGACAGCCATATACGAAGATCAATGGTCACCAACAACTTACACAGAAAAATTCCTATCAGAATGAGGTGAAAGAAGTACTAACATATTGAACAAAATAGCCCCTTTGAAAACGAAAATCAGCCGTATACGCAAAGCAGTCCCTTGGTTCAACGAAGAACTAAAAGCTCGTAAAAACCCTCTGCAAAACCCTCTGAACTAGCACAAACATGGAGGAAAATCAAGAATGAAAAAAAAACAAAACTGAATGGAGAGAAGCACGAAACAGGTATGAGATCAAAATCAGACAGACTAAATTAAAATTCTATAAAGAACAAATAGGCTCTGACTACAAAGATACAAGGAAATTACATGAACTCTTAAATAATTTAATAATCACCAAACCTTTGGCAATATTGAACAAAATCCACCATCAGCAAACAATCTCGCCAGATTCTTCAAGAAAAATAATCACCTTAAGGAAGAACCGAATACATGACAACACAAACTTCATAGATGAACTTGATCACCCTCCAGAAGAAGCTCCAGCAACAGAACATGGACTACCTTCACACAGCCCACATATGAGATGGTAGCACAAGTGCTAAAAAACAAATCCTCCTCCGCTTATTGCATGCTTGACACATGCCCCAATCACGCACTAAAAGTTGCCCCAAACCAATTCATAGACAAACTCTCACCCCATCTGAAGTATATGTTCCATGGAGGCTGTTTCCCACAGGAAAAAGGCAACATACTACTCACACCAATCCCAAAGGATACCAAGAAAAACATCAATGACACCATGAACTACAGGCCAGTAGCATCCATACCTTTAACAACTAAAATAATAGATGGCATAGTGGCCAAACAGCTAACTGACTACATTAACAAATTCTCAATACTACATAAATCCCAGTGAGGCTTCAGACCTGACCACAGCACTGAAACAGTGCTGATTACACTACTAGCTAACTTCAAAAAGGAAATCTCAAATGGAAATAACATTTTCTACTACAATTTGACATGTCAAGTGTGTTTAACATGGTCAACCATCAAATCCTCAAAAGAATACTTGATAAGATTGGCATTGGAGGGAAGGTGCTTGACTGGCTCCTAGGTTTCCTGACTATAAGATCCTATCACGTAAAGACAACTTCCTCTCTATCGCCTCCATGGAAAGCGGAATGTGGGGTTCCCCAGGGGTTACCAATCTCACCAATACTATTCAACTTGATGATGGCTCCCCTGGCCCGAATACTATCCAGACAAGATTTCAACCCCCTAATATACGCCAATGATGTATCAATTCAAATCCCCTTTAAAAAACATTTATATGAAATTGCAACCAGGATTACGGACGGCATAAACATAATGGAATCATGGACATTATCTTTCAAGCTCAAACTAAATACGGAAAAACACACTGCTTGCTATTTTACATCATCACACAATATCGAACGCTTTCCAAACATCAATACCATGGGCACATCCCTTCCAAAATTGGACAACCTAAAAATCCTAGGATTCACCATTGACCACAAGTTATCCTTCAATGCACAAACCTCAAACACTAAGAAGAAAATGTTCCAAACCATGTGGAAATGGAAACGCATAAAATTCTGAAATAGCATGGAAGAGTATCAGGGGATTGGGAGTATGCAGATACCAGGAACAGTGATTATTCAAAGCTGCTCCCATACACAATTTGGAGACAGCAGGATACTCTTTTTCCCCCAACTACAGCTTTTTAAAATCCCTGCTCCCTCTGGATATGTCAACAAATATGCATTCAGTACTTTGTGTATTTGCATTTTACAAAAGGCTCTGTATTAGACAGAGCCTTTGAAGAATTCAGGGGAAATGAGAATGCCCAGACATGTATATCTCAATTCCCTTCCCCTCTCCACATTCTGCTGTGTAAAATAAGCCTTAAGTGTTTTTCTTAATGATGCTAAAGTTTAGCAAGTTGATTCATTTGATCAGTTTGGTTTATACATTACATACTTATTCAAATGTCTACCAATCACATCAAAGCTGAGGAAACCTGCTAAAACAAACATTTCAATCAGAGGTTTTCCAACTCTATGGTGACAGCAGTTGAGTGAAGGAGTAGCTGAGTGGTTTAAGAAGCAGGAAATGAGTGAGGATTCAAATCCCACTTCTCCCAGTGACACCAATTCAATGTCCATTTCTTCAGGTACAGCTTAGATTGCAAATCCACTTGGACAGAGCAATAACCTTGTTACCTGCTTTTAACTCAACCTTGAACTTTGATTGGAAAAACAGCAAATAATTAAATCTCAAGCTCAGAAGTTTTTTTATATAAATGTTTGCTTGATACTTCACAAAAATGAATATAAAATCAAACTATAGAGTATGCCTCAGAACATGTCACATATACATTCAGCCCAGCGGACTTTGATCCTGGGGAACTGGGTTCGAGTCCCACTGCAGCTCCTTTTGACTGTGGAGAAGTCACTTAACCCTCCATTGCCCCAGATACAAAATAAGTACCTGTATATATGTAACCACTTTGAATGTAGTTGCAAAATACCACAGAAAGGCGGTATATCAAGTCCCATTTCCCTTTCCCTTCCCTTTTATCAGAAAGTCTTTATTCTGTATTTTGATTTGATGTTCTTAAAAGCAATAAAGCCAAAACTAATGATTTCCTTTTCCAAGACTAGAATTATTCCATTAAAAAAGGACAGTAGATAAAGTGTATAACTATCACTTCAACAGCGTCTGTGCAAAATCAAACATTTTTATCAAATATGCTGGAAGCACCTCATAAAGTTTTCCACAAGAAGTTGTTTTCTCATAACATTTTCTTGAAATGTTATCAGAATGCTAGATCAATTTCTTTATTTCATCTGTACCGTGAGTGCTCCATATAGTCAAACCTTAGAAACACTAAGTTACTTCTAAAATATTGACTATTTTGAAGGTCAGTTCTGTTGAATTGAAAGTGAACGGCAAACAAATTACTGTAAAGGTTATCATTTCATAACATCTAGGACTATTTCTCAAGCAGTTTCTCTCATTTTTGACAATGTCCAAGTCTGAAGAATGTGCCTTTGGCACAGAGCTTCTAACCCTGTTTTTGACATTCAGTTTTTACAAAATAATAAGTGATGCACACAGATACATTTAAAACATTAAGGGGATGAGAAGCAATGTTTAATTCTTTATCACCAGTAACTCTTCATGAAGTCTACAGTTGAGGTCAGAGCATAAGAAATTCATTAAAAAAAAAAACAAGCTTTAATGTTATTACTGCATCAGAAGCTGACTCACATCTAGGGCATCAGTTAATTTTCTTTAGAAGTCAAACTTCTACATATCTAAAATGTGTAAGTCAAGTCATTTTTGAAAGTCAAAAGTCTAAGTTCCAATTTATTTAAAGATTAGTGTCCTGTATCCAATAGGTAGACTAAATGGTCACCTAGGTTAGCAGATACTGAGAGATAGCAAAAAGCAGCTGCACTCAAAGGACACCAATATGTCCTGGGATACCCAAAAACTCAAAGGCCCATCACTGCCTACATTTACTCATAGAAAGGATGGGCAATTTTCCAACAGTCATTCATCTGACAAATGGAAAGCAGACCCTAATTAAAACAAAATAGAAATGAGCATAAGCATTGGCTACTAAGGTGTATGAAAGTAATAAACCAGGCCAAGGAATTGAAATGGAGGAGTGGCCTAGTGGTTAGGGTGGTGGACTTGGGAACTGAGGAACTGAGTTTGATTCCTGGCACAGGCAAGTTCTTTGTGATTCTGGGCAAGTCACTTAACCCTCCATTGCCTGCTGCATTGAGCCTGCCATGTGTGGGGTACAAATGTAACAAAAAAAAAATCTTTCTTGATCTTACACAAGCCACTGCTAGCCATGGAAGTCATGCCAACTGATACTAAGCTGTCAGGATCCCATGCCTCAAAGTTTTCAATCCACATTGCTGGTATAGGTCAGAGCTCCATGGAGAGTAATGCTGTTGCTCACTTTTTCTTATGGCATCTTCATGTATGTGTAGTACTAGGCCCTGCCTAAAACTAACTTTGGGGACTATTAGGAGGGAGGGTCTCTATCCAAAACTAGAGAGTCTAGACCTCAGGTGGAAGCTGGTTGATGGAGGTGGCCCGGCTTTACTCTTGCCTCCCTTTGCCCCTCTGCTTCTCCATCTCATGGCCATAGTCTCTCCTGAACATAATAGCCATACTAGTTCAGACAAATGGTCCATCTAGCCAAGTATCCTGCTTCCAACAGTGGTCAATCCAGGTCACAAGTACCTGGCAGAAACCCAACTGGTAGCAATATTCCATGCTACTAATCCTGGAGCAAGCAGTGGCTTCCCCTATGTCAATCTCAATAAAAGAGTATGGACTTTTTTTCCAGGAACTTGTCCAAACCTTTTTTAAACGCACATATGCTAACCGCTGATACCACATCCTCCAGCAACAAGTTCTAGAGTTTAACTATTCTTCGAGTTAAAATATATTTCCTCCTATTTGTTTTAAAAGTATTTCCATGTAATTTAATTGAGCATCCCCTGGTCTTTGTATGTTTTGAAATGATTCACTTCTACCCATTTACACCACTCAGGATTTTATAGACTTCAATCATATCCCCCCTCAGCCGTCTTTTCTTTTAGCCTTTCTTCATATGGAGGAGTTCCATCCCCTTTATCATGTTTGTCGCTCTTATTTGAACCTTTTCTAATTCCGCTATATCTTTTCTGAGATATGGCGATCAGAATTGAACATATACTCAAGGTGATACAGAGGGATTAAAATGTTCTTGGTTTTATTTTGCATCCCTTTCCTAACAATTTTTAGCATACTGTTTGTTTTTATGGCCACCACTGCACACTGGGCAGAAGATTTTAATGTATTGTCTCTTTGTATCCGGAACCCTCCCTCTCTAGCATCTGACTCCTGCAGCAGGAAATGGGAGCTTTCATCAGAGAAGGCGGGACACTAGAGAGGGAGGGCTCCAGTTACAGAGAGGAGTGGAGCAGTGTGTGTTAATGCTGCCGTGTGTACAAGGCAAGTTTGGAGGGTGGAGGGCGGGCGGGATGAGATGCTAGAGAGTGGGGTGGCAGGAGAGAAAAGGCTGCCAGTGTATGGCAGCGGGTAGGTGAGAACAAGCTGCAGGAGCAGCGGGGAGGGAGGAGGCAGTGGCAGGAGAGAGCAGCATGATGTGATTAATCATGTTAAACAAATTATTAGTGTAAGTTAAAAATTTTAACAGCCCTAATAATAATACATAAGAACAGAGTGTAAATACATAGTTGCAGATTAAGCAGGTATAATTTTGAAGGTTAACTAATTCAATTGTTGGTGATCGATCTCATCAGATGGGTTTTCAAGTTTTTGAAATGAGAGAGAGTCTTCACAGATTTACTTGGGTAAATAGTTCTATATGGTTGTACTTTGGTAAGAAAATCCACCATTATATATTTTATATTTGATTTTATTACACTTAGGGAAATGTAGTATTAGGAAGTCTCTGGAGGATTTTTTCGCATTCTGAATGTAGGATGGGTATGTACCATAAATTATTTGGTAAGTATATGTACATAGTTTTGAAAGTAATATGTGAACTTATGGGTAACCAATGTAGTATGAGTAGAAGTGGGGTCACATTCGAGTAACAGGACGTTTTAAGTATAAGACTAGCTGCTGTGTTTTGAGCAGTTTGCAATTTTTTGGTTAATGAAGATTTAAGTCTTGCATAAACCACATTACAGTAGTTAAATTTTTAGAGTACCAAGAATTGAGTTAGTGATGTAAAGATTCTGTTTAGAAAGTAGAGTCTTCGTCTTTAAGTTTCCATAATGATCTGAATACATTAGACACTAGTTTCGATATTTGTGATTCAAAAGAGAGATATTAATCAATTATAATTCCCAGAATTTTCAAATTATGCTCTAATGGATAAGTTGTATTATCAATAGTGAAAGTAGAGGAAGTGATTGGTTGGTGAGTATTTGTTAGTATTAAGAATTTGGTTTTCACTCTGTTAAATTTCAACTTGAAATTTGTAGCCCAGGATTAGGTTAGGTCTAACTCAGATTTTATGTTAGTTAAGATTTTGTCAATATCATTATTTATTTATTACATTTGTATCCCACATTTTCCCGCATAGCAGTAGGCTCAATGTGGCTTACAGGTTCCGTAGAGGAGAGTACCAACTCTGGGAAATATACAGAGTGGAAAATAGAGTAACAGTAGGTGCAAGGCAGCTGATAAGGTTCCAGAAAAGAGAAACACAAAAACAAATGGGGTTCACAATTTCCACAAAAAACCAACAACAACAAAAATAGTGGAAAAGAAACCAACTTCAAGAGATCAGTCCAAACACCAGGGTAAGATGCTCCGAAATCAAACTTTATTTGGACCCTACATGGTCCGTGTTTTGGCTTTTAGAAAAGCCTTCATTAGGGGTCAATCTGTGAGTGCACAATTGTATGCAGATTGACAGTGGAGCACATGAACTGATGGCTCCGTTTGCCGCTTGACTATACCTGACCCGTGCTGCCTCCTGTTCTGGGGCAGAGGGAGCAGGGAACCAGCAGAGCTGACAGCTGCATGGCTGCTCCCAGCACCCTCCTGCAGCATGCATCCGGGGTGGAAAAATCAGAGAAACACTTATCATTAGTTGTCTGAGAAATCATATATTGTGTCCTCATGTCCCTTTGGTGGATTTGCCGTTTCTCATTCAGGCTTCCTCAGGGGACAGATTTATGACAACTATCATTCATGTGAAAATTTATCATGAGTAAAAATCATCTTTATGGTTTGACATTTTCTGCTGTTAGGAGATAATTTAAAAGGAGCTACCTAAAGTTAGTCAGCAAATTTGCAATGTGAACACATACATGTGTAAGCAACAATAAACCGGCTAAACATTCTGTAACTATGCACATATCTTTGACAGCATGTAGTTTGCAGGTGCTTTTTCATATGGGTGGCATCTGAGTGGAGTATGGGTGGGGCTCATGCTTCACACTAACTTACAGAATGCTATATGTTACATGCCTGTTTTGTTTCAAGAATTTACACCAGTTCTATGCTGGTGTAAGCGCTCACACCTAAACAAATTTCCCCCGATATTCAGCTGGCGGCGGTCAGCATTTTAATAAATGCTGATCGTTGACGGCTAAATTATCCCCTGATATTCAGTGCCAGGCCATGTGCAGGCACCAGAACTGAATATCAGAGAATAATTTGGGGCTGGCAGGCTGCCGGAACTTATGCGGGCCTGACTGATATTCAGCTGGGGCTACATAAGAGTTATGCTGAATATCGGGCCGGGCCCGCATACTTTTTTTTTGTTTGTTTAAAAGCCCCCAAACTCCCTCCTGCCCCAACAATGACCCTCTTTCCTTCCCCCTCTCCTGCCCCAGAGGGCCCCCTGCCCTCCCAGCTGTCCAGGTATGTCCACCTGGGTGGTTATTGAGGGCAGGAGCGCAGGTTCTTTTACCTGCCCCTTGCAGCCGCTGAATGAAAAGGGCAGCAGCTTTTGGTACTACATAGTAGGTGTCTACTTTCCTGTATAGAGTAGGCTGCAGATAGGTGCCTCTTTATAGAATTGTCCTCACTCTTGCCCAAGTGTTTAAATGAGACCAATCTTGCCCTCTAGGATGTAAAGTGTAAAAGAGAGATTTGCTTCAAGGCACAACTGCACTACCATGCACTATTACACATTAGCACACATTACTTATCACAGTCCATATTTTGGGGCCTACAAAGCAGCGTTAAAAAGTGGCTTTAGCACCCCCTTATCCCACATGCTAAGGCTATTTTTAGCACAGCAGTAAAATGGCTTATTTTTGAATTTTTGTATTAATGGTCATGAACTAATGTCATTAACGCTTGGCCATTAATAAACGTTAGCGCGTGAGCCCTTACTGCCACTTATTTTGTAGGTGGTCACACACTAATAAATTAGTGTGTGGCAGTGTAGCTGTGCTAACTGATTACCGCAGACATCCCTTCTCTCCACCTCCCTTCACAGTAAAAATAAAATAAGTTTTTAGTATGTAGTGTGCATGCACTAACCCAGAATTACTACAGGATGCCTGTGTGAGCCCTGTGGTAAGCATGTGGTAGTACTTACCGCAGCTTGGTAAAAGGACCCCTAAATTTCAATAGCTGTTAATGTAGCAGTATGCTGACAGTTAACATAGGTGCTCATTTTCAAAGCAGAAGGACTCCTCAAAATGCCTAAAAAAAACACCATCTGCTAAAACCATTCAAATCCTGATCTTGGAAAGTCAGAATTTGGATGTTTCACACTGCAGTGCATCCAAATAGCAAGGGAACGTGTTGCTACTACTACTACTTAGCATTTCTGTAGCGCTACTAGATGTACGCAGTGCTGTACACTTGAACATGAAGACACAGTTCCTACTCGACAGAGCTTACAATCTAATTAGGACAGACAAACAGGACAAATAAGAGATAAGGGAATTACTAAGGTGGGGATGATAAAATAAGGGTATTCAACAAGTGAGTAAGGGTTAGGAGTTAAAAGCAGCATCAAAAGGTGGGCTTTTACCCTAGATTTGAAGACGGGCAGAGATGGAGCTTGACGTACCGGCTCAGGAAGTCTATTCCAGGAATATGGTGCAGCAAGATAAAAGGAACGGAGTCTGGAGTTTGCGGTGGAGGAGAAGGGTGCAGATAAGAGAGATTTACCCAGTGAACGGAGTTCCAGGGAGGAGTGTAGGGAGAGATGAGAGTGGAGAGGTACTGAGGAGCTGCAGAGTGAATGCACTTATAAGCCAATAAGAAGAGTTTGAACTGTATGCGGAAACATAGGGAGCCAGTGAAGTGATTTGAGAAGATTGAAGAGGAGAGAGATGGCTAAGTGGGAGACCTGTGAGAAGCAAGTTGCAATAGACAAAGCAAGAGGTGATAAGAGTGTGGATAAGGGTTCTGGTAGTGTGCTCAGAAAGGAAAGGGTGAATATTGGTGATATTATAGAGAAAGAAACGACAGGTTTTAGCAAGGACATCCATTTATGTTTTGGTTGAGATTAGGGAGGGCCCAAAATTAGGACATCCCAACAGTGATTTTCAGAATGGGAAGAAATGTCCATGTCGAAAAAGAAGTACATTTGTATCTAGACCTATTTCAGTCATTGATTGAGCAGCTGACTGCTGGAGGGATTAAGGCATGACCCCTTCTTAGTTCCCCAGTGGTTGCTGTCCCCCTCTCTCTCCCTGAAAATGTAATTGGAAAGGAAAATCAGGCTCCATGTCAGGTGCACGTATTATGGTCATTCTGAACAAAGTTGAAAGCAGGTGAGAGGAACAGCCTACTGGTTGGTGTAGCGGACTGTAATCTGAGGGGCATAGGTTCAAATCCCATAGTAACTTTATTATTTGTTTTCCTGGGTCTCCCTCCAGGAACTGAAAAATACTTACTGCACCTACAGATATAAACCTGCAAACCTGGGGTGCATCCAGGTACAGTGGGCATTTTTCTGTTCCTGGAGGGATCACATTTACAAACAAAAAAAGCTACAGTGGGATTTGAACCTGCATCCTTAGGTTAGACACACTACACTAACCACTAGGCTACTCCCCTATTCTGCAAGGACATCTTTGTGGCCATTTTAATAAAACAGCTGCCAGACAGACATCCCTGTGTCTTGTTCCAACCCCATCCACACCCACACCCCTACCTTTTATAATTTAAAGGTTTAGTTTCTAAAAAATAGTCATTTAGGATGGATGTCCTTGTGTGTTTTTGAACAAGAAATGGTTCTACTATTCATTTCTATAGTGCTACTGGGTGTGTACATTATATGCAGGTACTTTATCTGTCTCTAGAGGGCTCAAAATCTAAGGGGTCCTTTAATAAGGTGCCGAAAAATGGCCTGCGCTGGTGTAGACGTGTGTATTGTTTTTGGTCGAAAATGGACATGTGGCAAAATGAAAATTGGCACACGCCCATTTTGGGCCTGAGACCATACCGCCACCCATTGACTTAGTGGTAAGTTCTCATGCGTTAACCAGGCGGTAATTGTCAGCACGCGTACAATGCCGATTACTGCCCGGTTAGTGCAACATGCCGGAAAATAAAAAATATTTTCTGACACACGTAGTGGATGTGCGTCAAAAATGAAATTACTGCCCGGGCCACGTGGTAGCCAGGCAGTAGTTCAAAATTGACACGCGTAAGACGCACATACACACCTACACGTCTTAGTAAAAGGGCCCCTAAGTTTGTTGTTTTTTGTTTTTTTGTACTTGGGGCAATGAAGAGTTAAGGAGCCCTTTTACAAAGGTGCAATAGGCACTACACGCATGCAGCATGCACCTAAATAAGACTACCAGCAGGCTACCATGCTTTCCTGGCGGTAATTTTAGATTTGGCGTGCACCCTTAACGCTTGGATAATTTATTTCCTCCCACGCGTGTAATTCTGGTGGTAATTGGTAGTTGGCATGCGCTGACTGGCCACCACGCATGTAGCACATGAGCCCCTACCGCTAGATCAGTGGGTGGCATTAAGGACTCAGGCTGGTTTTGGATACACGCCAGTTTCAGTTTTACCGCATGCCCTTTTCCCGTCCCATTAAAAAAAGCCCTTTTTTGCAGACACGGTAAAAACTGGCCCAGCGCACTCCCAATACACGTGTCTACACTACCGCAGGCCACTTTTTACCATGGCTTAGTAAAAGGACCCCTAAGTGACTTGCCATAGTGGGAATTGAACTGAGGGTACCAGGATCAAAAGCTGCTGCACTAACCATTAGGCTACTCAACCACTCCTCTTTCTTATTGAAAACTTGCTGTAAGATAGATTTCTTTTTGGATGTTATTTGCAGGACCCCAATTCTGACTTGGACATTGTTTTGAAAATGCCTCTCATAGTGTCTTTGCATTATAATGTGCTAATCATGGAATGGGGCAGAGAATGGGTAGAAACTTGGTGGAGAATGGTTGGGGACTGTGCCTTACATTTAATTTGAAGGCAGTTACCATGTGCTAAATGTTAACACAGCAAACAATGTGGCACAGTTAATGCTGCTTAAATAGATAGTGTAAACTGTGTTAAATTATCTGCAATGCAGTTACCATGCAGTAAGGAAAATATCTCTTTGTTAACCGTATGGAAAGATACTGAGAATGACCCCAACAGTTAGCGTAAATGCTTTTAGTTACTGAAGGGTAATTATGGTAACTACCAGGGCTGCCGAGAGACTGGGCCGGGCCCGGGGCAAGGCCACCCCGGGGCCCTGCCCCTGCTGCCCTTGCCGCCCCACACCCCGCCAGGTCGCCGCCGCCACTCCCCCATCCACCCCTCCCCGAGGTCGCCACAGCCGCTCCACCCTCCACCCCCCGAGGTCGCCACAGCCGCTCCACCCCTCCACCCCCGAGGTCACCACAGCCACTGTTCCCCCCTCAACCCCCCCCCCCCCCGGGTCGCCGCTCCCCCCTCCATCCGCCACCGGGCCAGGCCCTCTGCATTGAAATCGCAGTCTCACTTCCGTGAAAGTAGCAATGCAGGCAGCAGAACACCTCCCTTTGGCCCTCCTTCCTTCCTTGTGTCCCACCCTCATGGAAGTTACATCAGATGAGGGTGGGACACAGGGAGGGAAGGAGGCCCGAAGGGAGGCGTTCTGCTGCCTGCAGTGCTGCTTTCACGGAGGTGAGACTGTGATTTCATTGCAGGGGGCAGAGGGTGGACGACGGAGGGCGGGTGGGACTGCGACGCCGGGCCCCCCTTGGAGGCCCGGGAATTTTGTCCCCCCTGCCCCCTCTTCTCGGCGGCTATGGTAACTATCATCTAGTATCTGCACATCCTTACTGCACTTTAACAAATGTAGGCCTAATCAGTAATGCACATTATCAGTAATGCACATTTTTGGCAAAATCCTAATCCTTCACTACCCCAATTGCAAAGGTATAAAATACAAATCTTCACATGCCACCAGCCTCTCCTTTATAGGCACGCAACTTTGGAACTCATTACCCAAAGACCTGAAACTCACAAAACTACCTACAATTCAGAAAAAACCTGAAAACACATGTTTTCAAGAAGTCTTTCCCCCCAGGATCTGCCTAATCCACACCACCATACTTCACGAAAAGTTCATAAATGGAAAACAATAATATTAACCTCTCTCACAATATGCTAATATATCAACCTACGCGTTATTGTACTTCTGTATTATGCACTAGACTTCTACAAATCTAAATTTTGTAACCGCCTTTTTAGCAATATGTGAGTCACATTGAACCTGCCATATGGTGGGAAAATGTGGGATACAAATGCAATAAATAAATGAATAAATAAATAAATAAAATGAAATGTCTAGCTTTATTTATTATTTTTGTAAATTAGTCATTCATCACTAATGGAATATGCAGAAATCAATAAACAAGTTATCTTTCTGTATTCTCCCCCAAACTCTAAATCATTTTTTCTGTACTTAATTTTGAACACATCTAGAGTACGAATTAGCTTGTGCCAGAGTCTCATATTCTTCTGCAGTTCTTCAACAAAAGGCCTCTACAGTTCTTTATTCTGCTACATGCAAAACTCCAGAATTGAAACCAACAAAAAAATGTTATAGATCACAGTTAAAATCATACATCAAAATACAGTCATCTGCTTCAATTCTTATTAGATTTAGTAAAGGCTTTTTTCATGAACTATGTAGTTCTCCTTTACGATAGTAGGCTCAAAGAACTTACTTGCTTTACGAACATCAAGAAGAGCTGAAGAAATGTCTTCTTTAAACATGGTAGCATCTTTGGCGATTTTCTCACCCTTATCCAGAAAATTCGAGGTTGCTTCCTCAACAGACTGCAAAGAATCTGAGCCTTTTTGGAACATCCTTTTTTCTTACTAGAAGGACTTTTTGGACAATTTACCAGTGTGGTAACCTTTAAAAGACAATTGTACATTATTTTATTTAGTTTTTCTACGTACTTGCTAGATCACAAGGTTTTGCAATAATTAATACTTAGTCCTTTTGATAAAACACTAAATGCTAAAGAGGTCAGGCTGAAGGGGGATATGATTGAGGTCTACAAAATCCTCAGTGGTAAACAGATAAAAGTGAATTGATTTTTCACTCTTTGAAAAAGTACAAAGACCAGAGGACACTCAATGAAATTACATGGAAATACTTTTAAAACAAATAGGAGGAAATATTTTTTCACTCAATGAATAGTTAAGCTCTGGAGCTTGTTGCCGGAGGATGTGGTAATGGTGGTTTGCGTATCTTGATTTAAAAAGATTTGGACAAGTTCCTGGAAGAAAAGTCTATAGTCTGTTATTGAGACAGACATGGGGGAAGCCACTGCTTGCCCCAGGATTGATAGAGTAGAATATTGCTATTAATTGGGTTTCTGTCAGGTACTTGTGACCTGGATTGGCCACTGTTGCAAACTGGGTTAGAAAGACCACTGATCTGACCTAGTATGGCTATTTTTATGTTCTTATGTTCATTTTGTGGTTGCTTTCCTATCAGCACATGCTAAATTGCATATTAGCTTTTTTTTTAATATACATATTTTTTCCTGAGGGAGTGTCATAAGCAAAGAATGAGTGTGAAAACATTAAGCAGCTAGCATGTTCGCATTAGCACATGCTAACTGGTTAACACAGAAATAACAAAGGAGCACACAGTACCTCCTAAATGAGAGCTGCCAAATGCTTCCGTGTGATCATTAATGCACAACCCCCAAAAAAATACATTTGAAAAATGCCTATAGTATTACCACATTAGCAATGGGAACACACACACACACACACACACACACATATATATTATAATATATATATATAGATATATAATATATATATATCTATATAAAGAAATGACAGTGCGGCAAGTGAATCACTTGCTGCATGGCCATTTTAGGGGACAGCACTTACCGCCACCCATTGAGGCAGTGGTAAGGGCTCCCACACTAACCCGGCAGTAACCAGGCAGTGGTAAACAACAGTACTACAAAAATATTTTTGTAACGCCAGAATTGGCACACGCTGGGGGTGGGAACTACTACCAGGCTGCTGTGGTAGCCTGCAGTAGTTCTGGATTAACGAATGGTAAGCCCACGTTGGGCTTACTGCCGCTTCGTAAAAGACCTCCTCAACCGGCCAATGTAACCGCTTAAACAGGACTGCATAAAAGTCAGTCTTATCTTTATCCGGTGCCCCATAGCCTGTTATGTGCTGAATATCACACTTAACCGGCTATATTTTAGCCAACTCTGCAAACCTGGAACTTTAGTGCTAAAACCAAGCACGGCCTGGCACTGAATTTCCAGGCATAATGCTGGTAGCGGTCAGCAAAGCGCTGAGCACCACCAGCTTAACATCGACCCCATAGAAAATTTCAGAAAAAGACCATGTGGCCTATCTAGTCCTTGTTCTGTCCTCTGACAGCCTTGCACTAGTTTATAATGTGATTCTAAAATGTGTGTAATGCTTTTACTGTTATTCTCATTTCTAAGGACTTTCACTGCTGCAGTTTCCACTGCAAACATATGGGAGCAATGCATCGTGCGTAATGTAGTTCACAGGCGATGCAGCCACACTTGCTTATCTGTATATGAACTGGTATCATTGGTTGTGCTACTGCCTAGAACTCTTTTCTCTCTCAGCCAAGCTTGGCTCCTGTGTCTACTTGCTATCATTTCCTGGTCAGTCTTACTATCTCTGTCCTAAGAGGTCAGCCAGGTATGACCTTTCCCACCAATCGAGAGCCGTCCTCTAGGACCACCCCTTGCTACCCGATGGCAAGCTCTGTCCCCATTGGTCTTTACCTGCTCCTCCCTGAGCCTGTATGAGGCTTCAAGACCTCTTTGTCCCTTCAGCCATTAGGCATTCACCATCTTGCTACGACATGAGGCATTCACCATCTTGCTTCAGACAGCACTGTCCTGCTGAAACTGCCTGCAATGAACTTGGTTTTTTACCTTGAAAATATCCTCCCTAATGAGATACGCACATTCCAGTCACCCA